>NW_027411582.1:10000000-10600000 GCF_049639745.1 Rhodnius prolixus
TCAAAGGAATATCTTGAATCTTGAAGTTTCTATGAATTCTGTGTATTCCTGGATAACCAAGGGGGGGTCTCTGGGTACCTTGATTTTGGAATTGTTTTGCCTTCGTTGTTTCTGGTAGCATATGCACAGTACCAGGAGTGTTTAAGTGATTTGTTTCTGTTGATGATTGGATATACTGTTTCAGTTCAGTGTATCCTTGATGTTCAGTGATGAAGTGCAATGTCCAGGATAAACATGTGTCCAGGTAGCACAATTCAAGTTCCTTAAAAATCTGTAGGATTTCTTGGCGGTTTAGTTTTAATGGACGTAGATCTTCAATCCTGAATTTCTGGAGAGCAAATATTTATTTATTTTCATTTATTTTAATCTTAAATTCCTACTGTTTGTACCAGTTTTTGTAATTTGGTCAGACGATACCTGTAACTTAGTGATACTTTTGCTAATTTCTGATTTGAATGTGGCTAGCAATGTATCCGAGTAAATAGTTAACTAAGCAATAATATTTAAAGAGTGGAAGGACTCATTATTGCCCCTTGAAGAAGTCCGTTTAAATCTGAAAGCGTTATTGAGTCTTGAAATCTATTCTCACTAAGATTCAGTTACCTCACGGTACATTTCGGATCTGAGGTCACATGATAAAACTGGGGGACTACCACGTATGTCCTGAGGATTTAGTAGATAAGATGGAAGAAATTCTAATATACCTGCTAATTCACCGCTTACGCTGTTATTCAAAGAAAATTCAGAAACTTGGGCAATTTTACCAGTTATTGAAGGAGAATAACCTGTGGAACTCTCTCATAACCTCGGCACTTTGCCCCTAGCACCATTACTGTGAGGGTACCATAGATCTTAAAGGTGGCAATACTCCTGACAAACCATCGGGATAAATGTTTTCGTTGACTTTCTCCGTCATCGCACGCATGTTTATTTATCGCTGAACTTCTCACTTCTTGACCGTCTTACTAACTATTCAGCACTACAGACCTAACTACATTTTCATAAATTCGAGGTGAAAAGGCCACCGGGCGAACAAAATTGCAAAACTCACAATTCAAAATTCAACATAAACATTTTGTAAATAAATAACATTTATACATATATTAATCGATAGCCTATTTTAAAAAAATAAATAAATACAGAAAAATTAATGATTCTACAGCCATAATTATTAAAGAACTCTAAATACATGTATTCTAAGAATTGAAAAACAATAATAACAATAATGGCGGTATAGTCAGTTATTTAGTACTAATTATTTGTTTTATTACAAACACACCTGACAGTGTGAACAAATTGCTGGCCAATTATATTATTAGAAATAAATAAGCAGGAGGACTAGTTTTTAGTTCTCTGGCTGTCTCAACAGGCCGCGCTAATAACCGGGGCCAACGTATTTTAGATTGGACGATATTCTTTAGGTAAATAGTTTTTTAGTTTTTAATTGGAGTAACAAAACTATAAGTAAAGGAAACGGTGAAAAGAATTGTAATTTATTTGTAATTAACAGTAATCATTTTTAATACTAAACACTCTGAACTAATAAATTCATGATCAGCGTCAACAATCGATTTGCTAGATTATTATTTATATATTGTTGTATCCATTTTATTCTCTCTCTCTCTCTCTGTCTTGCCTTAACTTTCAGGTATATTAATTAAAGAATTAAAAACAAAAAAAAAGGTATCGAAAAAAGAATCATTATTGCAAAAACAGTCCAACTTGTTTTTAATATTTAAAGCCGTAATAAACATCAATGTGCGGACAATTAATCGATCTGGCATCTATCGAGTGTTTGTAAAAAGAAAGAAAAAAAAGAAGTGGAACATTAATATTGCGTCATCAGAATCGCTAGTTACCCTCACCATCATTTTTAAAAACTACTATTTGGGGTTAATCCAAAAAATTGGATGTTTCATCCTCTTAAACTGGGAACGCACCTAAGGGATCCCTACCTGGTTCTTGACAAAAACGGAGCTCATTGATCAAAACGGTCAATTTCTGGATGCTTTGTTCCAGACATGACTAACAGCTGGCTCAATGCCAGTAAAAGATAAACAAGTGCCTAATTTTGCTGACATTTCTTTATCTTCACATTCCCACGTATAAGCTGGAGTCCAGACTAGAATATGTTTAGTACAAAATACTTCCTTCTGCCTTAAATTTGAGAGTAGAAGTCAGTTGTCCAATTACCAAGAATCATTAACAATTAACTGAGATCTATTCGATCCATTCTAGGCCCTCCTAGAATAGAAACAGAAATATCTTCCGGTATACAATCTTATTGATTTATATGACTATGCTGAGGATGGTAGGTCTCATAGTGATAGAAACTATAGACCAAGGGTCCCCAAACTAAGGCCCGCTGGGGACATTTATCCGGCCCTCACCACACTTCCGGAAGGGGCATCTCTTTCATTGGTGGCCAGTGAGAGGAGAAGCACTATATGTGGCGATTCCGCAAAGCGCTGCGTTGCTCATGTACAGTACTACTTCTGGTGACGCGGGTCGCACGCGTCATGGCTCCGAAAACAGTGTCAAAATAACAGCCAGAAGTAGGAACAAAGGCAAAGCACTATAACTAAACCGGGACATTGGACCATCTCATTAGCCAAAAGCAGGCCCATAATTCCCACAGAAATACTGGGCAGTTTGGTGATTTAAATTTACTTGTTCTTTATTTGAAATATTCTATTTGTTCCCGTTTTGTTTTGTTTTTTTTACTTTAAAATAGTTTGTTTTATAGTCCGGCCCTCCAACGGTCTGAGGGACAGTGAACTGGCCCCCTGTGTAAAAAGTTTGGGGACCCCTGCTATAGACAATCTAAAGAAAAGTTCGACTAAACTTGAATGAACCTGTTCAACAGTAAAACTTGAATTCCTCAAGATAGGCTGACTACAGTGGTTAGGATCTTTCAATCGCATGAAGGTAAAAGCATGACTCAAAGAAAGTAACTGGAAACCATCCAAATCAGGGTAACCTGATATCAAGATTTGAATACCTCCAAAATTATAGATTCAATCCCAAACTTTAACTAAAATATTATTTCTTATTCATTCACATTTACATTCAAAAATTAGAGTAATTACTCAAAATAAATGAATAACACGAACGAACTCATGGAATAATGGTATTGCGGTAATTCGGAGCTTGAAGAACATAACGTGAATTGCAGTAAATAAATAAACAAAAAATTGTGTCCATGTTCATGTCAGATTTTATCTTCATGGTTTAAATATTTGAGGAATCCTGCCAAGCAAAAATATTGATAATGCGCTCGCCAATGGACTATAATAATTGCAAATAGCCAATGATATCGCTACATTGCACCGTTCAGACGGTAAAGGCCAGACTCGGTAGGGATATTTGGTGTTTTAGAATAAAGTTAGGGTCTTTTTCTCTCTGAGATAATAGTATGGCTATCAAAAATGGACTTGGTTATCTTCCGGACGAGGGCTGCCCCCCTATGTATATTTAGCTTCTGTCCGATCTAAAGGGTGTTTGGAAAGGGCTTTTTGAAAAGGCGTTAAAAGATACAATTTCGCTGTACAGAATGCATGAGTAGCTACTCTAGAATATTTCCTTATATTCCCATCTTATTAACCCGCCCTTCCACACATACCCACAAAAAATGGGGAGTGAGAGATGAAGAAGTGGACAGTGGCTTGGCTGGAGGAGGGTTTGATCCTGAACACATCATATTCATAGCGGTAAGGTGCTCTGAAAGTCCTGGAAGCTAGGACATGCATTATTCACAAGTAGGGGTGGTCTCTGCCCCTGCCCTCCACTGTAGGAGATTCTGTGCTGAACAATTCTTCTTTACAAGGATCATTTCTTACTGGCCAATATAGACACCTTGTCCATCCTCCACACAAACACACACCCTGACAGACCTCCCGACAACAACCGGATATAACTGAAGGATAGAAAATTCAGTTTCTGCAACATGAAAACTGTAACTGTATAAGAAAATAGCTTCCAAGGAATGAGAAACGGAGGGAGACTTTCCATTATTTTGGAGCTTTGGCCATACAGAAGTACCCCCTCACTGTTTAAGAAGAACCCCTCCAAAGAGGGGAAGGGTCGTCTCTGATCATTCTATTCTGCCCAAATATTATTATGTATTCTGCCAATGCAATATACATCTTTTTTGGCCTTCTACAATTTTGTTCATCCCCATTTTATATGTTACAATATTTCTTCATTACCACAATATGGCTACGCTAGAGGCCATATTATTACCGGAAACTGAATAGCTATCTTTACAATTCTGCATTTTTAGTTTACTGTAACTGCATTAAGAGAAGATATTGGTAATCGTTCAGATTTTGGTACATGAATTTCCTTGAAAAAGCCTTTGGCACCGTTTGGCATCGTGGACTTCTCTTCCGCCTAATGGAATACCACTTTCCTGTATACCTCATTAAACTCCTTCACTCTTACCTCTCCAACAGAAAGTCTGTCATCCACCTCAACTCTGCTTCCTCATATCCCTATCCAATCGCAGCAGGCGTTCCCCAAGGTTCCATCCTAGGTCCGATCCTGTTCATCACCTACATAAATCCTCTTTCCAAACTTCCTCATCATAACCTTGCCTTGTACGCTGATGACGTGGCCTTTTACACTCATCTTGGAGAATGGACACCATAACCAACAGACTTACTCTTGCAGCAATAGACAGACTAACAAAATTCTACAGCAAATGGAAAATTAAAATGGTCTACCCACGTTAAGTACCTAGGCCTAACTCTGGACAACAAACTGATTTTCAGTACACACGTTCTGGACAAAGTAAACTCAGGCAAACTGGACTACACGACTATTATTTCCTCTAATCTCACGTGACTCCAAAATGACTGTGCCCAACTAACTCCTCCTCTACAAAGTGGGTCATTAGGCTGATGTTGCCCTATACCTGCTCCGCTTGGAGCCTGGACTTGTAGTGGGTAACATCAAGAAACTCTAGAACAACGCCAAAACAAATTACTGAAACTCGTAACAGACTCACCAAGACACACTAGAATTTACTCAATCCACGAGACTGCGTCCATTATCCCCCTGGTACAGTCCTATATCCAAAAATCGTCTGCTCAAAACTCTTTTCCATCCTAGACAGTCATCCTAATCCACTCTGCCGCGACATAGCCTCCTACAGATCCTTCTACTCCCTACAAGACACAAAAGAATAAAACAGATACTCCTCTACACTCTCCACACTAGCTGCAGGTTTTTCCTCTCCTTTATTCCCTGCATTCCTATCCTGCTCATCTTAACCTTACAAATTAGCACTTGTTATGAAGGTTATAATTTATTGTTCATTGTAATACACTTCATTTATTTATTTTTTGTATATATTTATTGAAATAAATATATATTCAATCATGCATTAAATCAAACAAGGCCGGACTGGGGAAAGATGCACTTACTAAGTGCATCTCGATACAAAGTCAACAATGTCCATCACCTGGAGCATCAGTAAATGTCTCCGAGATTGATTTTTTTTACATTAAAAAAAAATAAATAAATAAATGCAGCGCGCTAACAATGGTGCAAATCCAAATGTCTTTCCACCAAAAAAAAGAGGTGTGTCTAAAGGGGGCGTTGCCTTACCATCATGGCGAACTTAACACACATAATGGGGTTCTAATATTAGATTATTAATTTTAATTTTTTTTTGTATTAAAAGCGGGGAATATACATATATATATATATAAAGCAGATATTCCGGTACGTTCTCTCTGAAAATATTCCATAATTAAAATGGCTACTTTTCTTCTCCCATCATCATGCTAGAGCATCGTGTCCAATGAAATATATTAATATTTTACATTAAATGTAGGGAAATTATTAATTATAGATCGTGTATTAAAGGGTACATACTGAGTGGAAGGGCTCATCCCTGGTCCCTTGATCAAATTGAACATCGCCAGGATATCAGGTAAAAAAAAAGAGTAAAAAATGGGTAAAAAAATTGCTTTAACATCAAAAAGTTCGTATATATATATATATATTTTATACCCAACCATGATAATGAATTCAAGCAGTCCCTCGCACCATATATATGAAGATCAAAGGCAACGTTCGGTAATTGTCGGAGAGCCATCTGGACCGGAGTACCCCGCACTCTATGATTCTATTCCTCGTCTCCCTCAACTCGACTTTTTTTCTCCTGTGCACCAAAATATATATACCCTATACTACGGGCATAGCTTTTAATTGAAAGAACCCAAAGAGGTTATTTCCATTTTTTTTTTTTTAAAGTTGGTTTTGACCACCAATTGGTTGAAGCTTGGTCACCTCTACATTGTACCGCGGCGGGTGAGGGGGGTGCCGAAACGACGGTGCCGAAGACTGCCGGTGAATAGGAAGGGGTGGAACTGCATTACCATCTCAGGCTATTAAAAATAAAGGTAACTGTGTATGTAAGGGAGACAGGAGTCCTTTATCTACTATATCCTCTCTCTTTGTTTGCAACTTCCGCCTATGTACTTTTTCCCTTTTAAATATACTATATCCATTACATTACATCGGCTAATTGTAAAAAAAAAAAAAAAAAAAATGGAAGCCAACAGGAAAGGGAAATTGACTTTCTCTTTCCGGTATAATGGGTCTTAAAATTGCTAGTTCATTTTAAATAATGTCCAAACGCTTGGGATGCTGTCCCAAAAATGGTAATAATAAAAAGAAAGAACCCCAATTGTGTTATAAAACAATTGTCGCCCCATTATTCCACGTCAAAACTAGCGTTACCAACTTAAAGAAGTAATAGGATGAAAAAATATGCCAGTTTTCAGTCGAGATACATTTATTCTGCCGAGCTTTCGACCTAGAGACTAGGTCATCTTCAGGTCTAGTTTACAAAGTAATATTTTTTACCAGGGTTGGTGTGTCCTTCAGTCCATGAACAGACAAGACAGAAGACACACCAACCCTGTTAATGTAAAATATTACTTTGTAAACTAGCCCTGAAGACGATCCTAGTCCCTAGGTCGAAAGCTCGGCAGAATAAATGTACTATCACGGCTGAAAACTGACAATTATTTTTTCATCCTATTGAAACTATGAATCAGTCACCAAAAATAATGAACAGCTATTAAAGAAGTAAGTTGACGTCCTCTTGAGGCATCGTTACCTTTAGCAATGTGACCCTAGTCACACAAAATTGGGGCCACTACGAAGGGCTAATTCGGTACTTCCGCTTGGGTAGAATGAATTTAATTGGGATAGGATGAAAGAAAATAAATGCCAGTTTCAGTCATTATAAACTTTATTATGCCGCGAGCTTTCCGACCTAGGGACTAGATCCATCTTCAGGGCTAATTTACAATATACTATTTTACATCATTAGAGGGTCGGTGTGTCTTCTGTCTAGTCTGTTCATGGACATAGTTGGAAGACACACCAACCCACTAATGATGTAAAAACAGTAAATTAGCCCAGAAGATGACCTAGTCACAGTGATGGCGAACCTATGACCCGCGCAAGCTTTTTCACTGACCCACACAATTGCTAGGCAACCATTTGTTCGTTTACGCGGGTTGATTTAGATTTTCTAAATTGTGTGGATAATTTATATTCTATCTGTATTTTTTTTTTCAATCACGCATTGACACAAAAGCAATTTAAATTGCTATCTATAACATTTTAGTTTGATCATTATAGTTCTAAAACGCAAATGACGACAAATGCTTTTCTAGTATTTGAAATAAACCAAAAGTGTTTACAAAATATTAAATAAAATGTATAATTTTACTCATATTTTGTTTTTGTTTAAAAAAAAAATCGACAACCCAAAGCAAATAACCATATTTAGATTTTTCTTCAGATAAAACACACTTTTGTAAGGTTTTGTTCAGTTATGGTTGTAAAAAGAAGACTTCCATAGCCACTTGTTTCGTCCCGTTTTACCCCGTTAAGCCAACTGAATTTTTAAAGATGTTTAGTTTAGAAAATATTCAGTTTAAAATTTTTAAAACTTAACTCTTGTGCAAATGGGCATTAGTGACCCAAGAGCTAGTACTAATGAACAAAAAGGTTCGCCATCCCTGTTCTAGTCCCTATGTCGGAAAGCTCGGCATAATAATCATGACCGAAACTGGCAGTTATTTTTTCATCCTATTGAAACTAAGAATCTCTCTATCTCTAAGACTGAACAGCCCTTAAAAGGGCCAAGGTCTCTACCACAATCCTCTGCCATTCCACTCTTTCTTGGGCTCTCGTCCTCCACCTTCTTACTTCACCCATCGCCCTCAGATCCTCCTCACAGGTCCTCAAGGTCCTCCAAGTTAACGGGGGCTAACAACTCCACACCGGGAAAAAAAAAAAACCAACGTATTGTTCAGGAAACCACCAAAGACTGATTTTTTTCAAGGGAAACCGACTTCGGCGAGTTAACAGGACATAACTGAATAGCGACATGGAATGTTAGAAACCTTTTTTTTTTAGAGCCGGAAGTAGCACCAACCTGCAGAAAAAGAACTTGAGAAAATATCAGATAGGAGTAGAAGCGGTGCAAGAAATTTTGTGAAAAAAGATAGTAGGATGTTCGGAAGATGATCGATATTGTTGTCTTTTGTAGTAACTAAAGCATCGTCACGAATCGATAATTTTAAAAATTAATGAAACATAATAATAATAAACTGAAACTTCAAACATCTGTTAAAAAATATGTATCTATTATTATTAATGTATTCAACTTTTATGCAATTTATTAAAATATTTTATTATATATTTGTTTGTTTGTCAGTCTATATGTACATTGTTGGAGTGTTTACCTTGTTTTAATGAATAATGTTATTTATTTTTATTATTTAAAAGAGAATAATGCTGCTGTTGCGCAGTTATTTATGGGGTGGCAGGACGAGTCTTTGCATTTAAAAAAAAAAAAATCGATTTTTGTTATTTTTTTGCGCGTGTATGCGTGTGTGTTTAGATTGGTTAATACAAAAGTTAAGAGAGGGGTGGACTCTCTTTTTTTTAAAAAAAAAAAAAAAAAACTGGGGGCGGTTTTAAGAGGCGGGGAGAGGTAGGAGAAAATGCTTTAGCTGGGGGTGGCGCGGAGAAAACAGAACATTGAGTTAAGCGAGAGGGTTATATGCAGAATGAACGATTCTTTTTTTTGTATTTTTTTATTTTGTTGATGCTGAACAGAATCAGCAGCCAGTGAGCGAGTGAGACAGAGAGAGTGAGTGAGGTGCAGGGGGGAGGGAAGTTTTATAATTAAAAAAATTATTCCCTGAGTGGTTATGGATGAACGCGAGGGTGTGTCTGTGTCCGTGCGTATTGGAGTAAGGGGACGCGTTAGTAAGCATGTAGGGAATAATGCCTGTGTGTTTGGGTGCCTTCAGTTAATTTTTTTTTTTTTTTTTAAGGGATAGAGAGGGATAGATATTAAGGGAGAATGAGAGCGTTGTTGTTGTGTCGTATAATGAATGATTTTGGCCAGGCAAGGTGGTGGGGAGGTTCGAATTTTTTCCCCGTTCGTTCTGTACGTTTGTATGTTCATATATATATATATATATCATTGGATACGTCATTCCGCTATTTCCTCTCAGTGTGTTTGTCTGGGATGGCAGTTTAAAAAAAATAATTATTATTAAAAAAAAAAAATAACAACGCTGAGTTTAGATTGGGCAAATACGATTTTACTTTAAAAAAAATAAAAAATAAAAAAAGTACAAACCAACACGATGGTGCCCCGGCCCGTAATAATTAACTCAATATTGATTTGAGTTTTCTATCGAATCTCACTTTCCATGTCTGTAAGTTTGTGAGTTGTTGTGTATGTCTGTAAATTAGAATCACTGGGAGTTTTAGCTTGTTTTTTTTAAAAAAAATCCACCAATCCACTGCTACCAACATCCAACTTTATTTTATTTTTTTCTTTTAAATCTAGTTCATTCTTTAATTTAAACTATTCTTTTTATTAAAAAAAAAAAAATTACAATCTCCTTACTACTCACAATACAATTGTGTAGATTTTCTATTTTGAGATGCCGTAAGAAGTACACGTTCTAATAGTAAGAGGGTCGTTTGAAAAGTCCGTGCAAAGTCACAGAGATAGCACTACTGGCGCGTATCAAGGTTATGTTTAGTTAGTAGCATCTCTTGGAAGAATACACACCAAGTTTCAGTCAGATCAGTCTATTTCTTTGTGTTTGGCATTCGTTTGAATCGAGGAAGTCGAGTGATTTTCAAAAAATGGACGAAAAAGAATTTCGTGTGTTGATTAAACACTACTTTATGAAAGGCAAAACGCCTCAGGAGCCTAAAGAGAAGCTTGATAAACATTATGGTGACTCTGCACCTTCGATTAGAACAGTTTATAAGTGGTTTCAAAATTTTCGGAGTGGACATATGGGCACAAGTGACGCTGAACGTTCTGGACGCCCTGTTGAGGTTACTACTCCAGAAATCATTGATAAAATCCATGATATGGTGATGGATGACAGAAGAGTGGAAGGTGCGTGAGATTTCTAGTGCTGTGGGCATCTCGAATGAACGGGTACATTAATATTTTGCATCAACATTTGGACATGACAAAGCTATCCGCAAGATGGGTGCCGCGATCGCTCACGCTTGACCAAAAACGAAATCGTGTGAAGTGTTGCAAGGACGGTTTGCAGCTGTTCCAGAAGAATCCGCAGGACTTTAAGCGTCGTTTCGTCACTGTGGATGAAACATGGATACATCACTACACTCCTGAGACCAAAGAACAATCTAAACAATGGGTTACCAAGGGGGAATCTGCGCCAAAAAAAGGCGAAAGATTATGGTGACTGTCTTTTGGGATTCGCAAGGAATAATCCTCATCGAATATCTGGAAAAGAGTAAAACTGTTACAAGTGCATATTATTCATGGTTATTGGACCGTTTGAAAACCGAGCTGCAAGAAAAACGCCCACGATTGACCCACAAAAAAGTCCTTTTCCATCACGACAACGCACCAGCTCACACCTCAGCAGTTGTGGTCGCAAAATTAATGGAAATAGGGTTCCAACTCGTTTCACATCCCCCCTATTCTCCAGACTTGGCTCCCTCGGACTACTATTTGTTCCCCAATATGAAGAAATGGCTGGCGGGAAAAAGATTTTATTCAAACGAGGAGGTGATTACAGAAACGAATGGCTATTTTTCAGACTTGGACAAATCCTATTATTCGGAAGGGATCAACAAACTAGAGCAGCGTTGGACGAAGTGTATAAGCCTAAAAGGAGACTATGTTGAAAAATAAAAAAGGTTTACCCCAAAAAATTAAGTAGTTTTTATTTTTGCACGGACTTTTCAAACGACCCTCGTAATAGTAAACCTCAAAACTCTTAATCTTGTGCTTGAACATTGAGAAACATCAAAGAAGATTGTAACTCAGTAACAAAGTGGTGACCAAGTTAGAGTACGGAGACACCACTGAGACACCCCCTAGAGACTTTTCTTGATTACTCAAGAGCTTTCGAGAGCATTTGACTTTTACTGGACAGCTGAAAGAAAGAACGATATAATTGCGAACGTTTAAAGGGATTTTTTTTGGTCTTTTTATTTTTGGCATTGGCTTTCGCCAAACAGCCAGCATCGTCTAGGTCCAGCGGTTGGCAACCTGCGGCTCGCGAGCCGCATGCGGCTCTTTTATCCAAATTGTGTGGCTCTTCAGCCTGCCCAAAATATATTGTATATTTTAATTTTATTGAAACAAATGAAAATTCCATTTATTAAAGGTATTTTTTCAAAAATAATTTTAAAGTGATAGGTTCGAAATTGAATGGAATTAGGTACAATATCAAAATAAAGTACTTGATTTATATTGTAAGACTGCCGCCTTTTCATTCGTTAAGTTATTATTTATTTATTTATTTACTTTGCAATATGTGAAAATAAATATATAAAACATTTAAATGTTATTGAAAATCATAAAATAACAATTTGCGAATTCAAATGATTTACAGAGTTTTTTACATTATCATCCTTGTGGATCTTGGTAAGATTTATCAAATTTATTTAAGGAAAAATGGCTCTCTACTTAAAATAGGTTGCCGATCCCTGATCTAGGTGCTTATCACTAGAATATTACTCATTCTTACTTATAAATACATTCGCTTCACACATTCATTTCTCTACTATATACAACTATTTACATAAACCTTACAACTAATGGATGGATCAGTACTCTATATTCCTGCCATCCTTATTAAAATCACGTAATCCTTCCCTAATCATTTTCTTGCATTCATTCTAATCGGCTATAACAGGGGTGAGCAACCTTTTTAATCAATGGGCCAATTTAAATTTAATTTTTTTTTTTTGGCGGGCCGCCCATAGATTAACTCTTGTAATAATTTACGAAACTTCGTACGAAACGCATCGCGTCCGTATTGCATGTTTGAACAAGTCACCGACAAGTGTGTATCTCGTCACAAAAAAATCGCGCAGACGCTGCGCGTTCGTATTGCATGTTTAAAAACGTGGTCGACAAGTAACTCGCCATAAAAAAATATTTCGGTTTAGTATGTACTACCATTTTATTATAATTAATTTTATAACAATATATTGATGGGAGAAAGTCGATAAAATAAATTCAATTTTAGAAATGCTTGGAGGGCCGCAAGCGGCCCGCGGGCCGCGTGTTGCTCATCCTTGGGCTATAACTTTTAAATACATTCATATTTCTTTGCTAGCTCTGCTATAGATTTAAGCACACAGATGTTGGTGGAGAATATTATGTCTTCGTAGCGAAATGGTGCATCTAAATACCCTGTATATGTCGTCAAACATTCGTTTCCTTTCTACCACATAACGTGGACATATCATTATTACATGTTTGAAATCCTCCTCCTCATTGCAATCTACGCAATGTTGATTGCAATCCTTTTGTTGATCCTGTGAAGATACGATCCACACACACCGCGTGGTTCGCTCTCAGCCTGCTTATTGTCGTAACAACTCATTTATTAGTGACAGTTCCCTTAAACCATGGTTGTCTAGGTAACTGATCTACACATAGTTTTATAGAATCTCCCTTTATTACCATTACTGTAATCTGTCTGCCATTTTTGTAGTGCTGCTTTTGCAATTATACACTTGATATCGGTGTGTGGTAATTTATTATTAGCCATTTTTCCCACACTATTGGTGGCTTCCTTTGCAAGTTTATCAACAATTTCATTTTCTTATTAAAGGAATTTCTTTGAAGTTTAGGTTTCAAGGAATGAATTTTGGTTATCCAAATCCGCTAGATACCCTCACTTCCGGAAACTTTCTATCCCCTATAAGGTTCCTGGGATATAAAACCCTCCCTAGAACCCAGAGAGTATGCAGAGAAGGCTTTGTGGAAGGAGATTACCTCTGACTTTTTGCTGGAACTTTTCTGGTTCCCTTAATTTGGAGTAGCTAGTAGTTACAAGTAACTCCTAAATCCAAGCTCTACCTGGAGCTCCTGGATTTAGCACGTCATTTTTTTTTAAATATCTAGTGAGGGAATACTACAGAAAGGCTGCTGCTTTCTTCTGTACTTAGTACGGGAACTACGCTAATCTTGCAAGCGTAGGTGGTATGAATTGCATCCAGATTATCCCTAAAATCTCTCCTGAACGTCCCTTCTTTTTCTAGAGTAGATCCCGGTGGTGGGTTGTTTCATTCTCATAGAGGTTCTGCAGTGTGATTGGTCTCATCTGGTCCCAGAGGAGCACAATAGATCTATTGGGGGCCACGATCAGAGAGGCGTGACCAGCAAAGCTAAGATCTAATGTTGTATTGTATTCAATTCCCAATCTAGGTCTAGAATTTAAATTAATATTTAATATGAGAACTTTTCAGTACAGTATGTTTGCTAGTCGGCTCCGTCCGCGACACCTAAATCGGTAGCTAAGAAAGGAAAGTCCGCCTGAAAAAAAAATAGGCATTACTAAAAAAACTTTTAGACTGTGATAGCTCTCTCCACATGTTGAAATTTGATGTTCAATTTTGGGTCACAACGGAACCCTGAAGTAATCATCAGCCATTGATGGGAAGCCACTTCTCTCAATCGATTTGTTTCAGCTTTGTTCCATTTTCCCTGAGATTTTCCTTCCTTATGTTTTTTAAAACAATAATTTTCCCGCAAAAATTTACTACATTTATAAAATAAAACATGACATTATCTTTACAACATTCAAATCCATATTTTTATTACTGTTTGTGATTTGTTTAATGACCCACAATAATAAAAATACATATTTATTCACCAATGATATTTGAGCCCGTGTAAATATTAATTCAATAACACACCGATCATTCAGAAATGTGTACATTATAGTATCGTGTTTGTGAGTGTATATGTTTAAAGTCAAACAGGGAAGAATAAATAAATCAGTTTGGATAAAATATGGGAATAAATATATGAAATATACAAATATATGAATATCAGGAGACCCTATGAAGCATGCAAACAGTGATATCGAACAGCTTTGCCCTATGAATATTTGGAATGAACTGCATAGAATGAAATGCAATTTAAAAATATATATATATACAGGGTGAACCAGTAAGTATTGTCCATAGGCCTACTGTGTGAAGTACATCTAAAGTGGAGTTCAATGATGTATTGGCCAACTTCATATCTTCCACTATTCTTGAGTGACGTCACTTTAAAGTTTTTTTTCTAAAATCATTACTTTTTTCAATAAAAATGTTATTACTCAGAAAGTTTTAGTCCAAATTCAATTCTGATGACACTGTTGGAAAGACAGATAAATTTCCAAAAAATTGATACCATTTTGAAGCGTAAGTCATTCTCCAAACAGCCTCAATCTCTCTCCAAATCCTGGAAAAATAAAAGTAGTCGAAGTAGTAGTTTTTTTAAGAAAACTCATTCGGCTCTTATGTGATCATTATCAGACCTAGGTGCTGGCACTTTTTATAAAAGTTTCCTTGTTTAATGGGCTTTCAAACGGCATATCATTTTCCAGGATTCTTTTTATCTTCGTATGAGAAATTACGTTTGTTTTACCAGAAAACGTGTTCACGAGCACTCAACAGTGTTATGGTACAATACAAAATTTTGAAACCAAGTCTAACAGATAAGGGAAGTTTATTTGTAAGGCACCTAGTTGAATTGCTTAATACCTAATTCAGATTATAAAGATTATCTGTTAGTGGGTTCAAAGTGTTGTTAAGGCTTATTCACATTTTTTTCTTTTTCAACAGGGTAGTTGTGTGCGAAATTGTAATTTGGAGTAAATACAAACTATATGAATTTTTTTTTATAAAAATAGTACTTGTTTAAAATATTTCCTAACATTTTCTCAAATATAGGTCTGATAATAATCACATAAGAACCGAATGAGTTTTCTTAAAAATTTCGATAACTTTTATTTTTCCAGCAATCGGAGGAAGATTGAGGCTGATTGGAAAATAACTTATGCTTCGAAATGGTATCAATTTTTAGAAAATTTATCTATCTTTCTAACCGAGTCACCAGAATCGAATTCGGACTAAAACTTTTTGAGTAATAACATTTTTATTGGAAAAAAGTAATGATTTTAGAAAAAAACTTTAAAATAACGTCACTCAAGAACAGTGGAAAATATGAAGTTGGCCAATACGTCATTGAACTCCACTTTAGATGTACTACACACAGTAGGCCTATGGACAATACTTACTGGTTCACCCTGTATATATATGTATATACTACATCTGCCTTGAAATACTCCCAATTTCCAATGGGCAATGAATCTTAAAAGAGTTTTAGTACAGGAAGGACTGACGTTCATTCTGGGATCTCCCGGACATAAACCGGTATTTTAAGATTATGTGCTCATGTTTCTGTTAACGATTTCCCAGTTTCCTGTTGGGCCCAATTCATCTTGTTTTAAGTTTTTGAATAAGTAAGTTTTGAAAACAGGACTTCATCTATTTGCCAAAGGTTGGTGATCCTTAAGGACTCACGATTAAACAATCGTCTATCTGGAAATTGAGGCTACAATTTTAGAACAATTACATTTAGGAAAAGAAAAATTATGACTAATAATGTTTTTTCACAAAACAATTGCACATAAACTTAAATTACGCCGTAAGAACAAAATGAAAGCAAATCTATTCAAAATAAGAATATGGGAATTATGCTGGCAAACAAAAGATTCCAAAGTTTAGGGGTAAAATAATCATTTATGCTGGTCGGCCCCTAAAACATTAATATTGAATCAGATCCATGGCTAAAAATCACCAACTAAAAATTCTGGATCACATAATTTACCACTTGATTGACAACACTGTAATAAACAATTCTATCAGCTGATTGAATTCCCCCCCCCCCCATTAATACAAATTTCAAATCGAAATGAGTGAGCCTTATTCGTGGGCAAAATAAATTTATCAAAACAAAAAAAAATTAAAAAAAGCGGAAATAAAAGAAAATTGGATCAGATTATTGGGCAATATTAAACAATGTATTAAATCAGCTGTAAAACAATCGCACGACTTCCTTCCTCTAGCGCTTTAACTTACCAAGTTTCGGTAAACTCCGAAACTTTGTAAAGTAGTAAGTTAAATTCGATATAACCTTATTATCTTCTGAGGGTGCTGTAAGATTTCTGTTTTTTTTTTGTTCTTGAGAAGTTTCGGATTTATCTAGAACTTTTTTAAAATTTTAAACCCCATCTGGGTCTATGGAATAGAGATGTGGGATTCAGTCAATCTCCAAAGGATTCAATCTATACAATCTAAAATACTTCGACCGAAACTAACAGTTACAAAATTAAAATTTTAATTTATGTTTGGTATTTTACTTCATCATCAACTTTTTCGGCTTTATCCTTATACTTATTTTCACGGACTTAAAAATACCAGGAAATATTCTTTTGGAACTTATTGTATTTCAATTTTATAATTTAGACATATGGTATAATATTTTTTCAGTAAAGTAAAGTAATCGCCTATGTTTTCAGGCGGGGCTTAACATCCAACTACCATTTACTAGGTGTCGTGGACGGAGGCGACTAGCAAACGTACTTTACTATTTCTCATTTAACCATTAAATAAAATCCAAGGCCAAGACCGGGAATCGAACCCAGTACCACAATGCATATTAGCTTTGCAGGTCTCGCCTCTTACGAGGGTCGTTTGAAAAGTCCGTGCAAAAATAAAAACTACTTAATTTTTGGGGGTAAACCTTTTTTATTTTTCAACATAGTCTCCTTTTAGGCTTATACACTTCGTCCAACGCTGCTCTAGTTTGTTGATCTTTTCCGAATAATAGGGTTTATCCAAGTCTGAAAAATAGCTATTCGTTTCTGCAATCACCTCCTCGTTTGAATAAAATCTTTTTCCCGCCAGCCATTTCTTCATATTGGGGAACAAATAGTAGTCCGAGGGAGCCAAGTCTGGAGAATAAGGGGGATGTGAAACGAGTTGGAACCCTAATTCCATTAATTTTGCGACCACAACTGCTGAGGTGTAAGCTGGTGCGTTGTCGTGATGGAAAAGGACTTTTTTGTGGGCCAATCGTGGGCGTTTTTCTTGCAGCTCGGTTTTCAAACGGTCCAATAACGATGAATAATATGCACCTGTAATAGTTTTACCCTTTTCCAGATAGTCGATGAGGATTATTCCTGGCGAATCCCAAAAGACAGTCGCCATAATCTTTCCGGCCGAAGGAACGGTCTTCGCCTTTTTTGGCGCAGATTCCCCCTTGGTAACCCATTGTTTAGATTGTTCTTTGGTCTCAGGAGTGTAGTGATGTATCCATGTTTCATCCACAGTGACGAAACGACGCTTAAAGTTCTGCGGATTCTTCTGGAACAGCTGCAAACCGTCCCACCCACTCGTAACCCACTTGTAACCCACTCGGCTACAGTGGCGCCTTGGTGCTTAACGTCGCACTACCATTTACTCATTTTCTCGGCTTCTCACTTTTTTGGCTAAGATCAATGTGTAGTTTCAATATTTTTTCAGTATTTGTAATCTAAGAATTTTACTCAGTTTTTTTGTGATAATCTTTTTACATTTAATTTGCAAGAATTTATGCTTTACCCAACTGTATTTGATACAGAGCGTGAGTTCTATAAATCAAATAAATCAATAATTTAATAAACGCTCTTTTAGACTTCTCTATCTGGACTAAGCAGATCTTAACATTCCTTTTATCGCCCCAAACACCCTGATACAGGAAACTGCACTTCAAGGTGCAATCACACGCAAATCCTCGGGGCCAAAATCTTTCTTCTAGAAGTCTCTCTGATAACCCGACAAGACGTCTTAAAAGACTGTGGTGACCTCGCGATCTTTTCTCTAGAGAAGAGGGTGGCTAATAGTGCAGAGTTTTGGAGTAACTTCACTTGGTAACTTTAGAGCAGCACTGGGTTACTTCTCCACACGGTTACTTCTACCTGCAATCACACGCGAATCCTCTAGCTCAAAAATCCTTCTTCTAGAACTCTTTCTGCCCAACCCAACAAGACGACTTAAAAGACTGGGTCTTCATGATCTTCAGTTTCCACTCGTTTTGTGTCTACAACTGTTCAGTGTCATCATTGTTAATCATAGCACGATCGCGCTGATCGTAGGCACAAATAAAGAAGGGGGAACCACCTTGTTTTCGACCTTTCGACTCGAGGAACAGGCAAGAGTCAGTTATGTAAGTTCAATTAGTTACATTTCCGTTTTGGGCATCTTTTTATTTTTGCGGAAGCTTTCCACACGATGAGCTTTTCCAAGATCAATGCTTTATAAGCTTCCTTTCAAGGAAAGAACGAACCAATTTAATTGATAAAAATGCTGTCGATTTTTTTCGTTAAAACAAATAAGTTGCGAATCGAAAGCTTTAAATTGTAACAACTTAATCATAGTTCGATTTGAAAACCGAGAGTAGTTTTGAATTGTATTTCCGGAAGGGTTATATGTTCGGAAGTTATTGGTGCTAGAAATTATGATACTAGTATATGAGATGTGATTGTGTACATCTATATTTTATTATATTGTATATCTAGGTATGTGTATATGATATTTAGTTTCAATCTAAAACTGGAGAAGTTTTGAGGATGAGGGGTGGGGGATTGCCACAGTTAGTTTTGGGATCACGCCATCCCTGAGCCATACAAAACTCAATAACTTAGCATAAAAGGACGTGAAACTTGTCCTTTTATATGGGGAGAGATTGCTATGTGATCATAGTAGATAAAATGTTTGATACGTTTGGTAACACAAGTCTGGGGGCTGGTTGAGGCGATTGGTTACCCCCAAAGTGGGGGTCGGGGGGAAATTGTCTGTAAGTCTGTAGCTGGGTCACAGGAGCCTCGGCTACATTACCACCCACTGCTATATCTAAACTTATATAAGAGAAATATCTAGGGTAGTTTATAGTAAAATTGTGTCTACTTCCAACCCCATAGACTCTCTATTTGCTGCTTTATAATGGTCATCCTCTCTTTGAAGGACCTTGCCCTCTGGGGAGTTCTCAGATGAAGAGGGTGATTGGCTTTGTACACCCTTTATAGTTATGGGTTAAAATTTTCTTTCGATAATAGATGGTACGTGAAGGGAGGTACCCTACGGAAAATTAGTTAAATTAGATAGCATTCCAAAAGTTTAAGAATAATGTTTCCATCAATTTTATTTTTAAATCTATTTTTCTTTAATCTTTTATTGCAATTTACCACTGCAACAGTTGTTGCAACCAGCAAATATGGTGAAAGAGAAAAGAAATAACGGGAAATCACGAGTGGAGAAGGCACCCAGTGGTGCCACTCCAGTAACGTGCTTTGCTTTCACGATAAGAGAAGATCACGAGGCCATCTTCTCTTCAATCACCTTAGAGGATTACTCTGGTAATGTGGAGGAAGATAGGTGTTCTATGAGAAGGTTAGGATGAGCTGCTGTAGAGTGGAATCAAAATTTGAGAAAACGAGTGTTATGATCTGTAATGAAAGGGATTTTGAGGTCATTATGGATAGAGTGAGGTTAGATACATAGAACGGAGCGTTAAGAAGTTTTCGAAGTATTTTTTGGACTGTAATGCCTGAAGGCGTAGTGAGTTAGAACGGTTTAGTCGATCCCCCATTCTTCGATGGGCCGTATGACCAAATAGGTCGCAGTTACAATAGACAAAAACATCAGATTTTGAACAAAAATTTAAAATTAAAATCTGAT
Source organism: Rhodnius prolixus (assembly GCF_049639745.1). NCBI lineage: Eukaryota > Metazoa > Arthropoda > Insecta > Hemiptera > Reduviidae > Rhodnius > Rhodnius prolixus. Next base: position 10,020,113 of record NW_027411582.1, read on the forward strand.
ATTCACACGAGGGTCGTTTGAAAAGTCCGTGCAAAAATAAAAACTACTTAATATTTTGGGGTAAACTTTTTTTATTTTTCAACATAGTCTCCTTTTAGGCTTATACACTTCGTCCAACGCTGCTCTAGTTTGTTGATCCCTTCCGAATAATAGGATTTGTCCAAGTCTGAAAAATAGCCATTCGTTTCTGCAATCACCTCCTCGTTTGAATAAAATCTTTTTCCCGCCAGCCATTTCTTCATATTGGGGAACAAATAGTAGTCCGAGGGAGCCAAGTCTGGAGAATAAGGGGGATGTGAAACGAGTTGGAACCCTAATTCCATTAATTTTGCGACCACAACTGCTGAGGTGTAAGCTGGTGCGTTGTCGTGATGGAAAAGGACTTTTTTGTGGGCCAATCGTGGGCGTTTTTCTTGCAGCTTGGTTTTCAAACGGTCCAATAACGATGAATAATATGCACCTGTAATAGTTTTACCCTTTTCCAGATAGTCGATGAGGATTATTCCTTGCGAATCCCAAAAGACAGTCGCCATAATCTTTCCGGCCGAAGGAACGGTCTTCGCCTTTTTTTGGCGCAGATTCCCCCTTGGTAACCCATTGTTTAGATTGTTCTTTGGTCTCAGGAGTGTAGTGATGTATCCATGTTTCATCCACAGTGACGAAACGACGCTTAAAGTCCTGCGGATTCTTCTGGAACAGCTGCAAACCGTCCTTGCAACAATTCATACGATTTCGTTTTTGGTCAAGCGTGAGCAATCGCGGCACCCATCTTGCGGATAGCTTTGTCATGTCCAAATGTTGATGCAAAATATTATGTACCCGTTCATTCGAGATGCCCACAGCACTAGCAATCTCACGCACCTTCCACTCTTCTGTCATCCATCACCATATCATGGATTTTATCAATGATTTCTGGAGTAGTAACCTCAACAGGGCGTCCAGAACGTTCAGCGTCACTTGTGCCCATATGGCCACTCCGAAAATTTTGAAACCACTTATAAACTGTTCTAATCGAAGGTGTAGAGTCACCATAATGTTTATCAAGCTTCTCTTTAGTCTCCTGAGGCGTTTTGCCTTTCATAAAGTAGTGTTTAATCAACACACGAAATTCTTTTTCGTCCATTTTTTGAAAATCACTCGACATCCTCGATTCAAACGAATGCCAAACACAAAGAAATAGACCGATCTGGCTGAAACTTGGTGTGTGTTCTTCCAAGAGATGCTACTAACTAAACATAACCTCGATACGCGCCAGTAGTGCAATCTCTCTGACTTTGCACGGACTTTTCAAACGACCCTCGTACTTTGTTTAATGTTTTAAAAACACAAATATTCTTCTAGCGTTCAATTAACTTCAAATAAATGCGGGCTTTCTTTACAGATGCAATTTTATCAATGGCCGAGTTATTGCACTGCAAACAAGCTGCACTCTTAGTACTTCCTGAAAATTGAAAGTTAGTCAGGGCTCACCTTTACTTTATTCTAAATTTTTTTTTTTAGGGCAAAATTTCCACAGGTTTTATTCTTTGCAGTTGCAAAGAATCGTAGTTTTCCCGATTTTCTTAAGCTGCTTCTTTTAGCCAAATTATTTATTCTCGAAAAGTGGCTAAGCCGTTGAAAAATAGAACCAAATGCAGACCAAATACTAATTGAAACTTTTAACAAAACTTAAGACCTAGAATGTTCAAAGCCAAAGAAATTTAAATTAAAAAATATAAAACAGCCCTTTATATTAATATTTTTTAATATTAAAAAATAATATGCTAATGAGAGAATTAATAAATAAATGTAATTGAAGCATATTTAGTAAACACGTCACGAAGTTAATGAGCGCAGTATGTATGTGCGTTCGTGTATGTATAAATGTATGTATAGAATTTAAATTATCTATATAAGTTCTACCTATTACTGTGTATAATTGAATTTATACATGAGTAGTGTGTACAAATATATATAAATTGTAATTATATATTTAGTTAGCCGCCGAATAATCACTTAATCAAGCTGCTAATGGCAGAACTAATTTGAATATTTTAAATAACATCTGTTAATTAGTTAGTTTTATTAACGAACTTCATGCGCCTATTTGCATATTTGCAATTTCTGGTATAATAATTATTATTTACTGAAAACTGGCTGGAGTATGAGGGGGATAGTGACGTCATGAAAGAAAATCCCCCCACATATTCATGTAAAGCCCCTTTGAAGCCGTAAATTTACCCTGGGGAATTCAAAGCATTCTGAAACAAACAGAGCAAATACTTTGTAATGTCGAAGTAATAAGAGATTCGGAAGATATGAAGGAAGATATTCTTGAAATGGAGGATAAGCAGGAGTATCTTTGGCTTCTCTTCAGGTGCGAGGGATAAGAAACACTCCGAGGTGTAACTTGTCTTAAAATACTGAAAATATGAGGTTAGATCCATAGTGCTGTTTTTTCATCCGTCATAGCATGAATCTCTGATTGATTCCGGTCTTGCATCCATTGTGGGGTAGATCAATCAGTTCCGGTGTAGAGTCTGTAGCTTCACTGATTTTTCCGTCTGGCATTACACTTGCTGACTTTTTTTGTTTTCGTTTTGTTTTTAGGCGTGTCCTCATCTGAGGTTCACTGACGTCTGGGGGCTTTTTTCTTTTCACTGCATTACCGGAACAGAGTTCACTTTGTACGGAAAATGCTGGCCATCACCGGAAGAGAAAAATCTACGAACCAGCAGATGAATTCGTACAGATGAGTTGAACGGAGTATCGGTCATGCTTCAATATATATGATCAGAGATATAATTTAAACAAGTATTCCTTCCTGGCCTAAATACTGTCCTGGTATTTCTTTCAAAGTGATTGAAAAGAATTGGAGGCAATGAATCATATTTCTTAGCATTTCTGAACTATGTAAAAATTGCATAAGATGCTTTTTATCTGAAAATCGAAAGAAAAATCAATTCCGCCATCTTTGGACTAAGATAACGGTCTATGAAGGACCCGAGCCTCAGCCACTACAGCTCTCCACCTATCTCTATCCCTAGCCGACGTTCTCCATCTCTGCCGACCAAGGGCCTCCAAATCTGTATATCGCTTAACCATCCTAGTCGAGGTCCTATCCCTCGGCCTTTTTTCCACCAGGGGTATCCATGCAGCGCTTTCACCTGAGACCTCACTCGTCTCTTCCATCCGGTGCTAATATCCCAGCTATCACAGTCTACCAGACTTTATACTAAGATTAAACATTTGAAAAATGACACTCGATGGATTTTTGTCGAAAATTATATTTTTCGACTTGTCAAAAAGAGAAAAAAAAAATTGAAATCATAGAACAGGAAATGAAACCATTGTTGGCCATATATTCCGGAAATTCGTGAGAAACATCAAGCAAATGTATTTATTTGTTTAAATATAAATTAAAACTAATCGATTCTTGTAAATTGAACAATGCAACTTGATTTATTTCGATTCTAAATTACTTAGTAGCACTTCAAAACCATAGTAATTTAAATTTTGGTTTGTTCCGGGAAGAAAAATATCAAGTAAAAAACGAGCTCCGCTCTGCTTCAAAGGGCTGACATAAATAAGAAAATTTGTATCGTGTAGATTATGATTTCATCATGAAAGGATGTACATATTATTTACTGGGTTTTCATTTTGAATGGAATGTAGGCTAATCTGGGCTTACGTCCTAAGACATAAGGCGCCCATTTTAGGGCATAGTATACTTCTAAACTCTTTTACACTCTAAGAAAAAGGAGAAAGACTCTTAAAATTCAGCCTCTGCGCAAATGGAGTCAATATTTTTTAAAAAATCTAAAGAAAAAAAAAAATTTATAGATAATTTTTTGATTAAACTTTAATGAAAGTTGTAGATGTTAATCTAAATTAAAGTTCTAAAATACTGAATTTCCCCACAACTTGCAGTGGGAAAAAAGGAAAAAGAAAAATTTATTATGTAACCCCCCGCCTACCAAACTCCTTGTACATAGCGAAGTGTTAAATTAGAAATTGTATGAGGAAAGGTTAAATTCGTGTTATAGGGTGAGAAATGAAGGTTATTGTTTCCTTTTTTCCCTTTTTTTTTTTGAATATGTATTGAAAAGAATAACGAATAATGGGAAAAATGTATGTTTCAAAAAGGTGATAATTTGTGCTTTGTCCGTCATATATACGATATTAGACTTTTTGGGCCGGTTATACATTCTCAGACTATATATACATTGTACATATCGGCCAGATCACATTATTGTGCCTCTTGCTTCTGAGCAAATTGGGTATACGCTATTCCCACTTCCGGTCCCACAGTTCTCTCCAACTCTATCTATACTCACTCATACGTTCAATGTATTGGAGAGGTAAAAAAAAAAAAAAAAAAAATGTACAACTCACATACGTACGTACAGAATGGGTCGCTTCTCTAAATTACAAAAAAAAAAAAGTCCAATCAATACAGTTATTTGTTTCGTTCCGTGTATGTGTGTGTGTGTACGTAGTGGGCCAATAGATTGTTTTCATTAACTGCCACAGATGATAAGGTCTTGATACGCGCTCTCTATGTAAAGAGACATCGTTCTCTATCCTCCTCATTCTCATGTTCGCATTATCCGCAACAAAGAATTGGGTGGTGGAAGGAAGTCATGACTGGAACTTACCTAAAGAGAAGTCACTAAGTCACTGTCAGCAAACAATGTGGACGAATATGAATTCAATTTTTTGTACACAAGAAGCATTTAACATGATTTGGTTCGAACGAGCTGGTAATTTTACAATAAACTTAGAAGGAATGAAAACGCTGATTGGAACAATAAAAACGTGTTTCGTTTTACTGCTATTCTTGATCTATTGATTTATAATTTTTTTTTGAATTTATCTAATTCTAGATATTTAATTTCCAAATTTATCTAATTCTAAATAACATTATCCTTCTTCTTCTTCTTCTTCTTTCCTGGCTCTACAACCCAATGATGTGGGTCTTGGCCTCCTTAATATGCTTCCGCCAGTCGTCTCTATCTCTAGCGGCCGCCATCCAGTTGCGCAGTCCGAGGATATTCCTCTCGTCCTGGGCAACTCCATCATTCCAACGCAGTCTAGGTCTACGAGGGTCGTTTGAAAAGTCCGTGCAAAGTCAGAGAGATAGCACCACTGGCGCGTATCGAGGTTATGTTTAGTTAGTAGCATCTCTTGGAAGAACACACACCAAGTTTCAGCCAGATCGGTCTATTTCTTTGTGTTTGGCATTCGTTTGAATCGAGGTCTAGTGTACGGTCTAGTGTTCTGTGAAGTACTGTTAAACTAGTTTTGGTGATCGATCCATCAAGCTAAAAGGGAGGAAAGATTATTGTCAATTTCAATAATAATTTTTATTTATTTTTTGTTAAGATTTCGAGACTAGGCCTAGATTCGAGACTAGGCCTAGATTCGAGACTAGGCCTAGATTCGAGACTAGGCCCAGATTCGAGACTAGGCCATCTTCAGGGCTGTGGAACATATGTTTTACAGGAACAGATTACAATGTACAGACAACTTAGAGAGGGATGACTTTAGGGAGGATTGTTCTGGAAGAAAGTGAGCAGATTAATGGATTAAAGTGGGATAGATAATTTGCCATGGAATTCTGTATATCGGCTAGGATGGGATACGATTGGAATGTTTAGGTCCGTTTGGATTGTATGGTTGGAGACGTAGAATAAAGTATTTACTACGGTTCGCAGGATTCTGGATTGGTCAGTTAAAATTCGAAAGAGATTGGCTGGTGTAGCTGCCCTGTATAGTCGGAGTCCGTATCTCCATTGGGTGCTATTTATTCATAATTTTTATTCGTTTGCGTTAAGTTAGATCGTCTGTCGAGAAGTCGTTTTACCATTTTGTAGCGGAATCCAAAGACTCGCCATTTAACACAATCCTTCACTTATCTTTCTATATAATCGATCTCTGTAACTAATTTAGCAACTAGGAATCTAATGAAAAGTCTTTTCCGTATTACCAAAATTTATAAATTACAATTTAGGCATTTTGGTTACGATAAGAGAAACTATTACAATCCGTTCTGTACCGGATATTTCGCAATCAGGATGATATTTCCAAAAAAAAATGAAAGAAATGTTTTTCTAAATAAATTCCCATTTTGAATTTTTTACTAACGATTGCACTACCTGTTCGCCATTTAACAACAATTTGTATAAAATAAAACTTTTATATTAATTCCATAAATAACCAATTAATAACATATTAATAATATATGTTTAGGAAGTGAAAACGGAAATTACGCGTACATACAAAACTGATTTCCTGTAAGTTACAGTTGGCTGGAGGGGGGGCGTCTAAATGTAGATTAGTTTTGGCGAGTTAATTTAGAAAGCATTGGTTCATTGGATGCTGCATCTGTCTTTAATTTATTGATTTACAATCTTATTAATTTGTTTTGTAGATATTAGGTATATTTTGTTTTTTATTTTTATTTTAAAAGTCTTGATTTCTCATAGTTGTGAGCGCTTTCTCACTCTCGTAAGAATATTCCTTCTTATTATAACAATATTTGCAACAATAGCTCGTAGTTAAGTTGCGGAATCACTCTAGCTACCTTCTTATATTTATAAAATGAGATTATGCAAAGCCCAACATACACGCGAGTAATGCTGGTTTAACATACTCCTAGTCCCTTAGCTATTTGAACTTATCGCCTAACTATTGTTCGTATATTTTACATCAAAGAACTTATAAAGTACGGAACGGTCGCTGAAATTTCATTGGGTACTGACAAGGAAGAGGATTCTAATAACACAGGTCTACAGTGATTTTGCTGTTTTGAGTTTTTGAGTCATTTTGAAGTAATATGCATGTCCTGATACCAAGTATGATACCCGTTTACTTGTATCACATATCATTTTTTTTTAGTCATAGTCTTAATTTTTTAGTCTTAGTAGCGTTATTGTATACTTCACACTATCTTTTATTTTTAATATTGTAACGAAGTTGACCTGAGGAGCCTGGCAAGCCTTTATAGATGTAACCAAGAAGTTTTTAGGAAACACCAAAGATCCTAACTATGCAAAATTAGCAGCCACAATGCTTGAGAAATTCAGAATTCTCGGATGCAACATGAGTCTTAAGGTGCACTTTCTATTTTCGCATTTGGATGTATTTCCTGAGATTCTGGGGGCGGTGAGCGAGGAACAAGGCGAACGCTTTCATCAGGACATCCGGGAGATGGAACGACGGTACCAAGGACGATGGAGTATATCAATGATAGCGGATTACTGCTGGACGCTTCAAAGAGAAAACTCTGCAGCAGGTCATAAGAGAATTTCCAAGAAAAGATCACTGGAAGGCAAACGAAAACGTTATTATTGATTAAATAACATTCTAGTGAATCAACATTGCGCATTTCCAAGTAATACAACCAGCATCTTAATCAAAACTGTATCAATATTTGAAAAGAAATGTGCATTTTTTTCGATTAACATTGAATTTTTCATTATCGATTTGTAAAAAAACCTGATGTGGTAGGAGAAAAGGGGGGTTATTTTTGAAAATGGCTGTACGCAATTGTATATAATCACTTTTCAGAAGTAAAACAGCTCTCAAAAAGTTTCATTTTGTAGACCTGTGTAATTTGTTACTCTCTTAAACTATCAAAATTAATATGGTTCTCATTTCTCTATGGCTCTGCTTCTAAGAACAGTCTAAAATTATCAGCACGGTCTATGATACTGCTTTTAGAATGGTTGCGCAAGTTTTTCGTTACATTTCCATTAACGCTTAACGCAGGCTGAACTTTTGAGAAAATTATTGTGACGTAAACTGCCGTAAACGTAAGTGATATTAATTTTTTTCTCTTTTTCTTCAATCTTTTGCATTAAAAAGTTTTTTTTGAGAAAAATTTATGTTTCTTGCAAGTTGATTATAATTATTAATAAAGTGGCCGTGGAATAACAAGAAACTGGTTTGGTGTGGCCCTGGTATTTAATAAATATGAAGAAATGGTAGGTGTATAGTGAAGATGGTGGCGCGTGCGCACATAGTGGTCGGTGGAGTTTTATATGTTTAATTTAAGAAATAAGACACAATGTGAGAGAATACCGGTGGGGTGGCGACCGGCAACGGAGGCGGGGATATAGATAGGCATTGTGGGGGCTGAACTCTGGAGCAAGGTGGTTGGAGAGAGCAACTGGAATTTGCACATAAATGTTGATTACGTATTGTAATGTATTCGGCGCGAGGAGAGGCGCTAGCTAGCTAGAGAGGTCCAAGTGGTGGTGGGTACCGGTTTGGGGGCGGCTGTACGACTTTGGCCATAGGCTGGAGGCGGCAGGAATGAAGAAGAGCCGAGGCTGGCAAGAGAGTTGGCATGATTAACATAGCGGTAGCTTTGATTAAACTACCAATTATACTGCTCATTATAATATAAATTACCTTCGCAAGAACTCTCTAGTTCTAACTCACTCATACTCTCTCTCTCTCTATATATATATAGCTGTGCGTGCATATGTGTGTCTGTGTACTAGTGCCTTACCCACACGCTCTCCGGCACCCTCGTACTGACGCGTCCACCGATCTCACACCAAACACCTTCCTTCACTAGCCTAGACTTAGCCTGACTTTACCAACTTAGAGCACAGACCAACTGTACCAACTCCCCCCTAAGCTCGGGAGACTCACCATCCACTGTGTACTTCTATAAGTCATACCATTCGGATAATTACCTGGTGAGTCACTAGCTAACCTCAACTTCACTTAACTGAAAATTCAAAAAAGGAATTCAAAAAGTTCTAATTTAAAAATTTCTTTAAAGATTTGTTTAAAAAGTTTACATTACACTGAAATCACCAAATTAATGAATCAACATCTGATGATAGTTGCAAATCCGAAACCTATCAGATAAAGATCTAGGCATGCTAAGACAGGCAAAAAAACAAACAAACCTTTTTTTCACTTTATTTGTATATTTACAACTGCAACAATTGTTGCATCAAGTAAATTTGATCTTACTGGTTCAGTTCTCTTGTAATGTCATGGTTAGAGCAATCACCCATTGGTAGAACTCTTTCACAATGATTTAATCACAGCAATAGATCTCTAGGCCACTTCCACTTCAAACGACGAGGAGCATTGTCGGGAAGGTGAGGAGAGGAGTGTTGTTGGACAAGAGGATTAGGAGTGAGAGAGCTAGGAGGCTGTGAAAGTTGCGGTAGCGAGACTTTATTAGATCAGAGACAAAGGGGATGTGAAGGTCAGTGTGTATGGCAAGGTTAGAAATGTAGTATGGAGCATTCTGGATTTTCCTGTAGGATTTTAGACTGTGTAGTGTCTGCAGGCGTTTGGAGTTAGAAGAGTTTGGTTGAGCCCCACACTTCTGCTTCGTATGTCGTCCATATCGGTCTTTAAAAGTGTCTTATAAATTGTCAGTTTGTGATTGAAAGTAGAGTTTGGATCTGCGGTCAAGTAGTCTAGTCAAGTAGCTTGTAGCGTCTGTTTCACGTCTTGTCGTTTCAGCCGAGTATGTGTGGGTTCGGTGAGTCTCTTGTCCAATGTACAGTGCTAAGTATTGTACTACGTCAGCTGGAGGAATCGAAAAGAAAACCTATTTTAAATTTTTTATATCGCGACATAGTTGCAAAGTGTTTACCTATATGTAGAAATTGAAGCCGCATCTATTGACGATTGTTTTCATTATTAATCTAATCTTTTCGTTCCAAGAAGTTAAGAGCTCTAGATGTTCATGGATGCATAAGATTTGCTGTAAATGCTGCGCTATCGTGGTAGACCCCTTTAATTCTGTTGCAGACACCATTTCTGAACCTTCTTCTGTCTTCTTCTTCAGTTCAGGGATTAGGCAACATGCCTGTACCGTCTTCACAATATTTTATTTATTAATTTTATTTATTATTATTTTTTTTCATCTCAATCTTTTCAATGGTCGTCCTACACTACGTTGTCCTCTAGGTCTGTACTTATTGACCATTACCGGCACCCTTGTAGTTGACGTACGGTTAAGATGCTCCCTCCATCTATTTCCTCTATAAATTCTTTGATATTATATATGTATATATCCAATTCTTCCCGTATGTCTACATTCCGTATCCTCTCTCTTTTTTGTGCAACCCTTAACTCTTTTGAGGAATCGCATCTCTGCAGTTTGTAGGTTATTTTTGTCTTTAGCTCTGGTAACCCAAGATTCCGCTTCCGTTAAGTGAGCAGAGGCACAGCCATAGTTCTATAAAATTTTTAGTTTTGTTTCCGGTCTCGTTTTTATTTTTAAGTGATCTATCACCGCAGATAGATTGAAATGAACCTTTCTGAACCTTACAATTGATATATTATGGATATTATTATGATTAAAAGGAGTTCAGAGGATGGAGCCGGAAGTTTAGCGTAAATTAACGTCTAACAAGATAGGAAGAATAAGAAATTCAAGATAAATAAATGAATACATCAAAAATATACCAACTTGGAGTAGATACATGAAGAAATAAATGTTAAATAAACCAGACAATATAAAAAAAGGGGAAAAAAATTCAAATAAATTCTGAATCTCATCTCTCCCCTCTCCCCACCACTTTATTCATTTTTTCGCTCTCTTTAATTATCAATTTCTCATTCTCTCTGAGCATTCGCTCTGTGTGAGTTACGAGCAAGCCAGCCTCCCGCGCAATTACTCATAAAAATCAATGCTGCCTTGATTATTCCAACCGGTGTTGGTAATTTTTACACTACCATCCTGTCATAACGGTAACCGCTTTTCATTTTTTTTTCTTCTTCCTGTCTGTGTCTCTCTCTCTCGCACAGTTATCCGCTCTCTCTCTTTTTTCATATTACCATATTCAATACGAGTGGTGGACAGTTCCAATGAGTGGACTTTTGCCTGATGTTGGAAACTTTATTCACATGCTCAGGAATTAAAATACAACAACAACAACAGCAACAAAATTCTGTTGTAAATAATTTTGTTGTTCTATATTTATTTATCTTTATCTTGAGTATGCAGGACCAAGAAATATGGCTAGCAAGGGCCATGTGTTTTACGCAAAGATGGCATTCAACAGATCACTTAAGAATAACCCGGTGATCATTTATCGTTTAACTATTATGTTACCAGTTCCTGTTCAAATGGAACATCTCACACAGAATCATTAGGGTTGATGGTCAAGCAGAATCTCTTTATTTGCTTAATAACTAAGATTTACAGTCGAACCTCCCATAAAGGACACTCTCACTAGCAGTTTTTGGATTTCCCCGTTTTACCCTTATACACTTTCTATATAAAAGAACCTCCACCTAACGGACACTCTACATAACGACCGCGGACATTGATTTTTAGGGAACGGATTAAATGTTTCACCTCCCACCAACGACCAACTTATTATTAAAATTTCTTTTGAAGCGGTGATAAAAAAGCTCATACATCTTGTACCATTTTAATCATTTTTCAATATTACTTTGGACGAACAATATTATTTTTCCCGATATGTCTCTCAAACGAAAGCGGCTAACTCTAGAAGAGAAAATAAATGTGTTGGAAGATTTTGCAAAAACCAAATCGAGCCATCGTCAACTTGGCGAAAGGTTTGTTCTATTTTTCTAAGAACATATCTATAGTATGATGATAATTTTACCATAAATTATTATTGTTATGAATAAATGTGATGATTACTATAAAGATTATTAATTAAGTCAATATGTAGTTTTTTGATAAATTTTTTGGATAATTAAGAAAAATTTGATGCATATCATATAGCTGCAATAATTATGCAATTATGTACGTTTTTAAATCTATTAATAATAAACAATTTTTAAATAGATGTTCGGAAAAAAAACCCATATTTTTTCATTATGAAACTTGCCTACCTCCTTCTAACGACCACCTCCAAACAGCGGCCACTTTGCTTTCCCCCGCCAGTGTTCGTTATTGAGAGGTTCGACTGTTACTGTCCAAACTGTCCTTACTGGAGCAAGATCCCAGCCTTAGTTGGTCCAACAACAGAACAAGTGGGTTCTATTTCATCACAGCTCAAAGAACGACTCTTAAAACTCTTAAAAAAAAAAAGACTCAGAACGCGGCTCCTTCAAAATGTGAGGAAGCCTTGTGCTTGGGTCAGACAATGTACAGTACAACAGAAAAAGACAGGCTGGAGCGTGTTCATGGAGAAGAGTTAACATCTTTAGAGAATAAAAATGTTTTCAACTTCCAGCCTTATCCAAGAGCCTCTCTACAGACTGCCTTAAGACTCTATTCCAACATCTTTGGCAATCCCACAACTCCTGTTCCTGTTAATTTGCAGAAGAGAATGTCGCGTATCAGATTTCTTTAATTTTATTTGCAAATAAATAAACGGAAGATAAAGTTATTTTATTTATTTTATTTTTATTATATTTATTTTATGGGTACGAAATAGCTTTACATTAACTTATAACCCGGCGACGCCCCCGCCCGTTTTTATTTCTATTTTTATTTTTATCAACATGCCATATTTTTATTTTATTTTATTTTATATTATGGCCGTCATCATACAATATAGTGTTGTTGATGAGATGATTGTTTTAAGGCTTGATGGGGAAATACGGGAGGCGACAGAGATACTGCCATATCAAGGCGGGGGCAGCGGAGATCCCGCCATATCAGGGGGAGCCATGCGTCGGTTTTTTTTATTTCCCCCATTGCTGGCTACCAGCTCGACACCAGAACCAAGCGCCAAGTCAGTGGTATACCATTTCATCAAATGTCAAATCCAGAGAATGGGTCCCCACCACTATATACACAAACGAAACGCACAAACCAGGGCCAGGTTAGCCTTGCTCCCGGAAGTACTATCTATGTTCTGAAATCCTGATTTCCTCTCTTTCTCTCTTTGCCTCTTTTCCACTCATATAATCTCTAATAATCCTACCTCTAGATTCTAGATAGACCAATACAACGATTTACTGTATCCAGCTTTGTTCATTTGGGTACCTCGTATTCATTTGGGTACTCAGAGAATTTATTTCGCTTTATTTTTAACTTCAGGCGGGCTTTACGTCCAACTACCAATTAGGTATCGAGGACGGAGGCGACTAGCAAACATACTTTACTGTTAATTTCTATTATCAACCATTAAAGGCCAAGGCGTAGACCGGGGAATCGAACCTACTAAACCAACAATACATCTTAGCTTTGCGGGCCTAGCCTATAAACGCCTAACATACTTTACTATAAATTTCTCTTGTTAACCATTAAATAAAATTCAAGGCCTCGACCTGTGGAATCGAACCCACTAAACCAACAATGCATCTTAGCATTGCGGGTCTAGCCTATAACAGCCTAACATACTTTACTGTAAATTTCTTTTATTAACCATTAAATAAAATCCAAGGCCTAGGTCAGGAGAATCGAACCCACTAAACCAACAATACATCTTAGCTTTGCGGGTCTAGCCTATAGACCGCCTAACATACTTTACTGTAAATTTCTCTTATTAACCATTAAATAAAATCCAAGGCCTAGACCAGGGAATCGAACCTACTAAACCAACAATACATCTTAGCTTTGCGGGCCTAGCCTCTAACCGCCTAACATACTTCACTGTAAATTTCTTTTATTAACCATTAAATAAAATCCAAGGCCTAGACCAGGGAATCGAACCCACTAACCAACAATACATCTTAGCTTTGCAGGTCTCGCCTATTAACCGCTCGGCTACCGTGGCGCCTGTATTTTTTAACTTTAAAATAATGCTTTGTGAAAATCAGCCGAATTTCTCTTATACAATGTATGTAATAATTCTATCTTGATCTACAGAATTTATAATAAAATGGCAGTTAGGATAGGATGCGGTTATTCCTGAATTTCTTCTTGCTGAGACTTTCTTAGATATCCCGGGTGGGGGAGGGGTCACCAGAAGTTGAAGAAGGATATATTCTTCGTAGCTGGGGCATTGGAGAGTAGATATCCCCAATTGCTGGTGAGCCATTCTTAGGGGAGTATATCTAGTTACCAGAGGCAAGATTGGGGAATACACTCTCTTCATAGAATCCTCTCAGTTTATTTTTTCTCTACGGAAGTTTTCTTCAAAATGTCTTCGAAGCATTGAAGAGGAGAGGTAATGGCATTAGGGAGGAATTATCCCTCAGGGCCCTCCCGCTTTTAGTAGAATTTTCCTAGCCAGTGATGGGGTAAGCCAAATTTAGAAAAAAAAAAAAAAAAAACCTCGTATCAAGAGAGAGCATTTTTTGTGGAAGATCCAAGGAATTATAACCGGGTATTTGACAGAGAGAAAAAGAAACACTGAAAGAATGGCCGCGAAACGGAGAGGAGGGAAGGTTCTAGTATAGAAAGAGGATGCTGTGCAGTCATGTAAAGAACAATACGAAACTTTATCACATAACTCTATTATGTACTTGTGCTCGCCGTTCTAGATGTGTCTATTCGCGGAAAATATTAATACAAAGGATAGACAGCTATAGATGACGGATAGGAAAGTGGTGCTTCGTATGTACGTGGACTATACTTCCTCTGGTCATATCAGGGAAAAGCGGGTTGCTGTCTAGGATGGGGTAGGAACGGAAAAGTGGTCTTCCTCTTCAAAATGGTCCAGACTGATGCGAGAAAAATATTTCAAAAAAAAATGAAAAGCCAAAATAAAAGAAAATAAAAATGGGAAGAATCCCCGCTCCCCGTGGGTGGAGAGGTATAGAATAGTGTATGCGAAATATTGAGAGGTCCGAACGAGTGATATTATGGAGGTGGCGTACCCTCCTGGGTAGGTGGAGAGCACTTCCCTCTTACCCCCGGTGGGTTTATAATGTATACACACATACTGCTGCAGACAGAAGTGAAGGCCCAGTGGGTGGGTAGAAAGGTCCAGGTTGTCACAGAATGGAATTGGATGGAAATAACATTAGGCCAGGAAAGAGACTTTACTAACAAAGAGGGTGACAAAGTATAGGGGGGGGCAGGAGATACCCCGATCTGGGCAAAAAAAAAAAAATGCCCTATCGGTAGAGAGAGAGAAAAGTATATATATATACATTCACCCCGACATACAGACATAACCCACTACGTCCATCCCTTGGACGACGTCATTCTACACTATCCCCAGGATAGGAGGGAACACCCTCTGGTGGGACCTTCATCCTACCACTTCTGGTGTACCTCGATCTAGTTTCATCGCTTTCACAGTTTCCCCTTGTACAGTCTGTCCGAAAAGTCTGTAGAAACACATGTCCACGCGCGCTTGGACCTAGGAGAGGTTTCGTCTCCCTCTAGGTAAAGAGGTACACGAGTATACACAGAAACAGAACTGGACACAGAATTAGATTGGGAATGGGGCTCTTACTTCAATATTTGGACTAGTGGAGGATTCTTTTTTTGGGGGGGCTGTGGCTAAACTGTGCTGTAACGTTACAGTGGTATGGGTTCGAAACCGCATGCTAATAAGAGTTTTTTTTTTCTTTTTAATTATTTTATCAAAACCCTTCACACTTTATCTCCTTTTTTTCCCACCCAAGTTAAACAATAGAACATTGTTTACTTTATTATTTACGCGTGCTCAAAAAAATTATAAATAACTCACATTTATGTTTTATTCTTTATTGTTAAGTCCAAATCATTCTCGTCTAACTACGTTACTCTATAAGTCAGTAGGCGCCACCCTAGCCGAGTGGTTATAGGCTAGACCCGCAAAGCTAAGATGTATTGTTGGTTTAGTGGGTTCTGATTTCCCCTGGTTTATATCTTGGATTCTATTCAATGGGTAATGTGAGAAATTTATCGTTAATTAATGTTAGCTAGTCGCTTCCGTCCGCGACACCTAATTAGGTAGTTGGATGTAAAGCCCACCTGAAAAAATAGGCGATTAATTTACTTATTTTACATCGCCTCCTCTACCTCCTCCTCTCAATATCGACTCTCAGGAAGGAACCCATTGCTCTTTCTCTAGTCCTTTAGCTAGGAACTCAGGAGTAATAGCCCGTACTTCTTCTCACAATGCTCTCCATGTACTCCTCTATCTCCGCCTCTCAGGAAGGAACCCATTGCTCTTTCTCTAGTCCTCTAGCTAGGAACTCAGGAGTAATAGCCCGTACTTCTTCTCACAATGCTCTCCATGTACATCTGTTACATCTCTTACCTCTCCACAATCCTTACTTAGTTAATGAGAGCATTTCCTCCAGGGATTAACTTCAATCACGCTTGACTTTGATCATACATACCACCTTTCCTTAATCCCAAGATTCAAATGAATTAAACGGGGATATATCCTTCTCCCATTTATGTGGAGGCAGAAAATTACCCATAAAACGGTTCGGTTACTTAAGTTGTTTCACCATATTTTCTCACAAACGCTCAGAACTTAAGCTACTGATAATAATTCATTCATTATGTTCAATTCAATCATCTTAAGCTTCGCTCAATCGCTGTAATATCATATAATGTACGTCATTTAGCCAGATGGCAGCCATTTCTTTTGAACATTCACTTTTTCCTCTTTAAATTGTAAATATACTTCCACCAATTGAGATTCTGCATCCCCTTTACTAAAACGGCAGACTTCCAGATTACTAAAAACGAATTTCCTGTAGAAATAAAAATAAATTTTTATAATACACTTTTAAAGCCAGTTCAATACACTTAAACCAGATTTTATTATTTATATTTTAATAAACAAACTTAAAAATAAAAATAAAAAACTAGCCAATCAGGTTAATAATTTTTTCCCGCTGAATTAATAAATAAGCGGCTGTTTATACACTTGTCCTGCGGCTATCTTAATCATAAATTCCATCTTCTAATTTTGTTTAATATTATTCATGAAAATTATTAATGTGATTTACGTAGTAGTTATGATAATTTCTTTATTTGTATTAATTAAAATATGTTTTATTTATTTTTAATTAAATAAATCTGAGCTTTGGATTGGTAAGAATTTATCTTGGATTCAAATGTGATTGGAGCATGTTTAATTAAAATGATAATATAAAAATGAAATGCTTGTAATTCTGTTCGTTAACATCTCTTACGATAAGGAGATCAGAATAGTTGGATCGTGTAAGAGCAGCAGAACCAAAACTCAAGATTTGATGTACATTCTAACGAATTACTCGTAAAGGTATTAAGAAAGAACAAAAACAACAATCTGAGAATGTTCTTTTGTGGCATTCGTTATGGACTCACAACATTCTCATCTCACCATACCCTTTCCTGGTTATTCTGAAGAAGTCTCCCTTGAGGGGTTTCTAGATAGGCCCTTTCAATACCCCGGGTTTAAATCAGAATCTTCGGGAAACTCTTAATCAGAATGGGAAGACGGCAATTTATGGAGAACACCAGTTGTTCTGAGGGGGATGGTTCTTTTAAAAGCGCCTTGAGTACTCCAGCGAACTTCTCGCCTGGAACTCCCTGGTGATCTTTAGAACCCTTAGATGATCCAGAGATCCAAATCAAGAAGTTCGGAATATACTTCCTCCGAGGTAACCTTCAAGATTCTCTAAGAACATCGCTGCCCCTAGGATGTATAAGTAGCTAACCCTTCTTAATAGTAATCAAGCGATAGAAACCTACTTTTAACAGCTTCTTATTCTAGTGTGATATTTCTTAGTATTCCCCAACATCTGTAATTTCTCTCGGATAACAACTATGTCGCTATCATGATGTAGACGCCATCCTAGATGGTTGCTGTTGACCAAAAAGTGCTATTATTCTGTGGCTTACTGTTGTATTAGATTGAAACTCTTGGAAGTCCTTAATTTCGTCTTACCGGCTTGTGATCTGGAGCCCAAATTGTTTCACAGTCCCCTCCAATTGATGTAAAACTAGGAAAATGCTTCACATTTTCGACGTTTGATGGGCAAATCAAATAATAATGTCCACACATGTTTTTCGGACAAGATAAACCAACTGTTTGATTAATGATGAGAATACACTGCTGGTGATAATCATTAAGACCAAAACAATATATAATAAATACAATTAATAAAAAACAAAAAGAAGGTTTTACAGCTGGTATTTGAGTGGCAATGACACTGGTAAAACGCTTTGTTTCAAGTAATTTTTCTCCTCGTAATGATGACGCATCAAATTCTGAATTGTTTGGCTATATATTTAATGGATTTATATAGCCCAGTTTTTTGGTCGGAATGAACTTGATTGTTAAGTTATGGACAAGTTTAGTATAATGGCCAAAAGAGAGACAAAATGGACCACTGTTCTCTCGTACCGATATCGCAAACAATTCTATTTGGCCAAAACAATGAGGTAAAATAAAATAATAAAAAAAAACAGTGGACTTAGTGCGTCAATCAAGTCCGGCAAGCCGGTTTGCAGCGGACATATTTGCAAAAAAAAAAAAGAAAATAGAACTCACTTTTTTGTTTTTTTTTGGAGGATTATAAGCTCTCCATATAATGTACGATCGTAGCTTAAAATAAATAAAAGCTATGACGAAATAATAATAAAAATTAGATAGACGCTTTCTGCGTCACTTTCACGTTGCTTTCAATTATTTGGTGCGAAAGATAAAAAGTGTCCATAAAAATGATAAAATTTATTCAGAAAAGTGCCACTTCCGCTCAACAAATTCGTATCAAATGTTGAGATTTACTTATACAAAGGCAATTTCTATTAATATTACCAAGATAATGAGATCGAAAATTAATCTTAATTAACCATAAAGAGAAGGCTAACTTATTTTATCTCTTCTTAAGAAGTATTTTTTTTTTTTGTGGAATATAGCTCTAAATGTGGTACGATGAGCTTACAAAGAATAGTGGGGGCTCTATAATTGGGGAGGCTTTGGTAGAGTTTCAGGGTCTGTAGTGGTGTTGGCTATAACTGATCAACCTTTACGGATTTTAATTCATCTTTGATTTATTTTTTTTTTTTGTGACTTCTTTATATTATTGAGGAATTACGTGGAAATTTTTTTGAATGAATGTGGTGTGTTGTTTGAGAGAACTTAGAACCAATAAAGGAGACAAGGATAGGATCTTCTCTGGTAGTCAAACAGCTTTAAAAGAACCAGCTGGAGGTCTCTAAGCAGTCACAGGAGAAAATTCCATTAACTTTTCGCTGAGGGAAGAATGATTTGAAACTTCTAGAACCTTCTAAATAAAAAAAAAACTGAATTCGTAAACGAAGGGTCTAGCACATCATTTCGTGGACCCCGGCGGTGCCTTGAAAAATCTCGAAGTGAGGCAATGCTCTGAACCATATAAAAGAAGAGATTCTGGACGAAGGTTAGTGAACGTCAACGGACAGAATTTCATAGGTGAGGAATTAATCTAATCCATACGATTCAAAGTGATGACTCGGTTTGCTACTGAGCCTGTTCATATGATTGTCAGCGTGTATGATTACTTCGTGTAAGTATGGGAAGCGAGAGACCAATTATTCGACCTCAGTTTCCTCGCATTCTGAGGGACAGTATAGAATATTTGGTACCAGGGTAGGTCAGATATTGGACGAGACTGGCAGAATGATTAGGGAACTTTTAAGTGACTTCTAATCCCTTCCTTGGAATAAGAACCACTGAAAGTAAAGTCAGGTTTCAATGCCCTAATTAAAAACCCTTAGTTACTCATAAAGAATAACTACTGATACCATAAATTTACTACAAAATTATAGTTAAAGTGAATCAAACAAATGTAATAAGTTTGTTTTTTGACATGTTTATGCCTGTCTAGTATAAACATAACACACACAAAGCAGGATGTGTGGAGTTAGGAGGTAGATATTCAGACAACTCAATCAAGTGACTGAATAGAGCTTAAGAGAGAGCATTCACTGGGTCGAAACTCCATCTCATTGTCGCAAAACAAAAAAAAGAAAGAAAATATCTTGAAGTTGCATAATCCTGAGACCTTCTCCACCATTGTTACAATCTAATGTAAATACGATGCGAACAGGTTTTCTAAACAAGATATGCAAACTTGATGGCGGCCCTACCCGTCCATAGAGTTTTAGAATTGTCCACAATAGTCACTTACTAACCAAGTACAACCTTCTCAATGTTCATACAAAGCAATAAATACAATTAGCTTTTACATTTGTAAATACTATATGAGCAACATTTTGAATGACCAGCAAATACAATTGTCACATAAAGTTTGCAAACAGAACAGTAACTCTTTCGAACTTGCATTTTAAAAAGCTTAATACTTATATAAGAGACTTACAAACAGGCCACAAAAAATACTCGACCTAATTTAGATTTATAACTAAATCTATTCAGTTTTAATAAGATTGTTGACATAACCGTGTATTAGTGCACAAAACGAATACATATTTTTACGTTCCAATTATATTTTATGTCTTTTGGTTTTTAATTTAGTTAAAGAAGTCATTATGTTGATTTAGTTCTTTATTTTGTCGCACGATTGTGCAATTTAAGGACACAATTCTAATTAAGGGCGACCAAAGTGGGGATGCTCTGTTATTGTTTTAATTCAACGCTGTATAGCAACATGGCGAGAAGATAAAAGAACTTATTCCCTTAAAAATTCAATATATGTTTTTTTTTTTAAGTGACAAATATTGCAGTCTAAAAACCTACTGAAGATAGTAAAATATATACTATCTTATGGGGTCCAAGGGGGTGTAACGCGTCTCAAAGAGCCTCTGCACCCCAACTCCACTCTCACCTTCACGAGGTGGACCCCGTTAAGCTGAACAATCCTGACCAAAGTTGTGGTAACCAATCCCTTCGAAGGTCTGGATCTCAGCAAACAAACGAGAGACGGAGGTTCTGGTCAGTTTCGACCAGGATGGTGTAGTGTTTTTTACACCTAGGAAGTGGTGGCCGGCGAACTCTGTACAATGGAGTCAGCCACCTGGGAAAACTTAGAATCTCTACTGCAAAAGTAAAATAATTAAACCAATCAAAAATAGAAGTGAGAAATCTCCAATTGAAGTGAAGAACTCCTAGAGATTCCCTCACTGACTTTACAGCTTCACTACAGAGGAAGTATCGAGTCAACTAGCGCGTTTGCCGTCCAGGATGGTTGTCAGGGTGAGTCTAAAGGATTAGAATGTGAGGATTGGGTACTATGGAATCTCTGGTAATCTCAGTTTGTTCACTTCCCTAATTAGGCAGGAAGGAAATGTTCAGGACATAGTGAATAGTTTCATAGTGGATATACAGTCAGGAGCGATGTTGTTCGAAGGATTTTTGGGTTGTAGGAACTGGAATTGAATCCCGCAGTTCGATGTTGTAAGTCCCGAACTGTTTGATTTGTGTAAAGTAGACGATGGTTTTTTTTTTGTTTTAATGAGTGTCTAATCTTAATCGTATTTTGGCGATGGTTCATTTCCTGTCTCTTAAGACGAGTACGAGAGCTCCAAACTCTATTCAGATCCATTGAACTCCCATCTGATTTTATGTGAAACCACTTGCATCACCCAGGTGATGAAACAACTCGCCCAGATTCTCCAGGACGGTTCTCCCTGAGATCAAGGGAACTATGCTTACCAGGAAATATCTACGAAGTGAAGGGAAACCGGTGATCAATTATAATCACTCTTGATATGTTTCCACGCAACCCTCTACGCCAAAATTTTAAAATTCTTTGGAGTAGCTATAATTTTTTTTTCAAATGTTGATATTTTTAACCTCATTTACAGGTTCCAATAAATTCCTAATTTATTTCGTATTTCAAGATTTTCTTTTAGAAATGAGTGGAGTTGCTAATTGGAAATCAATGCAATTAATATGAGAACTACTATTTACAAAGAGAAAATTTATTCTATATTTATGTAATAAACGTTGTAAAAATTGTTACAATTATTACATCAATTATTACAACAATTATTACTCGAACCAATCGTCGGTGCATTACTGTCCTCCTTGGGAATCTGGATAATATCATCCAAGCGTTATAAATCATGTGGTTCGCCGGTAGAGAGACTAAAGCCAAAACAAAAACCCTATAATTTTCCACTTTTCAAATAGGCCTATCCCCCCTCAAAAAATGTTTATTGGGAAATGGTCCAATTTAAAGGGAACAAGCTGACACACTAGGAAATATTGGACTGTGGGTAAATCGGCTCCAGAATTGGATGTATGGATTTGGCTGCTGCGAAATCGTATCAAACACACACAGAGTGAAGAGTTTTGCAAAAAGTATTGGAAAGATAATTAGTGCAGAGGCAAAATGCAGAAAAGACCCAGGGTTTTTATGAATTTATACATTCAAATATACAACGGTGGTTGGGTTTTTTGTCGTTTTGAAATAAGGGGGGAAAGAGGTGGAGTTTTGGAAAGAAGGGGCGCATATTTCCTGATATGTCCAGAGCGTGATGTCACCAGCATGACTCTTCATTCCTGCGAGGACATGACGGCTAGCCGTTTCCTCTAATATACACTTGCATATACACATACGCATACATGCATACTCTGGTAAATTGAACAAAAATATGAACATATATACAAAAACATTCATATATAAAACAAGTGACATGTTTTATATCAAATTATGATTAACCCTCTTTGCCAGTGTATGACGTTGCACAGCGTAGCTTTCTGTTTCAGTTTTCCCAAAAATATTCCTGGACAAATGCTTCGTTCAGTAAAATGCTACGGCTACGTTCAAAAACAAAAAAAAGAACTGGCCCAACAATTCCCCTAACCACCGTAACCTCTTTCCTTCCGTTATTTTAGAGGACTTCCATTTTTGCACTGTAAGGGTTAATAATGTGTTTTTTTGGAAATGCATTTTCTCATTTAGTGCATAGAATATTCGCTGGACAGAACGATGCACTTCCTCTCAAAATGGTTACAAAATGCCCACCACTGCCTCCTCGATTTCACCTCACCCGCAAACTCTTCTTTCAATATCCATCCCCTCCATACAAGTGTACCCCCATCCAGAAATTAGTATAGGAGTGTGTCACCTTGTTTCCTACCAACCTATTGGTATCCCGATTTTTCAAACAAATGATAACAAATGCGAGCTTAAAAACCAAAAAAAAAAACGAACCTTCAAATCTCTGACGTTCACTTAAAGGGCAATATTGGTTCCATTTCAAAAAAAATAAATTGGCGTCACTGTTATATTTGTGGCGTGACACCCACAACACCAAATATGACATCGTACCAAAATAAAAGAAGTCGCTTTTTAACATCACTAATGGAGTATGGTCATACAACCCGTCAGGCTTTTTTTTTTGATAAGAATTTATGAATGTTTGGCAATTTGGTTACCCATACATTTGGTTTTTGCACATTTGGTTGGGGGAGGAGGGAGGAATACATGTTTCGTATGTATGTTCTTTTTGGTGTGTTGAAAACGACAGTAAACAAGATTTACATTGTGGCTCATTTATTTATTACATTTTTTTAATTTTTTCTCATTTCCGGTTGAATAGACAGACAGACAATGAGTATCGATACAGAATATCCAGCGTGCACACCCACACGACTTTCTTTTATTACTATTCTCAAAAGTTTTCCCTTACAAATTTTCTCCAAATTACGAACGTTTCAAGTTATGCACATTTAATTCTAAAAAGTAATCAAATAAGTAAATCTGCCCCCCAAATACCTCTCCCACAACTGTCTGAAAATGAATTTTTCTTGGAAAATATGATGAAAGATGAATAATTAACTTTAAATTCGATTGTAGCTACGCAATTTAGTTTTTTTTAACTACCCTTTTTCCAGATTTAATCTAAAATAAATAGAATCTTAGAGAAAAATTTTACAAATAAAATTGATAGATCTACAAAAAAATCTAAGTTAAAAGAAAATCATACTAGTTATTTTCGAGAAAATTCTGAAAAACTGAAAAATTGATTTGGTAAAGTTGTACTTCTGGTTGATTTATTTTAATTGTAATTTTATTGAGGTTTTTCCCCTTATTACGTAAGAAAAAGTACAAATTTCAAATCATAGCACTTATTTTGTTTTTTTGAGTTACTGGGGAATATATACAGGGTGTACACGAAGAAGAGGTCAAAACTTCTGGAGGTGATTCAGCAGCTCAAATGCAACAAAAAATATTCTATTCACTTTGGCCCGATTCTCAATAGTATCCATCTATATTTTTAACCCATCTATAAGATATTTTGCATTTTTAACTTTTCCATCGATATTCGCGTTTTTCACCATAAAAACTGTCGTAACTTTTCTATCCTTTATCCTACAACAAATCTGCTTATTCCAAACGAAAGAGCAGTAAATTTCCTGTAATTATGCTTAACCCAGAGCTTCAAAACGTTTCTTACAAACCATTAAATTCTTACTTTAATGTCTATAACAAAAAAATATTCTATTCACTTTGTCCCGATTCTCAATAGTGTCCCAAGATATTTGCATTTTCAACTTTTCCGTCGATATTCGCGTTTTTCAACATAAAAATGGCCGTAACTTTTCTATCCTTTATCCTACAACAAATCTGTTTATTCCAAACGAAAGAGCATTAAGTTTTCTATAATTATGCTTAACTCAGATCCTCAAAACGTTTCTTACAAACCATTAAATTCTTACTTTAATGTCTATAACAAAAAAATATTCTATTCACTTTGTCCCGATTCTCAATAGTGTCCCAAGATATTTGCATTTTCAACTTTTCCGTCGATATTCGCGTTTTTCAACATAAAAATGGCCGTAACTTTTCTATCCTTTATCCTACAACAAATCTGTTTATTCCAAACGAAAGAGCATTAAGTTTTCTATAATTATGCTTAACTCAGATCCTCAAAACGTTTCTTACAAACCATTAAATTCTTACTTTAATGTCTATAACAAAAAAATATTCTATTCACTTTGTCCCGATTCTCAATAGTGTCCAAGATATTCGCATTTTTATCTTTTCCGTCGATATTCGCGTTTTTCAACATAAAAATGGCCGTAACTTTTCTATCCTTTATCCTACAACAAATCTGTTTATTCCAAACGAAAGAGCATTAAGTTTTCTATAATTATGCTTAACTCAGATCCTCAAAACGTTTTTTACAAACCATTAAATTCTTACTTTAATGTCTAAAAAATTTCGTTCTCGATGATTTTCGTTAAAATTTTCAACTGTATTTTTTCAATGATTAACGAATCAAGGAGTCCACCCAATTACAGCGAAAGTTGTGCATTTATTGAGCTTTAAGACCATATGGATTTTTTTCGTTTTTAATAAAACCCTACCCCGAACAGAGGGGTGTAAATGCAGAAAACTGGGAATTTGCGGAACAGACTTTTCAGTTTTCACAGATATCAAATTATTAATTCACTCGTATGTCTATTTTTGGAGAAGGAACAAAAAGAAAAGTAACCATTTTAGTTTTGAACAATTATTATTTAATTTAACGGAAGTAATATAGTTGCAATAAAACACAGTAGTAATTAATAACATACAATAAGTAGGTGCCTACCTAAAATCGCTACAGAAATTTGCTTCTGTTCCATCATGGGACAATGAACTGTAAGAAGCTTCTGTGAAGATAAAATCTCTGGGCTAGATTCGAATCTAAGATCTCCTCATACAGTACGCTAAGCACTGAGTTGGTCGCTTCCCTTTTCTTAATTTGTTTTGCTCCGCTCTTATAGGAGCAATACTTTCGTTTTGCAAAAAATAAAACTACAAATCCAAAATAACTTTTTTAATAGTGAGGAATTAACCCTGGAAACTGTTATAATGTTCTCCTAGCACAATCATTATTATAATTGAAATATTTAATTAATCAACTCCAATTGAACAATTATACGCATATGCATAATATCGTGTGCAAATAGCGCGCCTAAGTATTGGGTGGAGGAAGTGGGATATTAATTTGCCAGGAATACCATTACGTAATAATAATAATCATATGGAAAGCAATACTTACTAATACACAGTCATTCTCCGGATCTAGAGGGTAGTTATAATCGGATTTTCTACAATTAGCATTATGGTTTTAGATATTGTTACATTACCATATTAACTGTTCCAGTATTGTGCGCCCAATATTGTGTGTATATATTGGGTGGAGAGGGGCTCTTTTGCTTCTTCTGTCCGCCATATTCACAACTAAAACTCAGAATATGTACAAACAGAAGCTGTCGATAAAATATATCCACAGCTTCCTTCTATGCTTATCATCTTTCTGAGGGCTGGATCACAACATTTGTTATTTTATCTGAAGTATGGCTACGATTATAGCGAGTTCTAACGGAAATAAGGGCTAACCACTTCGTGAGAACGGCAAAAGGAAGTAAACTAATATTTTCGGTGATGACTGGATCGTAGACATACTCTAGGATTTAACGAGTAGAATGGATTAAATGAAAGTTATAGATATACACTTATGCAATGAGTGAAACTTTGCTAATTTTGTCTTGAAGCTTTTTATTACAATTTCCGGGATTTTTACAATTTACCGGAAACTTTATCCCCCGAAAATTGATTTTATGAGAATTTCCTGGGGATAGAGTAGTATTGGCACTTCCTCATCCATTTCTAGATATTCTACGAGTTTGGATATTACTGCTAATTAAACATTTTATAACTAAAATTTCGTAATTTTTATAGAAAATCTTTATAAACTTTTTTTTTCTTTTTTTGGCGTGTATTTTTGCTACAATCAGCTCGTTGGCGCTATAAGTAACAATGATAACAGAGTAAGAAATGAAGTAAACGAGTGGAGAAGTTACTCAGTGGTAACACTCCAAAACATTATATGGTTAGTCACTCTCTTCACTTGCGAGGAGATTATGAGGCCACTGTCTCTTTTAAGGCGTCTTGTCCCGGGTTATCAGGAAGAGTTCTTGAAGAAAGATTTTTAGCTAGAGGATTTATATGAGATTGCAGGTTGAAGTGGAGTTTTCTGTATCTTGTTTTAGCAACTTGTGTGACAAAAGGAATGTTAAGGTCAGTGTGTATAGTCAGGTTGGAGACATAAAATGGAGCGTTTACGATAGTTCGAAGTATTTCAAGATTGAATCCTTTGGAGATTGGAGCGTTTGGTTGAACCCCACAATTCTATTCCATACGCCCAGATGGGCTTCAAAATAGATGTATAAATTAGTCTTTTGTTGTTCAGAGAGAGTTTTGATCTGTCGTCTAAATAGTCTTTTAAGTAGTCGATAGCGTCTGTTTAGTTCTGTTCTTTTAAGTCTAGTGTGGGGGTTCCATTTAAAAACTTAAAATTACGAAATTGATGTAAGAACAAGTCGTGTTTCACATCAGATTCCATTTATTTATATTTTTATAATTTTATTTATTTTTCCTCTCCATTTTATATTATATTATTTTATTTATTATTTTTTTATCATATATATGTATATAAAACTTGAGGATTTAAACCAATCTACAGTATGTCATGTTGGCCAACCTATCCCAGTTAACTTGTATAAAGATTTAATGTACTGTTGGTGAATTTTTATTTACTTTTTTTTCCATTTCGCTGCCATTGTGATATCTTGGTACAAATATATATGTGTATATATATATATAAAAAACCATTTAAATTTGAATCATACCACACACACACACTCACTCATATAAATATATATATATATCTTTTATATATAGAAGTCATATGGTTTAGTCGGTAAGGTAATAACATACCAAATACCCACACAGCCGTACATATGTATGTATACGTTTATGCGAATATAGGGGATTTTCCTTTGTGCAATGATGGCTAACCTGTTTCTCTACTTCCCCCACCACCGCTGATGCCTATTTTGTTTTTTCTCTCTCTCTCTCTCTCTCTCTTGCAATTTTTTATTTAACAAAAAAAAATGGCGTTAGGAGAAAAAAAAAAAAAAAATGGCCGACAATTACTAATCAGGAAGAAGAGAGAGACAGGGCAGGATATTGTTTGAGTATATTCTGTTTCAGACAGCTTTTAGATGGAGATAGAAACGAGCGCAATGGCAATAGAGCTAAAGCGGTACGCTTCACTATGTATATAAAACGCATTACATATATAAAAGTGAGGTTATATATGTATGTAGAGCAGAAAAAAAAAAATATATATACGTATAGAAGCAAATATGCGTAAATACATGGAATATATAGTTACATCCTGTATTTTTAAATATAATATATATTTTTTTTTTTATTGGAAGTACTTGATTGCAGCATAATAACAAAGATAGTTTTTTTTTTTTTATGTTGGCAGAACTGAACGCAATCAGCTGATTTTTTATTCGTTATTTTCAAAACATGGTAGTTATTTTCAACAAACTTAATTTTTCTGTACTTGGATAGGAAAATATTGCGATGATATCAATTTTTTTTTTGCGAAATCTTGTTATTCCGGGTACATCCGTATGTTGGTCAACCTGACTCAAAAATAAGTATTCACAGATTAATGTTCGATTCTAATGACACATTTAACCATCTTAACAATGCACACAAGTGATAGGGCCGTGCATTATAGAAAAATTGTACTTTTGAGGCAGTCTAACGTCATCCCCTTTTCCAGGAAGTACCCTCAATTGAATCTTCCCTCCAAGAAAAGTTATTTCAAATAGATGTTGTAGTTATACTTGTTTTGATAATCATTGCAAGGATTTTTAAAAAAGACAAACAATGACAAAACGTGCGAAATTGCTTTACAGACTTCTTGGACGACGCTCCAAATTACCCATTGATCTCAAACGCTTCATATACAACACTATTCTCTCAAACCTACGTGGACTTATGGACTAGAGCTGTGGGGTTCAGCCAAACCTACAAAAATACGGACAGTACAAGACATTTCAGTCAAAATTCCTCCGACAGATAGTTGATACTCCTTTCTACGGTGACTAACCTCACTCTTCACAACGACCTCAACATTCCCTTCATATACTCGCCAAGACTAAATACCAAAAATTCCATACTACTCTCTCGACTAGCTCTAATCCTCTTGTACTGTCTCTTGCCTCCTCTGACATCCCTAATACTCCTCGCCGACTGAATCACCAGTGGCCCCGCGACTTCCTGTAGGCTGAAGAACTAAACGTCATTATTCTCCTATCTCTCCTCTCTCCTCCTCATATTCTCCTCCTCACATTCTCCTCTCTCATATAGAGAGTGCTACCGCAGGGTAGTTTCTCTCCTGCTCTCCTCCCGCACCAGTTCATCGCTCTCTCCATATTTACTGACTGTATACATTTATGCAGATTGTAAATTACAAAATAAATAAATAGAAAAAAAAATTTTTAAAAAAAGTAAAATATTTTAAAGTTTTATAAAATCCGTTAATGACGCGATAATTTCTGCTGCCAAAACAAAAAATAAAGAGAAGTGAAATAATACCCTAGAGATGGATTTAGAAGGTAGCTGAACGAAGATTAACGAAAACGCCCAGAGTGGTTATTATATGCGGCGAAGTGAGGGTACGCGCAACAAGTGGCTTTACTTAACAGATGCTCTGGGGCGACCTTCTAAAGACTAACTTTTATTTTTGTAGAGAGAACGCTCTCTTTATCTTCCGGCAGATCGTCTCCTTCACAATTATCCACCAGATTCGCTAGATGTTTTTTCAATTTTTATCCCGCATATTCGACTGAAATGGCAAGAAGTGAACAGACGTTTTAAACTGCAAATCTAAATCATAACTTGGATCTCGAATTCACCATGCTAAGATCGATCTGGTCGTACGGAACAGGCAGTGAGGGCTGTATGATCCCGCCCAAAATAATGGCCCAAATCCTTATTACGCCATTTTGGCCAAACAATATTCTTATCCCTTTTTTTTACTGATCTTTATCCATTACCTCAAATTTCTTAGCCTATTTCCCTCCTACTAGGAATAGTTCTCCTCACCTCGGCTACCAGACAATTCTCTACGTTGTTTGACGCGGAAGTGACGTAGAGACTTGTTTACTATGTATGTTTTTGAAAGTTCAATGTGAAATAGTTCCACCACTAGGCGATTGCTCTAGTTACCTACTCAAGGGACATTATTCCCTTAACGTTTCAACCTTTACTTCTTACAACTTTATGGTCGTAGCTGTAAATATTGTAATCAAGTAAAACAGAAAACTCCTTTACAAATCCGCTTAAGCACGATATTCCAAAAGAGTTCAGAGGTTATCTCACCCAGTCAACCCTGATAATCATCATCCATGATCTCTAGAGAAATTCTAAGGATCAGGGAGCCAATAGATTAGGATAGGCACTCCCTAATGCCCAAACAATCTGGCTCCCAACACTGTGTTACAACAAATTTTGCATACAAAATATTTGTACACCAAAACAACTAAAATAATGTTCACGTTATGTAGTAGAAAGGAAACGAATGTTTGACGACATATACAGGTATTTTTAGATGCACCATTTCGCTACGAAGACATAATATTCTCCACAAACATCTATGTGCTTAAATCTATAGCAGAGCTAGCAATGAAATATGAATGTATTTAAAAGTTATAGCCTGTTAGAATGAATGGAAGAAAATGATTACAGAAGGATTACGGTGATTTTAATTTCGGTTAAGCTATAAGGATGGCAGGAATATAGAGTACTGACTGATCCATCCATTAGCTGTAAGTTTGTATGTAAATAGTTGTATATAGTAGAGGGATGAATGTGTGAAGCGAATGTATTTATAAGTAAGAATGGAGAGTGAGTGATATTCTAGTGATAAGCACCTAGACGATGCTGGCTGTATGGCGAAAGCCAATGCCAAAAAAAGGCAAAAAAAAGGCAAAAAAAAAACTAAACTAAAAGCCTCAATCAACAAAGTAGCACACTTCCGTTGAACCCTCTTATTCCTGTAAAAAAAAAATTAACAGCGAGGTAATAAAATTTTGAAAAATTGAGTTCTCTTCCCCCCAAAACATCAAAGTTCCATAAACTTCTCTTTCATTTAACGGACTGTAAACCATTCCCTTGAATAATCAGAGTCCTTCCAGGAGAATATCCATCATTTTTACGCACTCAGAAGACCTAGAAATCGCAACTCTTTAGTACTGCAAAACAAGTATGTCAGTCGTAGAACTTGATATCAGGGAAGGGGAGATGTAGGTGTTGTAATCCTGGTGCTCTGATAACCCCACCTACGGGAACTCCGTTAGTAACGCTGCTTGGTCAATGGGTTTTTATTTTTTCACCCACTTCTAGTTGTCCATCCAGTCTTGGGTTGTATACTCTTAGAGAGTGAACAATTTTTTTTCTCTCTCTCTCTCTCTCCAAAGCAGGGCTAGGCGGTAGCAGTTGGAGGCAGCTGGGGGCGGCAGTAGAATTGGCAGAGGGGAAGGAGTTACCCCTACCGGTATTTGTTTGTTGCTAAACCTCTGGCATCCAGAAATTAAAAAAAAAAAAAACTCGATTTACACTTGGCCGCACCATGTGTACAGTTTCCGCTGCGCCCCCGAGGGACAACCCTGTAAAAAGAATTGCACACAATTTTTTTTTGTGCCCCCACCCCGTAAGTTAGGATCACAGCATGAGGGATGTGACGTATTTGACCACGACCGCTGCTGCGGAAGTCTAGGAAGACCGTGGGCGAGGAAAGACCCACCAATGTTTGTGTTCCCGTTTTGAAT
This sequence comes from Rhodnius prolixus, assembly GCF_049639745.1. Taxonomy (NCBI): domain Eukaryota; kingdom Metazoa; phylum Arthropoda; class Insecta; order Hemiptera; family Reduviidae; genus Rhodnius; species Rhodnius prolixus. The sequence goes on from NW_027411582.1 coordinate 10,051,516, forward strand.
TTTTTTCCATCAGCTGTAAGGGTTTATTTTTTTTAATTTTTTTCCCGCTTTTTTCCAGTAGGTCCTCTCTCACAGCCTGCTACATCTGTTTGCTACCACAACGAAAACCTCTCTTGTTCTCTCTCTCTCTCTTCCGCCTACACGCTTGCGCTCGTCCTAACACAAACACACGTACATACGCTCAGGGGGAAGGAGGACTATGCCCCACTTATTAGGAGCAGCATCAATCATCAAACTGGTTCTGCCGCGCGCGCGCGGGCGCTCAAGCTTCAAAATCATTTCCACCCCCGCTATTGCAACTCAGTTCCTTTTTTTTCAATTCTACCAAACTTTCCGAGCCACCCGCGCCTTTTTAGGCTAGATGCTCTTGTTTGTCTGCTAGTCCTGCCATTCGTCATGTATACAATCAGGTGGCCATATAGCTATTCAAAAAAAAAAATAGACAAAATAGAAATCAAACCTTCTTACAAAAGCAAGTATTCCATAAAAAAGATAAAAATAAATTGAAAGAGCAATCGGAAAAAATTGTTAGGACATAAAGGAGAATAAACAAGCCGGAAAAGTCCTGTGGAAAAAAGGACAGATTATTTGTTTTCCACTATTTTTACCATTTTCACGAAATTGTTGAAGTAAAATTTATCACCATTCCAATTGTAAAACCATTGATATGATTTTTTTTAGTTTTTATTTCTCCTAGCCCACTTTAAGAGGGAACATTGCAATCGTGCTGATGCTTGTTTTTTTTTACGAGAAAAACAAGATTTGACGTTCTCTGAGCGTAACAAAGTTGTTTTTTTCCCCATTTTCCTAACAAGGTATTCTACACTTCGACTAACAATAAATCTATTGGGTCCCAACTGATATTACCCAGCCTACAGCATCCACAGGATATGAACTCACTCAGGCTCTGATGAGACGCTCTGGTAGTTCGGGAAAAACCACATTCTATTGCAATTCACGTCACCCTAAATCCTAAAATTTCTCCAAATGTATTAAGGATAGCTCTCCTTCGTTAAGGGAAGTTCTAAAAGAGAGAAGATCCGCTAGAAAGGGATACTTCCTTTTTGTGAAGGAATTGTGTGGTTTTTAAGGAAGGTGATATACCACTCCTTACCCTGACTTTCTAAATAAAACTTTTGAGTTCGAAGTACCGTTAGATTGGTGCCAAAAATCTCTTCCGAAGTTTGGGTATTAAATATCCTTCTCCATCATCCGGTAATTGCGCACGATTTCCGAGGAAGTACTTTCCCAAGTTCGTGTTACCTAAGCGTTCGACATTCTTTTCCTACGTTTAACCATAAATACCACCACATACCACTTCTTTCCGAACTAATTCGCTTCCGTTTCTAACCAAACACGCTACGTCAAGCTATCCAGTCAAGCTCTCTCTTGTTCTTCCCACTCTGGATGACCCACCTCTCCCCATAAATCAGCCACGTGATCTCCAGATCGTAGCCCGCATGTTTATTGTATCCCTTAACGGGTTTCGAACTCTCATTCCTCATACAAAGGTAGTTTAGTGTAGAGAATTCGACTCCATTTATATTTCCATCTCACACTGGCTTGCTGAATCTAAATTTTAATGAATCCTTAACTATTTTGAACATACATACACACACCATTTAACCTCTTTATTAATTAATAAAAAGAGTTTTAATTTCTATGAAAGAAAACTGCCTTAAGTTCAAAGTTTAGTCCTTACAAAGATTACTTTAATTTATTTACTTTTTTTATGTCTGTCCGTCCGTCTTTCCCGACTCCTCCATTTCATTATTAAATAAAACTTTTTGAAGAAGGAATAATTTCTTGAGAGTAGCAAGAAGTAACTGCAGAAGGTGGCTCTCATTAAAATATGTAAATCTAGCCGAGGATAAGGTTATTTTGGTGTTACTGATTTAATGTTGTATATATTTTTTGTTTTTAATTCTTGTGTATTACATTATCCTCCGACTGTAATTCTGTCTTCTACTTTGTTAATATTCAAAACCTTCTCTTTTTTTTTTTAGTTCCTGTTTAATTAAATCTATTTCCTTTTTGTTTAATTTAGATCAGCTGGCTTTTAATAATTATGTTAATTCAACTTTGGTTTCCAATATTTTTTTAGAGTTGAAGTTCGCTGATTATGGTTACAAATTACAAAAAAAAAAAATCCACGTAAAATATTAAGTTAATGTTACATAGAGAAGGTTTATCCATCTCTACGTTAAATTTTCTCAAAATCGGTTTAAAATTAATAGAGTTATTAGTATTAATTGTTTTACAGCGGGTCCGCCTAAAGATGCACAGCGTCTAGACCTCTAAAATGAAAATCTACATAAAATTTGAATAAAATGACGCTCCTTTCACGAAAATCGCTTGACGCATCGATAATTTGAAATGATCGCAACACTTCCCCTTAGTAGGTGTAAGAGCAGAACGTTGCTTGTTATGTTACTTATGGGAGCCCTAACCCTTTCGCCCTGGCAAATTTCATCATAATCGGGCTAAGATTTACAGAGTAATTAGTAATAATAATTTTGAAGGGAGCCTTACATGAAGGGGGCTAACTCCTCTCCCATTCAATGTACAGCGTCGAGACCCACAAAAGGCACATCTACATAAAATTCCGAATCGAATGACACCTCATTCATGAAAATCGGTTCACGCGTTTAGGCTTGTTTACAAAAAAGGTAACAACAAGAATAAGAACATTTACTGAAATTGCAGTTTTTGCTCATTTTTGACAACTTTTTTATCAAAATCTGTTTTATCTGCGATGTTGCAAAAAAATTACTCTTGTAAACGAAGATTTGTTCTTTATTTTAAAGAAAATTTGATAATTTTATCTTTTACTTATAGAAAAAGAGAAAAAAATTGTCAAAGTTGGGTGTTTTTCAACGTGACGCTTTTTCTTGCACTTTTTGACCATCAACCCTTATACAACTGTCCTACCGGACAGTTTTAATATTGCGACCATGTTAAATTTTCCATATTGAATTTTTTCAGAGGGATGGGGGTCCTGAGTCAGAAAAATTGTTTATTAGAAAATGGCAATAAGTGAACACAAAAAACTTCTTTTTTTTCCTGCAAATTTCGAAATTTAGTAAGACGTTTGTGGCTAGTGTGTAGCTACAATTTATTTGGTGAATTGTTAGTAGTAAATTAAAAGCTTGCTTACTTGCTTGCTTGATTCGTCAGTGTATTAATTATTGAAAAGTATTGTTCGTTATCAGATTAAATAGAATTTAAAAAAAAAAAATTCAGTTGTCTTGAGTGATTCACGAAAAGAAACTGTTAATCCCAAGAGGTGTTTGATTCCTTATTAAGATGATTAGTTTTTATAAAATAAGAATATTTTTTTATTTATTTCTTATAAATCTAAGTTGGCAAAACTGGACAGCTAAAAGAGCAACTACCTGTTTTTTACCTCTTAACAATGTACAAGAGCTTGTGCGTCGCCCACGGGGGGTACCGCTCTTAAATAACTAACTTTGCAAACCAGATTCAATAAGTTAATTTTTTATTTTGAATTCATCTCTTTAAAATACAAAAAAAATCCCCTCCTTCCTTTTTATTAAAAAGTTAATTATTATTAAAATTATAATTGTTAATATTCATGATCCACCCTGAACAGTTTAATAATTAAATTCAACTATGAAATTAAAACAAACAAAAAAATGCAGGTTCAAGTCCGTCCAATGATGTATTAAAATGCTGTATATTCAATGAATAAAATTATTTAAGTAATTTTTGAAATTTTAAAATGACAGGAGAAATTATACGTAATATGAAAGCAACGAAGAGCGGAATGAATCCTTGAACTGTGGTAGAAACAAAACCACGCCCAAACGCCCGCAGGTTATAATAATCTGATTATCATATGCCAATATAAAATTAATAAATCGTAAATTAATGATCGATGTTAGTTAGTTAGTATTTTTTAAACAAATTAATCATTGCTGGTGATTAAAGTCAATTTTGAGTAGTTTTTCTGACTACTTTTAGGAATAGTCAAGTTCATTTTTAAGGGTTCATTTCTGTAGTCTTAGTTAAGCTTCTTCTATACAGCTAGGCAGTTTCAGATGCTTCAAATGTAGTGCATGGTTCTAGCTTTCGATATTGGACGAGTTCATGTCTTTGGAGTTCACGTCAACGGGTCAAGAGAGGCTCCGGTTGTGGTGCCCATTATTTAGAGGACCTCTTACAGATCTGTCTGATTTAGTTGCCCTCCACCGCAGCAATTTGCCGCATTGCCCAATCGCAATACACTCTCATACCATAGAGATCAATTTTTATCAATTAAAAATCTAATAGTTGAACCGTTCTTACATCGCATATACTCTAAAGCGGGATCTAGTAATAGTTTCTATCAACTAGTTGCACATTTTCTTGGCCTAATTGCTCAAAAATAGTACCTTGAGAGGTGTCCACGAATGATTTAACATCAGACTGTCCCGTTTCGGACCTCTAATCAGCATTTTTAAATGGTGGCAACCCATCGAGCCAAATCTGGAGGGATAACTTTCTAAGAAGCTGCAGAATTCTGGCATCTAATCAGATAATGCGTGAAAAGCAAGTTTGGGACCAATATAGGGAAGTTAATCGTACAACTTAGGCTAACATTTCAACCATCCTATTTCCCGCATTTCTCCTATCGACCTGATTCTACGCAAACTAGAAAAACAGCCTTGAAATAAATAGAGCAAAAGAAGGATAGAAAAGGGACAAATTAAGTTTCATTTTAAGGGTGCGGATGTTTTCAGCATGAAACAACCCTAAAAACTACAATGCAAGACAGTTGGCAGGGTAGTTTTGAACAGTTGCTAAAGAATATCACATTGTCTTGTTGCGCTGCTACTAAATGGGGCTTAAGTTAGTTGGATAGGAGGGGATAGTTATCAAACACGCGACTGAAACTATTTTATCTTGATCCTTGTTCTAAGGAGAGGCAGATAGTGGAAAATATTCTTGCGTGTTCGCAACAGTATTTGCTGCAAGAACGTTTGAAGAACAACTAAACGAACATAAAATATAGTTCTTTTTCTAGCTGTAGGCTCTAACTTCGATTAGTGTAAAAGTAGTTTTCGAAAATTGTTCTTCCAGTTACAGTTGGTAAACCAGCAGAAAGTAATTGTTGCAATGGTGACTCTTAAAGAGAAATATGTAAAAGACAAGTAAAACAGTGTGTAATGAAGTAGATTTTGTTTCTACTACTTTAAATGCTTCCATATTCATAAATACTATATTTGCAAGGCTGCAAAAAAATATGGCCGTTGCAACTAAATGTAAACGTGTTTAAATAAAAACAAAAAATATGAGAAAGAAGTAAATAATTTAAATAGCGAGTTGGTGTATAATTGGTAAGTAATAGAGAAATGCAATCGCCCCACTGTGGCGTCAGTATTTATGGGGCTACCAGAGAGTTTGCGCTCCAAGCCAATAAATAGTATCATTACCATCTGGGATCGTTGCCCCACTGCTGTCAGTATTTATGTTCATTGGCCGACAGAAGGATAAAACAATCCTTTTGGATGAAAAACCTTTCCCTTCTTTATTCCACATCTCAAACGGGAATATATTGGTCGGCTAACCTGGCCAATTTTTACCTTCATTTAATTATAGTTTTCCTTCTAATGGCTAGGAACTATTTTTTTGTACTGCGGCACATGTTTTGACTCTTTCTGAGTATATATACTTCTACTGGAAGGGGCAAGACCCGCAAAGCTAAGATGTATTGTTGGTTTAGTAGGTTCGATTCCCCTGGTCTAGGCCTTGGATTTTATTTAATAGTTAATATGAGAACTTTATAGTAAAGTATGTTAGGCGGTTATAGGCTAGACCCGCTAAGCTAAGATGTATTGTTGTTTTAGTGGGTTCAATTCCCCTGTCTGTAGGCCTTGGATTTTATTTAATGGTTAATATGAGAAATTTACAGTAATGTATGTTAGGCGGTTATAGGCTAGACCCGCAAAGCTAAGATGTATTGTTGGTTTAGTGGGTTCGATTCTCCTGACCTAGGCCTTGGATTTTATTTAATGGTTAATATGAGAAATTTACAGTAATGTATGTTAGGTGTTTATAGGCTAGATCCGCAAAGCTAAGATGTATTGTTGGTTTAGTGGGTTCAATTCCCCGGTCTAGGCCTTGGATTTTATTTAATGGTTAATATGAGAAATTTACAGTAATGTATGTTAGGTGTTTATAGGCTAGATCCGCAAAGCTAAGATGTATTGTTGGTTTAGTGGGTTCGATTCCCCTGGTCTAGGCCTTGGATTTTATTTAATGGTTAATATGAGAACTTTATTGTAAAGTATGTTAGGCGGTTATAGGCTAGACCCGCAAAGCTAAGATGTATTGTTGGTTTAGTGGGTTCAATTCCCCGGTCTAGGCCTTGGATTTTATTTAATGGTTAATATGAGAAATTTACAGTAATGTATGTTAGGTGTTTATAGGCTAGATCCGCAAAGCTAAGATGTATTGTTGGTTTAGTGGGTTCGATTCCCCTGGTCTAGGCCTTGGATTTTATTTAATGGTTAATATGAGAACTTTATTGTAAAGTATGTTAGGCGGTTATAGGCTAGACCCGCAAAGCTAAGATGTATTGTTGGTTTAGTGGGTTCGATTCCCGATATCTAGGCCTTGGATTTTATTTAATAGTTAATATGAGAACTTTTTACTTTTTTACTCCTACTGGGGGCTCAGTCCTCCAAAAAGTTGTTGATCGTTATATTTATAACTTTTATTTCCGGCAAAAGTTTCCAAACTCTTTCCCCACAAGTTCCTCCTCACTTTAATTTTGAATGAAAACTTTTTTTTAAACTTACAGAAAAAGCACTTTAACTTAAAGTTTAGCCACACAATTTTATTCAAGCTGCCATGCGCAAAAAAAAAGAGCAATTCAATTGTTAAAAAAAGGACAGAATCGGTGTGAGCCATTTTTAAATTTACGATATTGGAGATTACCGTTTGATTGACATCCTGGCTATCAGATAGAATAACAAGTCTTCTGATTCAGCTATTTCCTGTCGAGGATGAACTGAACGAATCTTCCTACTGCGTGAATTTCCAAATTCCAAATGTAAATCCACGTAGATTCCGTGGGTCTAAAGTAACTTGTCCTCTCTTCTAATTGTCACCTCAAAACTTGTATTTCCTGTTGGTAGAGGTTCCTATCTAGGAAATATTTTCATTCGTGGCTGTATCACACATTTATCTGAAAAGATTACATTTCACACAATTTGATGACGTACAATATAGTTTATTACATCATTTTTTACCTTTTTTTGATTATTTACTTATTAACATGGGATACTATATTGATTAGTGGGCTTTAAAATCTTATTGGTAGAGATTTGATCGCTAGGTCTAAGGGACGGCCAAGATAAATAGGGCAGAAAATGGCAATATTTTCGAAGTAAAAATGTTATACTTTCCATTTTTAGTAAAGATTCTTATTTAAACTATAAGAAATTCATCCTGAACTAACTAACGCTTCTAATTGCGAAACAAAAATAATTACAACGTCTAAAATTTATATCTATAAAGCATGAAGTTTAGTAAAAGATGATTTTCTTAGATCATATTATATATCTTAGAGTTTAATTATGTTCATCAAGAACCCGCTGCACTAGAAATTTTAGTAATACGATTCGTTAGCATTATTATTGCGAACAAGGAAATGATGGTAAGTAAGCAAGGCTCTAAATTGCTTGGGCGCTCCTCATCAAAATACCTTGAAACTCATTGTGTTTAAGGTGAGGCCTATCTTCCAAATCAACAAAATGAACCAAAGTGTTAGGTTACCAAAACATCTTCCACTAATAATGGACCACAGAAGCTTGGCGGAAGAGAATAGAATAGAGATATTAGGCGAGGAAAGGAATCAAGAATCTCTACCTCCTCTCTGTTCATCTAAATGGTGATCACTTTCTAGTAATTCTTGGGAAGGATGAAAAACTGATTTTGAAAGCCTCCTCACGTGATTTCCTCTTTCAGTAATTGCTACGCAATCTTCTTGCACAGTTTTTCAGTAATACAAAAAACTAGTAAATTTAGATAAATACATAAATAACATTAAATTACTTCCGGAATTTCAATTTTCTTCAGAGTTGAATTCCTTGAATATTCGTCCTTTTTTTCTTCTTGTTTACATTTACGAGGCTTTTGCTCGAACTTTTTTCGTCATTTTCGTGCGATGGTAACCAAGAGACAGTTTTGATTTTTCTAGGATGCTTTCTTGTGAAAAGAGTCCTTCGTGTAAGGACTTCACTTCTTCACTAGGCGCGATACAGCAGCCAATCATTGTGACCAATTAATTTATTGTCAGGAGAGACCTCTCTACAGCAACCTCTTGCTGATAAACTTGACAAGGTTTTTTTCTACAGACATTCTGTGAAGAGCAGAAGAGTAGGTTGTTATGGATAACGTTTAAGAGTTCTTCCCAAATATTCTGTAATTAAAAGAAACAAAAAGGATTTTAGGTTAAAAAGAATGGGTTAGGTCCGTAGTACTGGAAAATATAGTTGGTTGTACCCATCTTTTATCGATTTTTGTTTCCCTCAACGGTTTCAAACTTCCATTGATCATCAGAGGTTGACCAATCAGTTTAGTGAAGAGAATTTTACTTCAACTACGTTTCCGTCTCACACTTCACTCGCTTACAACAATCAATTTTAGTGACGCATATCCTTTCGAGTCCTTTCTACTGAGTGGAGGCTCGATCCGTACTCAATATCAATTCTTCTTCGTGATTGTCAGACCAGTTGGATAAACTCAGATTCTGAATCAGAAGTTAACAGTCTCCTTCATGAGCTCAAATCAGCTTCTTTGAACTTCTTCGTGCGTTTATTTCCCCGCTTATCACCATAAACTTTGGGATGAACTTTCACCGGCTCTTGATGGGTATTCCTCGAAACGGCCACCTCGGTCGGAGTCCACATGAACTCCCAGTTATAAAGGGAAAGAGATATAGAGGGTTTGAGTTGCTCCCTCAGTCATATTATTAACAAGAAGACTTCAGAATGGTGAGCTGTAGAGACTCCTAGAGCTGCCAGCTGGACTTGAACCCACGAGCTCCGTGATATCATTGTTCTAACCAACAGCTACATTAAGCATAAAGTAATTATAATAAAACTAAAAACTTCCGAATAGCATAACTTGACAGGAAATAAATCTAGAAATACGTCAAACTGAGAATAATAATAACTATTTTACTGCTGCACTTATTTGCATTTTAGAAGGTAAACCAATTAAATTTAAAGTCGAATATATGAATACTGGTATAAACATTGGGAAGGTAATATATTCATTAAAAACATTTGAAAAAATAAAAAAACAGAAATATTTAAATTCAGTTTTTATTAGCAATTCCCAGTTTTATTATCCAGACAGATGGGCGGAACAGACTGACAAATAAAAAATTGTGATATAAAAATTGTTGGGAAGATACTCGTATTTTGGAGGAGGATGCTAATTTGTATTCAGCATCTTGAAAATGTATTTTAGTTTGTATTCTGTCTTTAATTGTTGGAAAGATTTCATGTATTATTGAAGTTAAGTGATCGTAATCCTGTGAATGGAAAATGGATCCAGAGCTCTTTTTCAGGATTCTTAGCACTGCTGCGGGTTATCTCAGATTAACAATAGTGTCCAACACCAACATTCTATGGCCTCCTAGGTTTTGTGTAAAACTGTTACTCAATATCCACAGGTTATGCCCAATATATCCACGGCTGCAAAGGCAAATTCAGAGTTTGAATGTTGTGGAATAGTTGTAGTTTAATATTTTACGAAGGTAAACCTTCTAGTTACTACCCTTTAACTTGGTTTACTCTTGGTAACCGCCTCCTGATTACACTCCGGTTACTACTATCTTCTTTTTTTACCATTCTCTTACTCATCCTGAGTAATCGCGAGTATTCAATGGATATATCCATCAATGGGACCTCAATTCTGAACACGACAAATTGGTTTGATTTTTTTTTTCCCAAATTGGTCTGTGTGTTTTTGTCATTTTGTGTACATAACCATTATTGGCTACAAAAATAGCCAATCGCAGAAAACTCAATTTGGATTTTCTTTTAGTATGCCAATAGAAGACGCCACAATGAGATTCAATACCGAAAGTATCAATTCTCTGAGTCGATTATTCAGTTTTCTCAAAAATGGCTCCTTTTACGAAATGTTGATTCGTAGATCTATTATTTATTTTTAATCTTTTATCGTGGAAGAATCGATTAAGTGCACTTTTAGAACAGAAAGTTGATAGATTCTATCTAAAGCAGTGGTTCCCAAAGTGGTCCCTACGGACCATCAGGGGTCCCCGGTATCATTCAGGGGGTCCGTGGAAAATTAAAATTGATTTTGGGGTCCCAGAACAACGTCAGGGGGTCCGCGCAAGGTTCAATATAAAATAATAAAACTGTGATCCATTTTTATTATTATGGAAATTAGAAACTAACAAGGTGACCAATTAAATTTAATCAAAACTAAAAGCGTAATATCTGTGTTTGTTGCAAAACGTTTTCTGTAAAAACAAAACTTGGGAAGAGGAGAATGTTCTCAGTTTCCAAATCTTTCGAAATTACAAAATAGAGATGAAGATTTGCTTGCTCACTGTCGGAACACTTAACGGCTCTTCATGCAGACCTGAACCAAAGAGTATTCGTGGGGATTTGCGGTTGCTACTCACAAACATTGAGCCGGATATAGATACACTCATAACATCTCATCACGTTCATCCAAATTATTTTTTAAATTTTATTTTAAACAAAAGTTATAATTTCAATAAATACTTCTTCAACAAAATGTTTTTTTAAATTTGTAATTTTTATACTATGCATTTATGTAGCTTTTTCACTTGGGGGGTCCGTGGGGCAAGTTTTGACTATAAAAAAGGGGTCCATGGGTCAAAAAAGTTTGGGAACCACTGGTCTAAAGTGTCATTTTACTGTACGGTCATATCTCTTTTATATTATTAAGAAGGGACTTTTTAGATGGGAGGCTTCCATGTAAGGGGATAAAGTATGTGACGCTGTTGCAATACTTCCGATATGAATAGTAACAGAAAGTAGTCAACAATAAGTCACTTTCTTCCAAACCAGCAATACGATAATCCCTTTTCTTATTCAAGATACTTCGAAATCTCAATATTTTTGGCGATCTAAAACTTGATACAACTTCCATTTCTTCGCCTAACGCGCAGTAACAGAAAATGGAAACCATGTTACGGATACCATTAAACAATGTAACCACCCCCTTAGAGACCAGTTAATTTATGAAAATTGAAGTCATTAATTTAAATTTAACATTATTAATAATTTAGTAATATTAGAGCGTCCTTTTGACGTCAAAATTTCATTAAAATAATGAAATTAAATAGTCCTAGGACTGGACCTACTACTAGGAGGAGGGCACGCTGAGCCCTTAACAATAATTATGCGCAATAATTAACGGCCCTTTTGTAATAACAAAGTAATCACATTTTAGGATTTAGTAACTGAAATTGTCTGAATAGATTTCAGTAATGTTGAATTTATGTAATAGACGTATCTATAGTAACAATAAGTAATAGTTATTGAATTCTTTATCCAAATTTATCCGTAAATAAAAAGCCAGATGCCACTTTTGATTCTTGGCCACCGCGAAATTTTCGAAAATCATAATGCTAACAACTTAGAACTTTGACACATAGGTTTTGAAGCCCAGTACTCTCTGAAAAATGATTTTTTTTTTTTTGGAAACCATGGCCAACTGTGGGAACCGCGAAATGTAAAACCAATTTATGGAATCTGTAAGCTGTCTGTTTATTATTTGTGCGTTACGAACTCTTTAACTTAGTTCACCTGGTGATTCCAAAGACTGAGCAGATAATCTGAGAGAGGAATTGGAAGTCTGTGCTGATCTAGTTATTAGCCTAGGCTACATTGACCATAAAACTAGGTGGAGGGTTCAAAGAGTAAAAGTAAAAGTAAAGTAGTTGCCAATTTTTTCAGGCAGGCTTAACGTCCAACTACCAATTAGGTGTCGTGGACGGGGGGCGACTAGCAAACTTACTTCACTGTTAATTTCTTTCATTAACCTTTAAATAAAAACCAAGGCCAAAGACCGGGAATCGAGCCCAGTTCTACAATACGTATTAGTTTCGCAGGCCTCGCCTATAACCGCTCGGCTACCGTGGCGGCCGGGTTCAAAGAGCGTAAGCCCTTTTGCTGTTTTTATCAGCGATTTGTTTGATCTAGCCCCGGTTTTTGGAAAGTTTCTAATGGAATGAAATGTTACATCCCATATAATTCCAATAAAATTATACCCGGAAGTAGTTTTCAAGCATTGCTAAATAAATTTGTCTGAATCGAGAGACGGATTTCCACCTCTCTGGGGCCGCCAATAAAATCTTAAGAATTTATTTTTTTACCATAGAAATGACTCACTTAGTAAACAACTTACTACCTAGTAATTCCATCCCGAGGAAGGAAGTGGACTAGCCACTTCTTCAGGGATCTTGGCGTCCCTGCGGGTTTCCCAGCCTAACAACATTCACCGCAACCACTTGGTCCTGGCAAATCCACGGCCAAATTTACAGACTCTGCACCAAACCACTCGTTGCCAACCACACATACAATGTTACCCTGAGGAAGCTATTCACACCCACTGGATCACTTACCGCTACTAGTAACAGGAAGCATAGCCATTGTCACAAATCTTCGTAGCATTTCCATTTAAATGGGAAAAGAAACACCCAAATTTACCGGAAGTATAATTACATATCTACCTGGTATAATGAAAACGCAACACCCTTTTTGCTTCCGCCTAAATCCAATAAAATGACAATTTTAAGTTGTAATTGGAAATTTTGTTCACAGATATTTTGAGGTAAAAGCGAGATAATGAATGAGTTAAGTTAACGTGATGCCTATATCTATATATATACGTACAAACTTAATATTAAAGGGGCACTGGTTGTTCCAACTCATTTCATCCATTGATTTTATATTGTTAACCTGCAAGGTAATAACCTCGCTGATTAGATATTGATGGAAACTATTATGGGATGTTCTCGCTAAACAGCTTGACGGCACATACCAACTTCCTTCATCCCCCTTCCTTATTGCACAGCAAAAACAAATCATTCAAGATTAATAGCTAACTAACATAGCTAAATAATCTACACCGTGATTTGGTTGTAATTTAAGGAAATTTAATTAATAATTTTTTAAAATATATAATTGTTATTTCTTTAACCAAAAAACAAAATGCTAAAAACCCTAAAGGTAATAACCAAATTTAATGGGTTCCCCTTCTCTAGCCGGCAGCACCCAATAATAAATTAGATTTGTGAATTATGATTAGTTACTTGGTATATTACAAAGAATTGTAGTGGTCCTTGTGCTCTAGTATTAGATAGATCGTGTTCAGGATTGTCGGCTCTTTACTTTATGCTGCTAAGTTAGCCTGAGGATAGTTCCCCGTCTCTATTACCTTTAACTCTTTATGTCTCCATTTTTAAAGTTAATATAGCAGAAATACTAAATCACTATGCTATATTATTAATATGGAGCGTTTAATCATGAACGAAACGAAATATATTTGTAATTTTCTCTTGGTTCTTGGTTTCCTTAGTTTTTTAGTTATACTTTAGTGCATTGAGATGTTATAGAATTGGTTTTAGTTTTAAAGGATCTTTCTTTGAAGCCATATTACTATTTACTGTAACATCTGGTATAAACCAATAAAAATACAAGTTTAGGGTCTGTGTGGGTGAGTGTAAAAAGGAAAGCAAATTTTGTGCTTCCATGCGAGAAATCTGCTGTAAATACTCTTACGATCAAAAACTTCTACCTCACCTTTCATCCACTGCTGGCCACCTCTCATTTACCATCTTGGCCGAGCCTAGAGCCTAGAATTAGAAAAAATAAAAATCACGCCTAGAATAAGTCAAGAAACAATTTAGTTATCAAAAAAATTAACAACTTAATCAATAAGTGCTCGATTTTTTAATCATTAATTTTTTTTTTAATATCCTTTTATTGAAATTTGTACAATAAGTAAATGAGATAAGTGTATATGAATAGCGTGGCAGACGTGAATGACGGTCATCCAGTGATGGCCGCCATTAGTCACCCAGTTGGTCACGAGGCCAACGGCGCCTCAGCCGTCTTCGAGGATTGGAGGGTAGTGTAGTTGTAGGCAAGTTTGCAGCTAAAGGGTTGGGATGAAGTGAGAGTTTTTGATGCAAATTTTTATATCGGATTTTGGCAAGTTCTCGGAGATGAGTGGAATTTGGAGATCTGCATGTATTGTGTAGTTGCTAACATAGAATGGAGCGTCTACTATTTTGGATTGGAGTGTTTTTGCAGTCTATTGATGTTGGATTTTTTAGCTGTTCCGTAAAATTCGAGTCCGTAAGTCCATATTGGTGGTGAGAAGAGCTGTATAGAGTCGTCGTTTGTTCTATAGTGAGAGTTTAGAGCGTTTGTCAAAAAGTCTGGCTAGAAGTTTTGTATCTTTTGTTTAGTTCAGCACGTTTAAGTCTCGTATGGGGGTTCCAGGTAAGTCTCTTGAATAGGTACATTCCAAGGTACCGCACATGGTCGGCTGGTGGGATAGGTGTGTGATGTAAGAAGACAGGTGGTGGAGTTGGTCGTTTGAGTGTGAAGACTATGTATTTAGACTTAGTTGGGTTAATTTTTATACGCCAGTTTTCTAACCAAGGTTCTATTGAATGAAGGTGGGACTGTAGTGAGCGTACTGCGAGGATACGAGTATCATTAATATTAATTTCAATTTTACACTACGTTAAAGGTTAGGCTTTGTAGTTTTTTGTTTAAATGCGGTCATGTTTCGTAAAGCTTCTTTATTTTATGAACTTAATTTCCGCACTGTTAAACAGGAAAGTAAAGATCGACACATTCTAATCGAGCGTAGAAAAAGTTATTTCTCTTCAAAGAATTTATTAATATTTTCGGGAGTTCTAAGACCAAACGTAATAAAGTTTGCAAAATTACCAATAAACGTCTTTAAACTCGAAATTACTTTTTTATTTAAAAAAAAAAATAAATCTCGTATTTGGAGCAAAGTGAAATAATTTATAAATCTTTGGCTTTGGAAACGAATTTGGCCAATAGGAGTGCAGGATATTTATGAAATGGAATAAAAGTGAAAGGATAGGAGCAAAACAGCGATAAATTTTTGTCTTACCATAGAACGAGAATTAAGAAAGGAAATGGTGGAACAGTGATTTCAAAAAAAAATTAAAATATTGTAAATATTTGGCCCTAAGGCGGATGTAATATTTTCAAAATCATAATTATTTAAATAAAAGTAAATGTTTAATATTTTTGTTTTCCTGAAAGTAAAGATATAATATCAGGTATTAAATTCTGAACTATGTTCTAAATTGTTTCCTCCACAAGTAAGCTGGACATCGTGGGCTAGCTCTCATTCTTGGAGGTGAACGTTTTGTAAATAGAATGCAGTCTGGAGTAAGTAACACGTACTGGAAAGTGTTGTACAGTTCACTTTTTTGATTGGAAGGTTATTTAATTTTTAATGAATGGAGTTGTAAAATGAACAAAGTGTAACATCACATTACTTCTTCATGAACTAGAGTAGTGTAGAGCTTAGGGATGGTCACAAAGTTTGATTGATCACGAATGCCCAATAATCAAAGATTAATTCCTCCAGTGTTTGTCAGATGTTTTATTAAGATTTACGTTGAGCTCCTAGATGTAGTTCTTGACAGCAAACTAAATTAGAATCTGTTGATACCAACGTCAAAGAGTTGTCGTCATTTTTTTTGGCTGGATCAAAGATAGAGAGGATTATTCTTAAGGCTAATTGTGGGGTTAAATCCGCATCAAATGGCTGTTAAGAATGAGTTGTTGCTCGCGTTTTTGGTGAAACCGCTTCAGATGAAATCCTTTCACTACATCTAATTTGGTAGTTAGACGTTAAGCACATAAAATGGTAATCTTGCTGTGAATAAACTGAATATTGTTGCAGTGTTGTTCATCATTTCTTGGTGTCTGATTCATTGATTCAAAAGGAAGAAAGATTATTGCCAATTTCAGCCATTATTTGGCCATCTTAGGCATTAGGTCATCTTCAGAACTCATGCTTGTTAGTCAATTTTTTAAAAAATATTTGTAACATCAGAGATTAGTGTATCTTCTGTCCTGACTTCACCATATTGTCAGTTAATGCTAGTTATGCATTCTAGTAGAATACTCCATTGTCAATCACATATACGATTAAAATAACCTTCAACAAAAGAAAACCTTCACCAATGGAACCTATTAAGACAAAATTAGCTGGACAATGTAAAAATTAATTATAACTAAATGATGTAGACAGTTGATTTATCCAAAGAGATCTGTCTAGATGGCTGTGGCGCTCACCCACACAAAGCTGGAGGAACTGTTCACCTGAAGGACAACCTGGAGATTTGTAAACTGGTCACGTCCTGGTGGACCACCAGCAAATAAAACATTAACCTCCTCCCCAAACTATTTAATTATTCCTTTTTTTTTTATTACCCCCTCTTAAATACAATATTAATTTAATTTCTAATTATTGTTTACCAAATATGTAAGTTCAAAAAAAATTAACTGCACCGTGTTAAAAATAATTATCAAATTCCTCTCTCTCTTCTGAAGACATCTTGATATTCTGGCTGAATGCCTTACCCTAAGATGTCGGCCAAAATTCAAGTCCAAATATTTGATTCAATTCTCTAGATTTTCGTTTCTATCTCAGTTTTTCTTCCAATTTCCCATACACATTTTTATGAGAAATATTTGCTTATGTTTTCTCTTTTTCTCCACGTGTGCGATTTACTTCTACTGAAAATGTGTAGAAGGAGAGTAATTTTCTGTTTCGAGTTAAGTAAAAGTTGATTAAATAACTCGATTCCCAGGTTTGGTTGAAAGTATAGTTGCAGTTGCATATTATCGTTGATTTTATCCTGTCGTTGCATTCGTCTGTTATCGGATTTTTATCCATCATTAGACGTTGATTCAACAGTTTATTGTAGAAAATTTGTAACTTCCATTGATCAGTTCTAGATTTGTACGTACGTTTGCAGAGTGGTGACCTAGATTTTAAATTAATTTTTGTTTTTGTTACGTAGTCAATGTCAACAAAATCTGTGGATCTATTTTTCCTTAAACGGCTTTTTTAAGTCGACACGTTGGGTGTGGATTTCATTGAAGTGGATATACCGGAATAACTGTCTTAATTTTTTTTTTTTAATTTATTTTGTAATCTACAATCTGTATACATTGTATACAATAAGTCAATATGGAGAGAGTGATGAGAGTGAGAGTGAACTGGTGCGGGAGGAGAGCAGGAGGAGAGAGCTACCCGGCGGTAGCACTCTCTATAGGAGAGAGGAGAATGTGCGGAGGAGAATTGGAGGAGGAGAGAGGAGAGTAATAATTTAGGTCTTCAGCCTACAAGGAAGTCGCGGGGCCACTGGCCATTAAGTCGGCGAGGAGTATTAGGGATGTCAGAGGAAGCGAGAGACAGTACAAGAGGATTAGAGCTAGTCGAGAGAGTAGTATGGAATTTTTGGTATTTAGTCTTGGCGAGTTGGTCTATGAAGGGAATGTTGAGGTCGTTGTGAAGAGTGAGGTTAGTCACCGTAGAAAGGAGCATCAACTATCTGTCGGAGGAGTTTTGACTGAAATGTCTTGTACTGTCCGTATTTTTGTAGGTTTGGCTGAACCCCACAGTTCTAGTCCATAAGTCCACGTAGGTCTGAGAGAATAGTGTTGTATATGAAGCGTTTGAGATCAATGGGTAATTTGGAGCGTCGTCCAAGAAGTCTTTAGAGCAGTTTAGCACGTTTCGTCATTGCTTGTCTTTTAAGTCTAGTGTGTGGGTTCCACGTGTCTTTTGTCTATGTAGAGCCCAAGGTAGCGCACCAGATGTGTACAAGGAAGAGGATTGCTGTTGAAGAGGGCAGATGGAAGTGTCTTAATAAAAAGTATTTTCTTTTCTTTGACGCCAACGGGAAATTTCATGAAAAAGCAGGTAAAGTTTGGTAAGGGCTGTCGGCCGCTTCATTCTCAACCGTCAAGAAATGAGCCGATGAATTAACCGCCTCCAATTAATTTGTTTCTGATTTTTACTCAGTGTTACCAATTGTGGATTATCAAGGCAGATTTTCCCTTTTTTTTTTTGAGTGAGTTCACATCTGGTTGCACCAACCTAGCGAGCATTCGAGGATATCGCTTGCTTCGTGTAAACAACCCTTAAAGTTGGTTACAGTGCGATGTATGGTATCGTTTAGGTTTATGGAATAAAAAATTAAATAAGTTTCAAAATGCAGGAGTCGGAATGTTGAGATATTTGGGTTTAGAGTCATATTGTTTTTTTTTAAACCAAAATTTTACTGAAACTAGAGTCGACAGGCGGAAAAAAGAGCCGTCCGCCCCCGTTAGTGCTGGCTACAGGAGGAGTTGTGGCTCCAGACTGAACGTAGTTGGCGGCAATATTTAGCACCGGAACTGTGTACTCCATTAGGTGCAGTTCAGAGCAATAGATCGTCCAGTTGGGACGGCCTCCCATAAATTATATATGACTGAAAATGGGCGTGCTGCGCGAACTGATATTGCCGCCGAAGTATCCTCTCTCTCTGTCTCCCTCTCACTCACCGGTCGTATCCTGGACCTTCCTATGTCTTCCTCATGCCGCCTCCAAACTGGGTAAATTAGAGCCATCGCCTCCACACACTCTGTGTCTCTCTCTTCACATAAAAATTAATTGAGCAGTCACTTTTTGTTTTTTGTTTGTACTTTTTTAAAGACTTCAGCCAGCTTTATGAGCGTTAAAAATAGAAATTAAAGTTTTTTCTAAAAAAAAAAAGCTTGGAAAGCGCCCTTTGGGAACGATTTCCCCGATCTCCGTGGGTACAATTAAAACAAAAAAAACTGCTTTTGACAAATTTTGTTCAGCCAGAGTAAATTCAATTTATAAAAATTGATATAATCGATAGAACATTTTTAAAAAATTCTGTTTGTTCACTCATACAAAACAATCGCTGACCACAATTTACGTGATTCAATAATCTGGAAACCAAAATCCATTGCTAAAAACATTTTTTCAACTCAAATATTACCCATGATCATTCATAAAATAATATTGGATGAAGCGCGTCTCATCCTCCTCTTAGAACCCAAATTAAGATCAAACTAAGTGAAAAACACCACGTAGGGGGAAGTGGACTAGCCGCTTCTTCAGGGTACTTGGCGTCCCAGTAACCCAGCCTAACAACACGAAAATGAGCAACATATACTTGCTTACACCACAATACATTTACTCAGTATACATAGGGGCATCTATCTGTACAAGGAGGGGCTTATTAGCTAGGAACCGTTGTGTGCAGATTGTGTCAGGAAGAGGAGGAAACGGCCTCTCACTCGTTGTTAGATTGCGTTGCTATCGAGTGATTGCGCTATGAAACCTTTAGAACTTTGAGACCAAAGGAGATAGTACAAGGAAAAGTCCTCAACCTTCTTAGTAGGGGAGGTTTTGTCTACTAGATCCAAAAGGGATGGCAGAAAATCTCATTAAAACCCGTAAAAAATCTGTTCTTTTCAGGTCGCATTTCCTTAAGACTTGGTTATTGTTAGTTGAAGATCCCCAGTTCGAATCCCTCATGTAGTTAATTTTTATTTTGTTAAAAAATAATATAAATGTTTAAAGTGTGAAAATAGGCGATTACTTTATTTTAGAAATCCATTGTAAAGGAAGTCTGACTTTGTCAGTGTACCGCAACGGAGTAAGTCGGTACTTCCTTCGTATTTCACGCAAACAAAGGCGTACCATTTTCTAAAAGCTACACATCAAATTTTACTCTTAGAAGAACTTCGACAACAACAACTTCAAATTACAAAAGACTCTTATATCTACTATTACTGCGACCTATTTGGTCATACGGCCAGTATGGGGATCAACTAAACCGTTCCAACTCTCTGCGTCTCCAGACTTTACAGTAAAAAATACTTCGAAAACTTCGTTCTATGTATCTAACCTCACACTATCCTTAATGACATCAAAATCCCTTTCATTAAAGATCTTGCTAACACTCGTTTTCTCAAATTTATCATTCCTGTACAGCAGCTCATCCTTTAACCCTCTCATAGAACATCTATCTTCCTCCATATTACCAAGGTAATCCTCTAAGGAGATTGAAGAGAAGATGGCCTCTCGTGATCTACTCTTATCGTGAAAGCAGTATAGCAAGAGCACGTTACTGGAGTGACATTACTGGGTGGCTTCTCCACTCGTGATTTTCACGTGATATTTTTTTTTATCATGTACTCCATTTATTTGTTGCAACAATCGTTTTCAAAGATTATATTTCCTCTCACTAGGCGTAAAAACCGTTGCATTTCCCTCTTCTATCTTAATTACTGCTAACGAACGAAATGGCATTGTTTATATTATGGTGGAGCACAGGAAAAAGTAAACACATAAGAGTATAAATATCAGAAAAAATGGGGAAATACAAAAAAAACTAATCAACCAGGTGATAGTATAATATAGATAATGTTGGAGAATATTTATATTATATTGTGATAAGGTTAAGTTAGGGGGCCTCCCTAAATAAGGGGCTTAACAAAAATGGAGGAGGGGGGAACGTGATAGACTCAGGTAGCAGAACTAGCAATTATATGAGTTCAGGGGCGATAGGAGAAGAGGCTGGTGGTAGAGAAAGAAGAGGGGGATTGGGATTGGTGATAAAGTTTTTGTGGAGTATAAGTGGAAGAGTTTAGGTTAGGTCCGGGATCTGTAGCCATTCTGTAGATGGTGGGTATTTGCCTGGGTATTCTGCACAATCTCCAACATTACACAGGCCTACTTCCGGTTTCTTTCTCCATCAAGTACAATCGCTCGGTAGTAGCTGAATACTGTTGGGTTTTTTGTTTTTTAGAACTCACACTCCACTAATCATGATCCTGTAATAGCTCACAGAAATCTACAGTCCCATCTCTCCTCATTAGAACAGTGGTTCAAGAGATGGGCTATTAAATTTAATGAAACCAAGTCTCAAAACATCACCTTCACTCTTCGGCGCATTACTCTTCCTCCAGTCTTCTATAACCTAAACACCTCTACCAGAAGTGAACGTTGCCTGGCTACCTTGGGCTTTACTTAGACCGAAGACTTTCTTGGAACCCCCACACTAGACTTAAAAGAACAGAACTGAACAGACGCTATCGCCTACTTAAAAGGCTTTTAGGTGAAAGTTCAAAACTCTCTCTGGACAACAAAAGACTAATTTATACATCTATTTTAAAACCCATCTGGGCGTATGGAATAGAGCTTGTGGAGTTCAACCAAACGCTCCAATCTCCAAAGGATTCAATCTCTACAATCTAAAATTCTTCGAACTATTGTACACGCTCCTTTTTATGTCTCCAACCTGGACTATACACACTGACCTTAACATTCCTTTTGTCACCCAAGTTGCTAAAACAAGATACAGAAAACTCCACTTCAACCTGCAATCTCATATAAATCCTCTAGCACCGAATCTTTCTTAAGGCGTCTTGTCCGGGTTGAAAGAGTTCTGGAAGAGACAGTGGCCTCGTGATCTCCTCTCAGGTGAAGAGAGTGACTAACCATATAATATTTTGGAGTGTTACCACTAACTTCTCCACTCGTATACTTCTGTAATTCATAGTTCTGTTATCATTGTTACTTATAGCGCCAACGCGCTGATTGTAGCATAAATAAACGCAAAAAAAAAAAAAAAGAACTCACACTCGAAGATTAGAAAATTAAAATAAAAGAAAAATGGAAATGAAAAAATAAATTAACTCGATAACGACGAGGATTTTTGAGGTATAATTTGTGCCTTTTGTATGTGCGGGCTTCTGGGTAACTTTTGAAAATGATTGCCGGAGAAATAAACCGGAAATGTATGAGAGAATACAATAGTTGGTTCAAGTTGGATTGGAGTAAATACAGCTTTCTTTTCTCTGGTGCTCTCTTAAATTCTCTCTGAATTCTTTTTTCTCATTCAGCAGCCAAGAGATGAAGCCCTACAGCGTAGTACACTAACACTTTATCTCTCACAGATTCAATGCACTCCACCGGCAAGAGGCCAAAAGTACAGGATTGTATCCGAAAAATAATAATAATGCATCATCTGATTTTTACAGATAAGCCTAGGTCCAACAATACAATATAACTCCTCTAATGAGCCTCGAATATCCCTACTTTTTCCCTCACATTCCCTCATCCCTATTGTTTCCCTGAAATAACCATACTGACGCACAAACCTGCACCATACCCAGAATCCTATTTATTCTTTTTTGGTTTTGTTTTTAAATCTCCGAATGATTCATCCAATATATTTTTTATTTAACCCCAGCCTCATGCCGAGTAAAGGTACAATATTGAGCCTTCCAGTCCAGTCTAACTGGGTACTCTACACACAGGGATTGTCCCAAGCCCTCGGGATAGTTCGTAAAAAAAAAAAAAATCATGTAACTCTTCCGCCTCCATCCAGCTTCCAACAGACACCCCCTCTCCTTCACCGGATACAGCCAATAAAATCTGTAGCTTATATTTCTGGCGGTTTACTTGGTAAATACCAACCACTCTTTCGTTTTTTTTTTCACACATATCTTGCACACATAGTTGATCCAATATGGCCGGATGTAAAAAAATAAAGTAATGCTATTTGCTTCACGTATACAAAAAAAAATTTTTTTTTTAGCTTGTTGATTATTTTTCATTTATCCAAACTTCTCTCTCTGCCTCGTTGATTTTTTTTCCCAATAATAACAATAATAATTGCGATTGCATCAAATTTAGACCAGATGTTTCCAATCTGTAAGGCACTTTTCTCTGGGAAGACGTCGAATTTTTAAAGGAGTTTTGAGCATTTTATTTATAGAATATTACATTAAAAAGAAAATGAAAAACCCACTTTATTAGTGCATTTGAACGAGTTTAGATTGAAATAGTTAAATTAAAACTAGCCTTATATTTGAGTTTTGTTTCTTTACTTTCGCTTACTCCAATAATAAATTTGTTTTAACTGAAATTATCCCCTTTGAGGTCCCATGAGTCCGAAAAAATGGTATTTTGAAAATAAACGTTGCAATACGAGTATTGCTAAAGCTAAGTGCAAAGGCGCCTTGTCGCTAGACAGTGGTCAGTATAGATTGGAAAATGAACAGTTGATGCGATCTAGCGGAGAATTCTGAAACTAATCTAATGAACATATCTTTAAAATTAAAAGATTTGTTTATTTTTTTACTTGACTTAATGAAAGAATGTATTACTTATAAAATTTAAATCACAATAACAATCTGAGTCGTAATTATTGCAAATACGGAAAGAATAATAATTAGTAATTTATATTTTTTTGAGAAAAATGAAAGATTGTGCCAAAAATTAAAAATGTTTTTAAACTATTCATTTTTTACTTTCTCACCACACTGAAACGGAACAAGTTTTTCGATTTCTGTCAAAAAAATAAAATAAAATCGAAACCGAACCTTTTTAATAAGAGATAATCTTTGCAAGCTTCTCTCTTGACATTACTGCGGCTATCCCAGCTTAAAAACAGAAAGCATATGTAATAGACGTTCCAAATTGACTTAATATTTGTAGGGACTTGCAATGATAGTTGATGGATGACAATAGTCATAAACTTAGCAATATACTCTTACATATTGTAAATTTGTTTACAGATGCCCTTGCACTACGTTCAATTACTGAGATCCCAGTACGTTTTGACTGTGTGTCTATCTGTGAGGTTATAAAAGAAAAAACGTAAAATCCTCCGGTAAACAATTTATTTATCCATTTTTCTGGTGTTTATTTTTCAGTTTTCCTTGAAGTCCATTTTCTTTTGGCAAAGCAAATGGACTTCTGGAAAAAAAAAAAAAACGGGGATAGATTTTTTTTTCTACCAAAATTTTCCTGAATTGTTTAATATTTATAAGTTTGATGAAAACTTCCTGATTGTAAGAGTTAATTTCGAACGATTTCTTTTGAGCAATCGTGCTGTTTATTGGGATAAACAGCTAACGATTTTGTAAGTCTTGTTCTCACGTTCGCCTTTAATCGCGTCCGGAATCCAGCATACGCTTACTACTGAGATCATCCGTCTCCTTCTTTTAGTAATTAATTTATATTTTATTATAATTATTTGTGTAATATTAATGTATGCAATGTATCCAAAGATATTTTTTAATGTACTTCTATATCATTATTGTGTTGAAGTTGGGTAGATTAATGGCGTAAAAGTAAGGCGATAGAATTGTACTGGAAGCGAGAAATACGAGATGTAACTACCATATTCATTAGCACAAACATATTTAAAAATACCTACCTCCCTTCCGGCTCGAAATAAGAGAATACCAGAGTCTAGGGCGTTGTGAAACGCATTGTAATTTTAAATGAGTGTAATTTTTATTTTTCCTTGCTGCTGCTTTTTTCATTTTAATTTTTCTTTTGTTATGACGCGTGCTTTGAAAAATATGTTTTGTGTACATTTGTTTTTCACATATTATTTAAATAAAGTATGAAGTGATACTCATTCGCTCGAGAACTCTAAACAACTTTGAAATGTAAAATGTGCTTTTCTTTTTTATTCATTTTTCTCGGTCTTTCCTAGTTTACATTAATTTAAATATTAAAACCAAAGTAAAAAACCTCAGTGTCGCCTCCCATTCAGACTCAGTATTTCTTCCTTTTACACCAAGTCAAACCATTTCATTATCTAATTTCCCCTTCAGATAATTGGGACAAAATATACTTTATTTTGTCGGCCTTCTTTCTGACTTTGATTTTTTTTTTTATAATTTGAACCAAAATAAGTTCTTAATCACCAAGAATGATAAATTTAATTATTGTAATGCTAGAAGTGAATTTAAATATTGTTTCAAATTAGTCTTTTAAGATTTAAATTTTCCACCAACATACATTAACATGATTATCACAATAAGAGTACTGAAGAAATATACTGTAGATATATACTTTAATTTAAATTAATTCTAGCATAATGAAATTTGCAAAATTTAAACTAGTTCAATAAACTCCCACCTTATTTTAGACTAATTATACTTCAGCTTAATAAATATAGCCTATTACTCAAAATAGAACTTCATAAACATTCACGGCTATATTGATCTACCTTCCGCCTTCGACACTACTTGGTCCACAAGGTCGTTGGGACTCCGGTTGAAAGCTTTATGCAATTCTGGAGTTTAGACGGCAAGTCAACCCTCACTTCCTCGTTAGTGTGGACTGGTAACGTAGTTTTTTGATGCTGCGGCCAACGGGGCTCTGACGGGTCGGTGTGTCTCCCCCACCGGCTTCCTTTTACCCTATCCTTTTTCCCTTTTTGTCTATCCCTTCCCGCCTTAGTCTGGTCCTCACTTGCGTAGTACTCGTTTCCGGAGTCGTTGCTGCCGGTGCGCCTTCTGGGTGGCTCGGGTCTGGCTCCACTTCTTGGATCTAGATTAGGCCTCCTTTGGTTGGTGCTTGGCGGAGTTGTCCGGGTCTGTGAGACCAAGAGGTTTCCTCTCCCTCTTGGCCTGCCATGGTTGCGGCTTCGTCGGTTTCGGGGTTTCTGCGTGAGTAGGCGGAACGTGAAGGTGTGCTGGGCCCACTGGGATATGGAGAACCTTCTTTTTGGGGAATCCTGCCCCGGCGATCCTGGTCATCCTGATCGGTTTGTGAGGACTGGCGTGGAATTCCTGGACAGCGGCTACTCTCGTGAAATCAGCACATCTCTCGGGCACCCGACCTACCTTCTGCCAGAGGGCACCAAAGATAAAACGGGGGGGCTCCCTGGGCTGCATGGAAGGATGGGGCCCGTTGCTACGTAACCAGGTAGTGATGGCTGCCCTGCTCAACATGCGAAAATCCCTCATTTCGAGTAGTTCCAGGTGGTGCCTGGGTGGGGTTCTGCTCGTCATGGTGGGGGGGGCTCTTCTGAGGCTTCTGGCGGGGGAAGTTTCAGGTTCAGGGTCCGGTGCTTGTCTCCGGTGGAGCGGGGTGCTGCTGTTCGGAATTCCTCTTTTTCTTTATCCCATTCCAAAACATTTTTATTATTATTATTATTAAATTTTATGTGGTTAGCGTCAATAATGATAAGCGTTTTAAACGCATCAAATCCTCTAATCAACTCTCCTTGGATGTGGCTTTACAAACTTAGGATCACTAACGCACCAGACTATTATAGAATCAATTCTTTAAGACAGAACATTCCATGTACGACTTAACCTACAGTACTAAAGGCAGATACTCGCGTAGCTTCCCCAAGGGGCAATCATGCTCCTCTTCAATCTGTATTGCTCAGACATTCCAGAACCTTCCTCCACGATTACCAGCTAGGTACGCAGACGATACAATGATAACCACCTCCAAAAAAAATGAAATTAACCAATATTACTGACTTACAAACATCCGTAGTATCAACAAACTGGTGTTCCAAAGTTAAAATCTAAAGCTTAATCCTTCTAAAGCAAAAAATCTTCTCCCTTCGTAGGTTCCAGAATAAAGGACTAAGTCTATAAAACTCATCCAACAGAAAACTCCCTGGAAACGAAACGGTAAAACCACGGCAAAGTCCTTGATAATATAACTTACCTGGAGACTTGCACATCAACATAAAACTTCTACAAGCATTCACTCGACTGAAGCAGTTATATCATTAATTGCTTTTATTATTCTTTTCGATTTAAATTTTCAAGACCCTCCCCTTACAAAAACATATATATATATATATATATATATATATATATATATTTAAAAAAAAGATAAACCCATTTTAATTTTTGAAATTAATAATAAAAAAAAAAGCTGCAAGCATTTTGAATAATACTTTCTGGTCGTGCTCTTTGTTAAAGTAAAAACATTTTTTTCGAGTTCAATCGGGGAGAGGCAACCGGCCAGAATTGTTACGAATGGAGATTGGTTGTACGAGTTTTTATTATTCTTTGTACGACCTCCAAACAAGCTGGGCCCCCCCCCCTGCTTCCAGAAATAAACAAACAAAATCTGTCCCAACATTTTATTTGACAAAGATAAGAATTGAATATTCAATTTTTTTTGTTTTGCTTTTTTTTCAGAAAAAAATCTAATGTTACTTTTTTTTAAACCAGTTGACATAGTTGGATTTTTTCAGTTGAGAGAGACAGGCCAAAAAAAGAGAGAAAAAATTTGTGTTTTAATAGCAATTTTATCAGACTGTACATGCAACGAGATGGCTACTGGTTTGAGTGATTACCACACGTACACAAATGCGCGTATTTGGATTAAAAAAAAAAAAAAACTGAGGTCAAAACAAGTCAAAGAGAAATGGTCAATTTCCCCCCCCCCCCAAACTTCATGAAGCAGGCATTATACTATCAAAAGGCTCAAATATAAAATAGAGTGGATTACAATTCTGTTCGTGTATTTGTAGAAGTGTCTGTGTGACTTAGCTACAAAACTCATTATATTGAAGGGGGCGACTCTGTGAGCGAATGGTGCTACTAGTGGTAACGCACTCGCTAGCCATAATTGCAAATGTGTGGAGTCAAATTGTAACCCTAAGGCTAGTATTTTTTATTTTATTATTTTTTTCAATTCAATCTCCCTACTCTCTAAAACGAGAATTCTTTTTTTAAATTCTTCTCTGTATATTTAAATGTCAAAAAACACAAAGTCTCTTCTATGGTTGTGGGGCGCTACAAATCAAATAACCATCCCCAAGAATTTGTTAATAGTTTCTTTCGCTACTTAATTTATTTAAATTGTATTATTTAATTATTAATTTCTCTAATCAATTTCAAGATGTTCCCTAGTGATTAAAGTGGTTTTTACAATTTAATATCTATGTACGGTAAATTGCAACAAATTCAAATTTGATATTTCATTTGCATGCAAATCTGACGTAATAATTTGGTACCAGTTAAACTGGCTTCTCTGGAAAAAGCCACTTAACAGAATTTATATTTCAATTGTTTACGAGTTTCTCGAAAAAGCCTCTATTTTCTCTGAACTTGGACTTCTAATTGAATACTTTGGACGTCAATTATGATTATTTGAAACATTTTCGGAGTCTGAGCTGTCGTTGGGTGAGAGATTTCTCCTAATTTAGATATTAAGTATAATATTTTCCGAAATATCGTCGAGTCACTAGATATTGCATTAAGCTAATTTTCCAGTTCTTTTTTACTCTTTATGGTAACAAATTGTGAAACATAAAACAACACTGCCCATCCATTCGACGAAAAGACCAAACTTCAACTTTTTTTTTTTTTTAAACTCTGCCGACTTTTAAAAATTAAATCTATGTGTAAGACTTCCAAAATCAACAATTATAACGTTGAAAACCTGTCATTCTCGCGGAAATAAAACTCTCTACAGACTGAACAGTCTCAACTGTACGGTTTGCCCTCAATTGTTTACGCCACATTTCGCCGTAAAAAAAAAAGACCATCTTTACAAAACTAAATTCATAATTAATATGACCAATTATTTAGGTGAAAAATACTATACCTTCATTTAGGTGGGTTAATACGATATTTTCATTCTAGTAAAAAAAAAAAAAAAACAAAGTGACAGGCAACACTGAAATGGGCGTGCCCAACCAAGCTTTAGCTACTTTGCCAGCAGAGCTTGTAACTAGCAAAGGCATAGGAATGTTTAGACAACATAGCTGAGGTTCCTTGCCTTGCCCAATTTTTGTGTTTTTGAATCTAAGATTAATGCAAGTTATAGTGGTTTAACACTGAATCATGAACACATTAATAGATCTATATTTTTTTAAATATTTAATTTTATTGCTGACTTTACAAAATATTTCAGGTAAGAAATTTGTACAGTTTCATAGATAATAGTTTCATCATTGTTTTGTGGCAAATTTTAAAAATGTTTTATTATTTCAGGAGCATATATAGACCAAGTTTTAGAGAAAGGAAAAGAATTTAAGCTCAATTGGTGTACAATAGGTCTCGAAGAATTTAAAAAATGTAATACTTTTTCACAAAATGTACAAAGAGATTTAACTTCATTTGGTAGTGATTATTTGGAAGTTGGTTGTGTAAATGTAAGGTTTTTGTTTTGTTAATAATTTGATTTAGTCTCGTTTAAGATGTGATTAATAAAAAACTAGTGGTGAATGTAAAATTTTAGGGATCAAGCAAAGAAGACTGTATGCAACTAGTTGAAGATGAAGTAGCGTCAGTGACTGCATTGGATGCAGGCGAAGTGTTCACTGGAGGAAGATATTACAGCCTTGTGCCGATTTTACAGCAATTATATACCGGTATGTACGTTTCTTTAAAGCTTATTGGCAGAAGTAGCTTTACAAATTTTAATAGAGGTGGTACAACCTTACTAAAAATTCAACCACTATTACTCTTGCTGTTCAACTGTCTTGAGTCTAAAGTCACCATTTGTAGCTATCTATATGCTATGAAAAAAGAAAATAGAAGATAGAACATTAGTTTGCACGAACTTACACCACTTCAGGCGACAGGTGTTTCGGTTAAATTGATAATGTTCAATCCATCGTTCTTTTCAATAAATAAAGTATTTAGTGGGTTTATGTAACTGCTAATATGGTAGGATTAATATAATATATCAGCTGATTGAAATACTGACTGAACGATGCTGTCTTATCGTAATGTTCAGCAAGTTTTCTTGTTATCATTGTAGTACGCACTTAATTAGTTTAAATCATTGATGAATTGATTGGATGTTGAGTTTGTAAATGAAATTTTCACTTTGACTTATCTAGAATTATTTATTATTTCTTTCCAGGCAATCAAAGAAATTATTACGCAGTGGCACTAATTAAAAAGGGTACATTGCATGATGTCACCAATTTAAGACATTTACGTGGTAAGAAAGCTTGTTTTCCTGGGGTTGGAACCCTGGCTGGATGGATTTTAGTGCTTGATATGGTAAGTGAATTGCTACATCAGTTTTAAAAAATGCTAGCATTAAATTCTAAAGTAAAAGTTAAAAAAATCCAATTCTAATTTCTCCTCAATATGTGTTGTTAATTTATTTCAAACTTTACATGTTCGGTGCCAAATATTTTGTGAATTAGGAAGTCTATACCATTACTTGCTGATATCACCCCTGAGGCAAACCGTACATGAAATATGGTAGCTCACCTCTCGGCTCTGCTTTTTTTCCTTTCATGAAAATAAGAATGTTAATGAGATAAAGTTTAGAGAAGTCTGTCAATTTTTTAAGAGAGTTTTAGTGGGCGAGTGAAGTCAACAGGATCTCGAAAGGAATAGAAGAATTGTAGTTTTGAAAACGACTTTTTAGTTCCATTTGTATTTCCATTCGTGAAAAACTGAAAATCGCTTCAGAAAATTCGTTTATGCTTTCATTTTCTTAATGCCCATAATTTTAGCAGCCCATTTCGTTAAAAAAGGTGATTGAGGCCACATATATCAATTAAATTTCACTTTAGAGGAACCTGTTCACCCTGCACCCCAATATAAAATAATTGTATTTATTTATTTTTTGCAGCTAATTAAGAAAGGTGGACTGGAAATTATTGATTGCAATAATCATGTTAAAAATGCAATCAATTATTTTGGCCCCAGTTGTGCTGTGAATTCACTTCATGATAAATATAATCCCATTGGTTAGTACATAGTTTTAACACAGTTAATGTAATAAACATTTTTAAAGAATAGTAGATGAGTAATTTCTTTTCTCTCACCAAGCTCTATTTTTAATTAGCTAAATATAATATTTTTTATCAAAATATCTTTTTTATCAGGGCTTACTAAATCTGCTTTTACTGGAATATCCTATAATAAGTAAAACTTTGATTAGTGGAGGCTACTCTTACTTGATAGTCTGTTGAATTATTTATTTATTTTTCAGGTGACAATTCAGACAAATTATGCAAGCTCTGCGTGGGAAAAGTGCCGGGTGGTAAATGCACTAATGCAGATCCTTTTGCAGGATTTACTGGTGCTTTTAGATGTTTATTAGAAGCTGGTGAGGTTGCATTCCTGAAGCATACCACTGTTACTGAACTTACAAGTAGAAGAATTGAATTTCGTAAGTTAATTTATTGTTACTATTAGATTTTCATTTTTACTGAAATATAATTTTGGGGTTCAATTTGGAAAAGAACATAATTAGTATTCGCATTTTGTAGATGATAAAATTGGATTCTTTTAGGTTTGAGCTCATTAGATTTTGAGGATCGGTAGAAAGAGTGTTAATCACCTCTTCTTAATCATATTTGAGTTTAATTTTTTTATTCTTTTCAAATATGTAAATTCTCAAAGAGCCTTAAAAGGAATCTCTAACCAGTCAAATTTATATGTTGTACGTTGTTGGCATCCGTAATACTTTTTAGGTCCAAAGAATTCCGTTCGCTTTCCTAATCCTTAGGTAAAATATATGTCCTTAATTTCAGGTAAAAAACGGTTCATGCTTTTCCCCTTACTTTCTATGTCCGATCTGAACTTGTTCAGAAAAGACTAATCTAAATGCTACCGTATCAAGCTGCAACCTTCAGGAACATCTTACAGAAATTCAAACCAATACTACTGAGTGAAAACAAATCAAAGTAAAGATGTTGTTTACAAATCACTCTAGTTATAAATTATCCTTAATCTTATACTATCGTCAAAATAAAAGAAATAAAAAATAGACAAAAAAACTTCTTTACAGCGTTGAAATCTTATTTTTGTTCATGTGAACGTGTCCAACCATTTCATTTTTTTTTTTTTTTTTTGGACACTTCTCTTTATATTTCTTGTAAAAATTTGATTGCTATCACGGTATGGAAGGTCCGTGCCATTCTTATTCCCAGAATTATTCACTGTTTTGAATAATTGAATTTGAATTGATATTGAATATCAGTTCTGTCTAGCACGGTTCCTAAAGTCCGTAAATGTTATGAATTCTCCAATCAACCAATTGCCAGCAATATCATCTATTATACCATTTCTGCGGGCCATGCGGAATGTCATTTAAGTAGATTTCTTTTAACGTAGAAAATTCTGTGGGACTGTATCCTAAGGTTTGATTTTTGAATGTTTCTTGTCGTGTCTTGAATAATGTAATCTTTATAATATAAAGTAAAAATCAAATTATGAACGATCTTTTTTTTTTTACAGCAACCATATCTAAGGATGACTTCGAGCTTCTATGCACGGATGGTAGCAAAAGATCAGTTGAACAGTATGAAGAATGTAACTGGGGTTTAGTACCATCAGCAGCAGTGGTTACAACTTCTGCTAAAACCATGAAAGTTAGACGTATTTATCAAAGATTTCTTCAGGTATTATCTCATCTAAAGAAAAAGTATAGAATATTGTAAATTGGGAATTTACTCAAATTGACTTTCTTTTTTTTAGCGAGCCGTAGAGGTTTATGGAGGTAACTCTACTTTGAAAAATCAAACATATTTTGTGCGAAATAGAGATCCTTACGGTCGTGATTATACCCAAGCACCATTTACCAATAGAGATATTTATAACCGAGATGATTATACAAACTCTAAAGTCAATAATAACTATAGAAATACTTTTAGTAATAATATTTCTTTTACGTCATCGTTATCTCCTGATAATGTTTACAATCAAACGTTTAACTTATTCGAGTCAGTGCCAAGATATGGCAGGGTTCATAATCTACTTTTTGAAGTAAGTATGTATTTATAATCTTCCAACTTGAAAGATTTATCTCTCAAGGATCTTAGTTAA
The DNA here is from genome assembly GCF_049639745.1 of Rhodnius prolixus. Lineage (NCBI taxonomy): Eukaryota > Metazoa > Arthropoda > Insecta > Hemiptera > Reduviidae > Rhodnius > Rhodnius prolixus. The sequence goes on from NW_027411582.1 coordinate 10,084,203, forward strand.
GAGAGAAATTGCCCATTTTTAAAATTCCAGGACAATGCAGAACATTTAATGGCATTAGACGAAAGTCGACAAACTTATGCCTCGTACTTGGGTGATAGGCTGGATATTATACTAGCTATCCGAGATTGTCCAGTTAGAATAATGAGTTTGTGCGTCACTTCAGAACCGGAATTAGAAAAATGTCTTAAAATGAAGGTATTAACTGAACATTTTTATATTTAGACTATAATTTTTGGTTTATTACCTTTTTTTTTGTGCACACCTTTGTAATTTACTTAAATGTTCATATTTTGATTAGAGTGCCTTAAGAGCTCAATTACTTAAACCGGAACTGACCTGCTACAAAGGACATAGTCATATACACTGTATGCAGGCGATCAGAAAAGGGTAAGTTAATAATTTTTACTGATATTTTTTCGTAAGGAGTTAATTATAATTTAGAATTGCTCATGTTTCTGTAGCAAAAGAATCATCTGCGGTTTTCGATTCATTTAATTTTGACTAGTTTTATATTTATACTAAGATTAGGCCAGCCTGAAGATAAAAAAAAACTGGATATATCTGAGATGGGTTTTTGAGGGAAAAGTAGGATTAGGAAGTAATGATGCAGGAAATCGTTCAAAAAAAGTTAAAATAACTTTGTATTTCTCAAAGATTCTCAAGATCCTATCTTGACACCGTCTACGTAGTACATACGTGGTAAAGAAGGCCAAGTCTGCATTTAGTTGCGTAATGGACAGTGGATGGAAGGTTTCTGCGCCATTAGGGTAATGAGATCACTGATCAGCGCTAGAGAGGGGAGGGATTTACTACTATAGATTCTGAGAAATCTGTACTAAAATCTCCGTATAAACTAGAAAGGTCGATAAAAAAAACGATAAACAGGATGCCATGGCTAAATATTTCATAAAAAATAGTTAATGGAAAGAAAAGGGCACCTTTTTTTTAGCGTAAGAATCCCAATCTTTCTTCCTCAAATACTTCCAGCTACAGGCAATTTGCTGGCCATGATTAATTGATGGCACATTTGAATAAGATAGCGATACTCCATACTCTTTCTCTGTGCAACGAGACGGTGACAAGTGAGCATCCCATTACGGAGCTGGGTTCTTAGATTTTGATATTCAAAATCATTCAATTTGTTTTTATTTTTTCCAGCGATTCCGACGTAGCTGTTCTTGATGCTGGAGATGTATACACGGCCGGATTACGTTTCAATCTGATACCGTTCATTTCTGAAATCTACAACCTTCCGACACCAGAATATTACGTAGTAGCCGTGGCTAAAGAAGAAGATCCTTCTACAGAGATTCATTACCTCAGAGGTATTTAGGAAGGGGTCCATTTTCTCTAAAGAACCGCTCTTTTAGTTTTGTCTTAAGTACTGAAATCTTTTTTTCTTTTTGTAGGTAAAAATACATGCCATGGGGGTATAAATACAGCAGCAGGTTGGGTTATACCGATGGCATATTTATTAACCAACGGCTGGATGCGAAGTTATGGGTGTGACTCAATGAGAGCAGCCGCTGAATATTTTAGTAAATCTTGTGTACCTGGAGCACTGAGTACAGAGTATAATACTGGCCCGCCTTACGATAACATGTGCCATCTATGTCGGGGTAGAAGTTATAGATATTGTCGTCGGGATGCTTCTGAAGATTATTATGGATATACAGGTATATATTTTTTGTAAAATAACAAAGGAATTTGTATTCATCTGTATGTTGTAACCTTACAATCATTTCTCAGAAATTCTGAAAACCAGAGTATACTTAGCAATCGACTTTCTCATTCAGATAGTTCGTTCTAATGTAACAAATTTTTAAGATAATAAAACGATACTGTTGAAGAAGAAGCGTGATGTTACAACTTCCAATTTGAGTGGTAGGCCTAGCTCGTTTGAGACATACTAAAATAAAATTCTTTGGCGACTCTCTAGCCTAGAAGTTCTGAAACAAAACTTGGTCAAGACTTCTTGGTAGCGCTGCTGGCGTTTATAAATTTTACACAGCTTTAGAATTGCACAATATCTGGAAATATCCAGCTCATTTCAACCTTGGAACACTTCGAGTAATGTTTCAAATAATACTAATAGTTATAAATGCATATCATATCATGTAAAATCATTTGTAAAGTGACACTTGCGTTCAAGGTTTTCCTTAGATTTGGAATTTTCGTATTGGAAAAGTAGTCCTCGAATTTCTAGTCAAATAACAAGGATAATTTTCATTTAAAGTTTTACCATATTGTATATGCTGCAGGTGCTCTCCAGTGCCTGGTTGAAGGAGGCGGCAACGTAGCTTTTGTCAAGCACACCACAGTTCATGAAAGCACGGATGGTAAACGCCGAGAATGGTGGGCAAGAAATGCACTGATTCAAGACTTCCAGCTACTCTGTTCAGATGGTAAGAAAGAGTAGCTTTAGAAAAATGATTTTCGAAACAGATAACTGAAGCAGTTCTGTTACGATATTCATTTGAAGTAAAAATTTAGTTGGTTCTGTTTAAAACAGCTTTTTTAATCAAAATATTCACCATTGAACTTATAGTACTCTTTTTCAACGAGTAAGTTACTTAAATTTAATGTTTATATAAGTTAACTGGTTAGAGAAAGGTCTTAAAATATGTAATTTGATCAATGAAGTTACTGTAAACATAAATATCTTCATTTTTTCCTCATTCGTAACTAGCAATAGCAATTGCTTGTTTACTTAATATGAATATATTTCTATGAAGGAAGTTCTTTTTTTGAAAATGTTTTTTCGTTCATAGGAACAAGAACTTCTATGGATAAATACATGGATTGTAATCTGGGCAAAGTAAAATCTAATGCTATTGTTACAAGAGGTGGGGAAGCTTATAATCTAACTGAGATCAATGCTTACATAAATTTATTTATCTATGCTCAGCAGTTTTATGGAAGAAAAGATCAAGATGATTTTAAGTAAGTATTTATTATCTTTCTGATTATTTCTTTATGTGTTCGTGTAAATGTCAGGTTTCAAATCAGGGCTTGTCAATTGATGTTAGAGAGGATATTTAAGAGTCAAATGGAGTATGCTCTCCAACTGAGCCGTCTCCTTGTGGCATGAGGTAGATGATTGTTCAGTACGCATCGTGAACAACTGAATCCAATGTTCGATTGAGCCTGTACTGTTCTTTGGCCTAAAGAGTAATCAGTGCCGCTTTGAGGATAAACTATTAAAAGGAAGTAAAGAGGCGCAGAGAAAACAAGAACTTAAAACTGCTGATGGATCAACCTATCCTTACCTAACTTACCCAGAAGTAGTTATTACCTTTACCTACATCTTATTGGAGCGATGTAATTCCCTCTCTGTCCTGTATGATTTGAAGGAGTAAAAGAAAAGTCGAGAGATTATATTTTCGAATGTCTGTTTTCAAGTAACAGTTTTATTCAAAAATTAGCAAATTTGAAGTGTCTACAAAATATTCAATTCATTGCGATCTAAGAGATTTATAGCGATATTTTTCAGATAACATCAAACGTTGCTTTGTTCCATACCAAAATAACTCAACCTGATACCAAGCAATGCAACGGCTTTTGATGAATTTTATTTCTTGTTAAAGCAACGAAATGATTTGGTTACGCAGTCGATGTAATGGGTCTGAATTGGCTATTGTGCCTTAAAGAATATTTAAAATTCTTTGCCTTCTTTAGTTGTTGAGGAATTTCCGAAACCATTCATTAAAAGCAAAATACTTTTCTACCTAAATTGTTATGGTCTTTTATATTGATTGTTTTTGCAACAAGAAAGATGCGTAAGCACTTAAAGAAAAAAAAAATAACATTAAATATTTTTCCCAATTCCATTAATAAAATTTCTATTTCTGTTTCCAGCTTTGCAATGTTTTACTCAAAACCCCCATATGCTGATTTAATCTTTCAAGATGCCGCAACACAGCTAGCAATCATCCCACCATCACAGCGATGGTATTCAACATATCTTGGAAAAGATTTTATGCGAGCAAAGAGAATCGTTGATTGTTATGCTAGCGCTTGGCAACAAAAACCGTCCAAAATATTAGTATCATTTTTTATATTATTAGCGCTAATTTTATCAACTAAAGGATTCCATATGAATTAGGATGTATTTTTTGTTTACAGATTTTTTATATAAAAGTATTTTTTTTTTTTGTAAAAATCTAATTTAAGCAAAAGTATAATCTACGAATATTTTGCAAAAAAACTAAATCAAAACTTAAGACCAAAATCATGATTGGGATTTAAATTACTTATTTGTATGGCTGCCTCCTCTGACCGGTTTTTAAAGTCCTCCAATATATAAAAGGTTAACCAAGAAAGGTCGAGACAATGCGCGAAAAAGTGGTAGTGATTGTTAAGGTGATAAAAGGTAAATAAGCCAAATAAATTTTGTTTAGTTGTTAAATAATCAGATTTTGCATTAACAGAATGATTTCTAGAATCCTCCAAACTGATGCTGGAATAATCTTAATGCTGCAGCAAGTGCAATTTTCCATAGATGATGCACTTCTGTATGAGTGAGTACCATGTCAATTAAAATTTGGTAAATAAGGAGAAGTGGTATAAATTTATTTTTCTTTCATTAGTTCTAAACCAAAAGGTTGGCGTACCTTTGGACATTTGTCTGTCTGTTATTACGCAAAGAATTTCCTTTAGATCAGCGAACCAGGTTGATTTGTTGGAAATCTAATGTACTGTAGGGGTTCCGTACAGAGTTTGGGTTTCCGTAAACCCTGCAATAATAAAAATTGTCGCAAGAAATCCACCCAGTTATTATTGCCAATTCCTTCAAAATTCCATGGCCTTAGCAATACGTTTAATCGTTATTAATTTTCTTACCAGCAATGAGATATGGATAGTTACATTGAAATGACATTTCATAAGAGAATTTAAATCCACCTTAAGCCTAGTTTTTCCTATCTAAAATGAATTCTTCTAGGAGAATGTATAAAATAAAAAGTGCCAAATCTAAAACTGTAGGTGAGTTTCGAAGTTAACTGAAAATCATAGGTCAAAAAAACAAAAACATACAAAAAGCTAAAAATGTATGAATTAATGCCTGACCTTTACGTTGGCCAAAACCATATGATTTTATGGAGGTCGCATCTCATGGTACTTTGTGTATGTGTGAAAAAGAGACCAGTTTGTAAAATCATTTTAAAAAGCGTTTTTTTCATACTCATGTTGATTCAAAAAAGACTTAGTTTTCTTTCTGTATTCACTTTCATCCAAATTACTCTGAAATTATATATTCGGAGGGTCCAAGTGGGACGTATTAAATCAAACAAGTATTTTACGTTAAAAAACTTTAATAAATAACATTTTTTTAAAAAAATAATAGTAAGTAATGAATTTTTACAATAGTTAAAGAAGGGCTATGAGATATTATTTTGAATCCAGCACCACATCGTTCTCGTTGCCCTCACAAAAAAATACTATGCTTCATCTAAATTCCGTCCATTAAATAATTTTAAATGGTTAACTAATAAAATGGAATAAATTCCGTCCATTAAATAATTTTAAATGGTTAACTAATAAAATGGAATAAATTCCGTCCATTAAAGAAAAAATCTAAAGTGGTATCTTGCTTTCATTTTGTCAAGAATTAATTAGAATTAGAATTTTTCAAAAGCTAAGATTGAATTCTAATGGTACTAATTTCAATGAAGTTTATGTTACTTTCACTTTATTTAAATTATATATGTTCATTTGCACAAAATTTAGTTTATTTTAGTTTCTTCATTTATTTTCTAAAAAGATATGAATATTCGTAAGTTTGTATACTAATTTGTAAATAAAGAAGATATAACTATTATTATGGAAGTACAAGTGTATTGCCATTGTAAATATGGATATCGCAATTATAGCAATTACAGCAACTTATGAAGTCTGTTAAACCGTCCACTGTGAGGTATTATTTTTATAAATATTTTCTTGTTTTGTATTTTTCAATGTATATTTTTAAAAAACGTATTAAATATACTTTTTTATATAAAATAAACAATTAAATTCCTTTTTTTTTCTGTATTTTTTTTTTGGCTAACCTCTTGTAAACATTCAAAACGTACACCTAATTTCAGTATAATGTACGGTTTCACAAACTTTATTATGTAAGTAAGAATTAATGGATGGGTTTACTTTAATAAAGAACAATTATACAAACAGGTTTTTATTAAAATTAAACTTTCAAGTATAAAAAAAAAAAATTATAAAGAAACCCTCTTGACTATGTGGGGTGATTATGTTGCATATGGCGATCCAGCAATGTATTTATTCTTAATATCTCACGCCTTTGATTTAATAATTCAGCTTTTATTTTACACTCTGTTTCAGATTTTTTACACCAGCTAATACAAAGTGATTTCAATTTTGCACATAATTCTAGACACCAGCATGAACCGTTCGGTAGATTTGTCGTAGATTCATTGATTGATCTAAGCCAACGAGACTTATCTCCATAGGAAATTCCATTTGTAGCCTTATCACTCCACAAATTACTTGTACATATAGATGAATCACAATGACATGATATTGCAGATTCTGTATTGTAAGTATCATCACTGTAAGGAGATTGTAAATTTTCAACGGCTTTCATCACTTTTGATGGTGGTGATGATGGTAAAGATTGTTGACGTTTTAATGTGTCTTGTATGTTTTCTATCATTTCTTTGATTATCATTTGTTGATTTAGGATTTTTTTAACTTCTACATTTGGTTGGTTTAGTTGTTCATGATAACTTTGTTGACTGAATCTGTCATTTATTCCCGATAATCTTTCTTTCGATGTAGGTAAGATATCTTGCTCTGTTTCACTAATCCGTAGACTAACTTCTGTTGGATGATCTAACAACAAGACTCTTCTTCGTCTTTCAATATTATTTCCATCCGAAGTAGTTACTTCAACTGGTTGCTCTTCCGAAAAATCCTCAAAGATTTCTGGTCTTTTTGATTTTGTCGATTTTTCTTTTGCTGCTAATAAGATTTCTTGCTCTTTTTTACTATCAATCCACACCTTACGACCCCAGATTTCTGGAGGATGGTTTAAGAGCAAGGTTTCTTTTCTGCCACCAGTTTCATAATGTTCTTCCGTACTAGTTCCTTCAACTGGAGACTCAACTTCTTCAATGATTTTTAGGCGATTTGAAAATGATATACTCTTTCTTATCTGACTATCATTTGGAGGCGAATTAGATTCTGTTTCTACATTATAACTAATCACTGTACGCGCTTCTCTGTCATATGGATCGATCATTACTTTATCTTTCTCATATTTTGAGTTTTTTGCAAACAAATATTTTAAAGTACTAAATATTTTATTGAATTTATTTTTTTTCATTTTTGTTGTAATTTTTTTATTTTCAACATTTTCAGAAGGTGGATGAGATTTAAAAAGGTTTTCAAATATCTGATTGTCACTTTTAAGTGATTCATCATGATTACTATGTACACTGTATTTACTCTTAATATCATTATATTTATGATTATTTGATTTAGATTTTCGTAAATCTTTATAAAGTGAACTTAATTGATGTTCTATTATTCTATCTTCTTTCTTTTCACAATGTTTTTTATGTTTTGATGAAAGTGAATAGAGACTTGGTAAAAAAAGCGCTGGGTTTGGTTTGTAATAATGTGGTTGCATTGGTGAAGGTAACGATCTTTGATTAGAAACTTTATGCTCATTTTCAAAGGAGATTGTGTTTACTTGATTCTGATTTATAGAGGCGCTATTGTACTTGTGCGCACTGATATTTTGAGAAACTGTTTTTATTTTACTGTCCTTAAATCTAACAGATTTCATTGATTTTTTAGCATTCATTTTCTTATTTCTAAAATTCAAATTCAGATCATTTTGCGTACTCACTTCTTTTATTTTCTGAGTTTTGCATTTCTTTTCTCTTCTTTCATTAAGACGTTCTTTTTTCTTCTCTATAAATGACAAAAATCTGTCAATAGCTTCTTTATTCGAGCTGATCGGAGATAGATCCACTAAGATCACAGTCTCTTTAGCGTTTACATCCTCTTTTATTTTTAAGCCCATGTTGCGTATTTGATTTAACAATTTCCTTTTGCTTTCCCGACACATTTGTTCTAATATGATTTCCTTTAAAACACCACTGTTTGATTCCTTGGAGTATTCTTCTATTTCTTCTTTTATAAAATCTCGACATTTTTTATATTGATTCTGTAATTTTTGTTTATAAAATTCAAGATTCAGTCTTAAATTTTTAAAATTTTCTGTGTTTGCTGGTTCATCAATATGAAATGGAAATTCTGATTCAGAATAAACTAATGTTGAATTATAAAATATTCTTTTCACTTTGTTTTCATTATTAATTAGTTGATAATCTGTGTGCATAGCCGTGAACTAATATACCCAATTAATTGTTTTTTGGGGGGCATTTCACCCCACCCCCGGTCGGCGCCACTTTGCTTACCGTTGATTTCAATTTTATTATTCTTGACTAATCACAACGTAATATTTATTTTTAAGAAATTCATTAATTTATCACAGCTGACTAAAGGTGACAAATCATATGAAAATGTTTTTATATAATTATTTTTCAACATTTATGACCTCAAATTACCATTCTTTCTTTTAAATTTGTATGAACATTTTAAACTTCAAATTCTAATCAGTAAAGTTTTTTATTTCAGCGTTTGATTTTTAAATTTAATGATATTACCATTTTTTTTTTAATTTAGATTTAAAATTTCTGTAAACTTAACTTTAAATTTCTGTACTTATTGAACTTTTTTTAATACGCAGGCGTAATAATCTACAGTGGCGCCCAAAAGTATTTGCACAAGTGAATTATTTCCTATTTCTAAATGAGTACACGAAATAGGATCCCAACACTTTTATCATTATAATCTTTAGTTCAATCTTTAGTTATGTACATTTAATAACAAAAAGAGATAAAACATTATCATGTAAATGAATAATTCAGAAAATAAAAAAAATTGACAGTTCAAAAGTATTTGCACAACAAATTTATTTTGCAAATAAGATGGCAGAATTTTAATTTTAGTACTTAGTATGAAGTTCCTTGGCTTCAATTAAGGCCTGAAGTCTTCTAGGGATTGAATAAACCAAGTTTTTTAAGATTGGTATCAAGTTTTTCCCATTCTTCGAGTAAAACCTCAACCAGACGGTCCCTTGTTCGTAATGGCGTGTTTGCGCACCTTCTGCTCCAGAATACTCCACACATTTCAATTAGGTTTCAGTCAGGGGATTGTGGGGAGTGTATGCAGTCTTATGGGAGCGTTCTGCAGTAGCCACGCTTTTGTTTTCTTAGCTGAATGTTTTAGATCATTAGCCTTTTGAAAGATTAAGGAGTTTTGTGTGCCCAAATTCTCAGCACTGCTCTTTAAGTTGTCGCGCAATATACTCACATAGCCATCTGCTGTCATATTGCCATGAATCTGTACCACTTTGCCGACTTCGCTGCACGCCACACATCCCCATACCATAACATGCACACTACCATGTTTGACAGTTGGTCTAACATGCAATATTTTCAGTTCTTGATTTGGCCTTTGCCAAGTGTGTTTCTTACCATCGCTTCCAAAAACATTAAACTTGCTTTCATCACTAAGTAGTACATTTGCCAAAATTCTATAGGCATGTTTAACAGGTTTTGGCGAATTCAAGCCTCTTCCTCCGGTTGAGTTCTTTATGAATGGTTTGCTCCTAGGAACGCTCCCTTATAAATCAGCTTGATTAAGCATTCTTTTTACAGTAGTAACGCTAACACTCTTTTGAGAAGTCGTTTCCACCTTTTCAACCAATTGCCAAGCACTCGATGATGGATTTATTGTTGCCTCATGGGTAATGTTCCGACATTCACTTGCCGTTACAATTTTTGGTCGACCTTTTCTTGGTTTATTTAAGCATTTCCCCATTTCCTCGTATCCTTTAATTACGTACTGCACTGTGGGAAAGCACAATTCAAAATTTTTCCGATTTCCTGGTAGGTTTTCACCATATTTCTTTTTAAAAAACGATTTTTCTCGGGTTGTGAGGGATAATTCGGCTGTTTTGATGCCATGCTCTATTAAGTCTGGTACATAATATAAACAAATGACAATGGAAAATGAAAAATGACAAATAACAACTTTAAATTTGACTTTTCTAGTGAATATAATTAAAATTAGGCTATATGAACATATTCATTCTAGGTTGTGCAAATACTTTTGAACGGTCAATTTTTTTTTAGTTTGTGAAATACTAATTTACATGATAATGTTTTATCTCGTTTTGTTATTAAATGACCATAATTTGAACTAAAGATTATAATGATAAAAGTTTTGGGATCCTATTTCGTGTACTCATTTAGAAATAGGAAATAATTCACTTGTGCAAATACTTTTGGGCGCCACTGTATATCATTTCTAAATTAATCAATATATTAAAGAAAGTTATTAGCAAGCACAAGATGCAGTTCTCCCTGTGCTTCCCAAATTAAGAGAACTTGGTATAAAAACCCAAAGACCGGATGACTATTATGCAGAAATGGCAAAATCGGATGCTCACATGCGGAAGGTAAAGTTTATTCTTAAAAGCTTCTAACTAAAGCTTTTATCTCTATCCAAAATTTATTAGATATAGTAAATAAAATATTTCTAGTAGTGAAAAAATATTAATTTAATTAACGAAAAACTGAAACACAACGCGAAAGTAGCAACACAAAATGCCAAAAAGGAATTAATGGATGAAGTGAAGAAGTACAGGAAAGGGCAGACAAAGGATCTGGTCAACCTAAACCTAAACCAGTGCAGAAAAATGCAGGGCCACAAAATAAAAAGTGAGATTTTCTTATTTATAAAAGCACGATTTTTGTTGAGAATACTTCTGAAAAATACAAAATTTCTCAGCTGTTATGCGCGTACCTCATAGCAGGATCGCCAGTTCGAATCCCACGTATAGCTATTTTTTATTTGTTAGAAAAAAAAGAAAGATTTCATTGCAAAAAATATTGCAATCTCCTAGACTACGTAATTTTATTAACAAAGTTTGAATAAATTTAACTGTTACTATGAGATGCCCTTTTTAATTTAAAATTCAGTCTAAACGTTTTACTACTTAGAAGTAACAGGAAAGTAATTTAGATTTAGACAGTCTAAATCATAATCCATCCATCGTTATGAATCAGTTTTAGTAACTGAAGGCCAACATTTCTACAGACTGGTTAAACTTAAAAACCATGCTAAGTGCCGTCACTTAACTATTGGAAGAATTCAAAATAGATTTTGTAGGGGAATCTAAATTAAACGTTTTTGTCATTAATATTAATTTAAGCAATTTAAAATATTGTAGGATAAATATTTAAATATGAAATAAAATATAATCGATAATAGTAAATATTTTACGCTAAAAGAAATATTAAATACAAATAAAAGATAATATAGTTTACAAAAGTTTACCTAGATGGCAGAAGAGATCATAAAAATTCAACATTCACTTTTTTAACTGCCAATAGAGTGCAGGAAGATTACTGATTCTCATCCTACAAACAATGTGTAAACCAAAGGGGTTGTATGCAGATGGTTGATCTAAAATCTGGTTTGTGTAACAGTTATCTATCCTGTCCCTGAATGTCTTTTCCAGCTTATCTTGTGTTTGCTCTTTGGGACAGAGCGACAATGGAGAAGAATCTTATTGTTGGATTAGCTACGATCGTACTTCCAGGCACAAGGAAGTCTCGAGGCTTGCCTGAGAAAAGGACATGTCTTCATTGCACTCTCTCTTAATGAGCAGTTCGCGATGAATTTGATCACAGGGACCAAATTATCTCCTATAACCTTCTTCGAACAGCTTATTCTATTATACAGCAATTTTTTAAAGCGAGCTCTAGGCGTTCCCTGTACAGGAATCAATGTTGATCATTATCTATTACTTTCCCTAATCTTAATCCAGTTCTTTGGCTATTTCTTCTTGTTCCCCTCAGATGGAACAATCATTAGTGATGTGCTTAGCCTAGAACGTCAGAAATGCTAATGTATTCCGGTAACTTTAGCCTTTCTCTAGTAAAACTATTCGCTGAACGCATCTTTTCATTATCGAAGGAGGATAAACACACACGTGAAGTGTTTAGAAACGCCTGAGACATTATTTGACATCCATGACAGCCAAACAACAGAATTATAAATGTCAAATCATGTATTACATGGTTTGAATGTAACTTTTAAGATTTTTGTCGCATTACTTTCCATAGTTCCCCTTAAAAAAACAAAAACAGATTAATAATACTTGCAATAGTGGTTCTAGAACTCGAGGGGTTAATAAAACAACAAAAAAATTAGAAAAAAACAAACAAATAAGGTGCATTTTTTCTGCATTCAGTATATGTAATTTGAAACTCCCTTAATGAAAATTATTTCTTATTTTCAACCTTGGACTAATTCTCAAGAATGGTCAAAATAAATAGTTGGATCTTTGACAATTTACGATCAAAATTCTTAAATCAGAAAACCACAAGCCAATTCAAACACAGCTCAAGAAAGTTATGAATGTTTAGACTTCATTTAGCTTTTAATCATATATAAAAACATCCCCTAGTCTTTATTATATTAAAAATAATCAAAATAGTTTTTATTTACAGTTAAAAATAGTATTTCTTCGGGGATAGAATTGTACTTACCTTATTTTGAGATTCATTTTGAACGTTTAAAATAAAAAAAATTACCCATAAAAGTAATATATCAATAAGGCGCTAGAGAGTGTTCAGGTATGGCTGCGCTGGAATAGGTGCGCAATAGCTGTTTGAGCAGGTGTTAGTCAAGTTTGTGAACCGTTGGCAAAAACAACATGGTAGAAAGATAGAGTTTAGTTTTTATTTATTTTTGATAATGTAGACTATTTAAAAAAATAAGTAAATAAATAAACAGTATTTTTAGTATTACCGTGCCTTAATTATAAATTGTTGCTCATTTAAATTCCGTCCCGTGTGTGTATATTTGTGACAGTGTCGTTTAAGGAATATCTTAAAAAAAAAAAAACAACAAAATAATGGTTTGTTTATAGAAGCTCTTGTTGTGGAATATGTGTGTCTACGGTTGTGTTTAAAGTGTGGCCTTATTTTTTGATTATATTTCATCTTTTTTAGTCCCTAATTTTATTTTTTTTGTATATATATTTGATTACGGTAATGAAAGTGACGGTGTGTTTTGGTCCTGTAAGGGTTATTGTCCCTTGCGGAGATGGAGAGATTCTTGTTAAAGATCTAATTAGGCAAGCTGTTCATAGATATAAGAAAGCTACTGGCAAGGTAAGAAATAATACTTTATTAATATGTTAAAAGTAAATCATTTTAATGCTTTTGTGATAGGATCTTTTCACTAGCAGACCTTCACAAAGTAGGACCTGACAAATACATAATTTAGTTGTAGGAATTTGATTTACCATCTATCTCATTTGTCATTATTGCTTTCTTTAGACAATAACAGCTTCTTAGAAGTATTGTTTTGTTTTAACTTGTGTTTCTTAGTTCGGTATTCATCAATTCTCTTTTAGATTTTAATTGCATATTGAAATGGATTTGTCCAGCTTCATTCAGTTGATTGATTTACCATCTAATCAGTTGCTTTATGTATGTAAAGAAAAGAGATCTTGAAAATTAGTTAAACCGGTTTAATAACGACTTATTGCACTATACTTTGGTTCTGTAACAAAGTCGGGGCCTTAGTTTCTTAGTCAGTAAAAAAGACAATAATCAACCGTTAGAACATGAGAAAACTGTTTGGCATTATCTATTTAACTAGAACGTTTTCATTTACATTTTATTTTTAAATACAAAATAATCACTACAAATTGTAGAAACAACTAAAATTTAAACAATGAAAAAATTATTTAAAAGTAAAATTTGTTGTAAATAAATCAACTTTCAAATTTTTGTGTTTTGTCAAATGAAGGGGAGATTTGATCTTATATCCTGCTTTATATAAAAAATAATAATTATATATTATTTATTAAATGATAAATATCTGTATTTGTTCTTCGTGGCGGTTAAATATTGCGGATTATATTTGTGAGCATTCGGATAACATGACTAATTTTTTTCTAGTTTTTATTATTATTAACTATTATTATTCTCATAGGAAACTGGTTGACCGATTTCATGAAAACCATTTTGTCACAACTCGAATTACTGTAGCTAAATTTACTGATGTATTGTGATAGAGTTCATATGATAGAATGTAGATGTTTGTAAATTGAAAATGGGTGAACTATTTGATTGCATGAGCTAGAGTTGGTCTCCCTCTGGGTACGCTAAACCCAATTTTTCATAGATCAACTTCTTCTGCAGGCCCCTATGTGTTTGTTGTCTTGAGGGTGTTAACATTGAGTACTGATTTTGCTGGTGGAATATTCCTCAGCTTCCAGAAATGCTAGAGAAAAAGGAAAGTAAAAGAATATAATTACTGTGCTTCTCAAGTGGTACCACTCTTCAGCACTCCCTGGTTGATAAAACAACTCATCCGGGTTCTTTATGGAAGTAAAAGGAGTAGCAGTGTCGGCAGTTAGGGTTCATCATTTCTTGGTGTCAATTTACTTTTCTCTTTAGATATTCTGAAGAAAATTTCTTCAAATTAAAGTGACAGAAGGTTGTAAGTATATTCTTATCAACTTCTGATAGCTTCACGCCTTGGCGCAACACTCCTACCCAATTAACGTACTCTAGATTTTCTTGTGACCCAAATGAAGGACTCTTCTGGAAATTCTAGAAAAGAGAATAAACGGAAACACTCTCTGGAATCCACTGTACTAATTCCCGCAGATTACACCCCAAAATTAAGAATTAAGGGTGTGTTCTAGGTAGAGTATATACCTCTCCCAATCCTGGCAGCCACCCTGTGGCTTTGTAGGAGAGCCGATAAATAGGAATGCCCAGTCCCTGGGAGTCTAAAACACTACACCCAGCAGAGGTTATATATCCTTCCGCACCTGGTCGAACTACAAATCAGCTTGCGTGCAGAACATCGTAATAAGAGAGTTTATTGATTTACTAACGGTTTTCAGTAGGTTATTTTACTTGATTATTTTTTTTTTTAACGGCGTTTCATCGTTTCATCATGCATTTTTTGCCTAGTTGAATTTTTTTCTGATTACTGTGGTGAACTCCTTGGTATTTATTGTTAGTTAAAATCTGTTATTGGAAGTTTTACCCTTTTACTGAGTGTGGATTTTGAGCAGTATTTTTTAAAAATTGGATTGAGAGCATTTTTTTGGAAGAGGAGGTTGTGGTACATTCTCTCGTAAGTACCTTGTTAGTATAATGTACGGTTCTAACTCTTGTGTACTGTTAAGAAAGGTTAAATATGTGCTGAGATTTAATGAAATCCCTTATCCGGTAGAAAATTTGTACACAAAAAATTCGTGAATATTTAATTTGACAAATTCAATCGTGTGAGTTCACATGAGATTTTTTTGAACAAGCTTAATAACAAGCTTTTTGAACAATGTTAAAAAAAAATGTATTTACTGTAATGGAATGTGTAGATGGTCCGTTATATGTAATTTTTTTTTATTATATTTTTCCGTTGACAATCTCTTTAGGTTGGTGTATAGTTAGGATGGTCTGTGGTGTGTTGCACACTTTGATCGCTTTTGTATATAGCAGGCCGTGGATGTCTTAGTACAAAAGGCCCCGTTCTACATGCTTTCATTTGTGCTCTCCTTTAATTTCAAATAAAAATTTTATAAATCTACTTTCACTCTAGTTTTTTTTTTTCGTTTATTTTTGCTAAAATCAGCGCGTTGGCGCTATAAGTAACAGTGATAACAGTAACAACAATAACAGAAGAATACGAGTGGAGAAGTTACCCAGCGGTAACACTCCAAAATAGGCTATTAGTCGCTCTCTTCACTTGAGAGGAGATCATGAGGCCACTGTCTCTTAAGGCGTCTTGTCCGGGTTGTCAGGAAGAGTTCTAGAAGAAAGATTTTTAGCTAGAGGATTTATATGAGATTGCAGGTTGAAGTGGAGTTTTCTGTATCTTGTTTTAGCAACTTGTGTGACAAAAGGAATGTTTAGGTCAGTGTGTATAGTCAAGGAGCGTTTACAATAGTTCGAAGTATTTTAGATTGTAGAGATTGAATCCTTTGAAGATTGGAGCGTTTGGTTGAACCCCACAGCTCTATTCCATACGCCCAGATGGGTTTTAAAATAGATGTATAAATTAGTCACTCTAGTTAGGTTAGAATTTTTCAGTACTATTTTTATTTATTTATTTATTTATTTTTTTTTTGGCGCATCAACAGCTGAGGTTATTAGCCGGCCTCCGGACAGTGTTCTCTCGTTACAGACAACACTGTCCATCACCGGACAGTGAGCTGTAAGAAGCTCCTAGGAAGAGAAAATCTAAGGGTCAGCTGCTGGATTCGAACCCGGGACCTCCGCGTAGGAGTCCAGTATGCTAACCCCATAGCTAATCCCTTCCCTACTATTTTATTATTATTATTATTATTTTTTGTTTGATGTGAAAAAGTTTTGGTTTCATGCAAATAGGAAGGAAGTGGAAGTTTAGCCCGTCATGACGGATATATTTATTTACAAATTAAATATGGGCTCGCTGGCAAGAGTACTGATGTACATTTAATTGAAGTTCATCTCTTCATAGATTTTGATGTAGCCTCGTTTTTATTCTCCTGAGGATTGGTAGCTGGTTAATGGATGTACTTCGTAAACTGTGACACAATTTAGGGAGCTACTTTTCAAGTGCCATTTTGGTGAAATGTACAATAGTACCATTCTATACAATAATAGTGAAAATTCTATTTTTTTGCTTTCGGCCTTAGAAGGAAATGGCTTGGCCGGAAGTATTGATGCTTTCTTTTCAGACAAATCTCTGCGAAGTTAAGAGATATCCAGGCTCTCTTTAATAGTACTCTTCTATTGTAGGGAATCAAATCAAAGTTAGTTTTTTGAGTCCTTTAATCTGAAGTCCTGCCATACTAGATTCTTTTTTTTTTTCAAAATGGCTGATATAAATTGATTTTTAATTACGTAGTATGTAGGTTATTTTCCTCCCCACGCGTATCACGTGTTCCATTGAATTAGAATTGCTTTCAGTAGTCGACATGTTCTTTGCGTACAGGTGTTCTGCTAGCCTAATGGTAGTATATTACCTATTATAAACAGTAGCCAAGTGGCTGGTGCAGTTTTGTGCACACACGTGATCTTACAGCTAGCTCTGTAGAACTGGATAGTGGGCAATTGCATAATGAAAAGAGAAACTAGCAGAAAAAATGAGATTAGTTTCAAGGATTTCTACGCCGAATAGTTGTGAAGTTAAAAATTGAGAATTTATTGTTAGTTCTATAAAACTATTAGTGTTAGTAATGCGCACATTCTGATGTCATCAATCAATTTAAAAGAAAAAAATTAAGTAAATAAACTTCGGCAAAACTTCTTCTCTTTTTTAAATTAAACTTTTTCAACATCGTGGTCACTTGTATCCGGAGTTTTTTTTTTCAGTGCACTTCCGGCTTCTGGACCTTTTTTCAATGTTATCTGTTAGAAGAAAAACAATCTCTGAGAAGCTGATAGGGAGAGAAAATCTAAGAGCTTGAACCTGTGAGATCTCCTGTGTCCCGTAAACCAAGCACGCTAACCATTTTAGCTAATTCCATCTCTTCGATTTTTAGCCAAAAAACTGATTTGACGTTTTCCTATCCAATACCACGTAGATCATCACCAATCACAGCCTCCATGTGTAATTCGAGTACAATTTCCTGGATACCATAAAGAGGGACAAGCTCGTGTTCCTCCTCATTTTATTGCTGTCCATTTCACACCACACTCCTAATAATACACCTATCCAACCAAAACATTTTGAAGGTAATCATGGATAGCTTGGGTTACCCTAAAGCAGGCTAGTCCTGACACTTCTGGGCTGATCGCCAGGAATCCTTCCCCCCCAAATCTGTGTCTAACCAAGCGTTTTCTCACACAGCTTCCTCTTAACTTTGGGGGTAAATTAAGGCGACTTACTGTGTCCCAAGCAAGGCTAGACGATCAGCAGCTTAGGCTAGGAGTCCGTCCATTGGTGGGCGATGTTACTTCCTTCCTTGAAATTATATATTAAGCTCTCTTCTGCGTCTCGTCATCGGCAAGGAATTATTCTTTTGAAATGTTTGCAATGGCCTTCATCCAAACTAAGTTTAATATTTTTTTAAGAGCCAAGATACCTTTTATTTTTATAACCGGATATTAATAGCTTTAGCAGCTAGAGATTAACCAAAATTTTTTGATCAATATTTTAAGAACAGCTGTTGATGTACCAGTTAAAAGGTATAAAAATATCTATAACAGTTAGTAAGATTTTTATAACAGTATTATTTTCTGATAAATTGCTAAAAATATCTATTCGTTATAGAATTATTTATTAAGAGAGATAGAAGGAATATTGTGATCATCAAGGCCGTGGCTTGAGCCGGCCAAAAGCCCACACAATTTCCTGTAAAGCAGTCAGAGCACTTTACTCTTAAATAGAAAGGTCACAACTCTTATGTATGATGCCACGCCTCGAATAGACAACCTAGAATACTTAGCAGACTTTTTTTATTTCATTTATTTATTTATTTATCATGGACGCAAACCAGTCTTTATTATGCAATAGAAAATAGTTCTTCAACTTCCTCCAACTTCTGGGTACTGAGGAGGAAGTATGGCCTTTGTTGTCGTTTACAGATTTTAGGATAAACTGATGGAAATCCTGTTTTTTCTTTGCACTTCTTGGGTACGAAAATAAGTTTGGATCCTAATGTTGGTAGTATAAAAAAGGAAACTTGAAAATCAGATTATTTATTAGAAGTAAAATAGTTGAAATAATTTTCATAAAGTATGCACATTTTCCGTTCACTTTTATGAACCTAGAGAACGTGAAATTACGGTTAATTTTTTATCCGTAATCGATCAAATCGATTTTTCGGACAATCGTGGGAGATTAAGGGCAAACTATTTATCGTTTAGAATATTCAAGGTAGAAATTAGATATTGTAGATTGTAAAGGCAGTGGTTGTAAAGTAAAAAAACTAAATCTATTTTGCATCACTGGAACATAAACGACTAATACGCAGCAGTGTTCAGAAACCGATCTGAACTGTGCGGTTCAAGTAAACATTCTAATTCACAAAGGATCCAGTCCTTGAAATCCAATATACTACGTCAGATTACGGATTCTTCATTTTATGTCTCTAACTCCACCCTCCATAACAACCTCATGATCTCTCATATGTAACTTGACGAATCCAAATCTTAATATAGCAAATTCTTTGGACTCTCTTCCATTCTGTACAAATCCTCTTGTTCAAAACCTTGCCTCCACAACGATTCCAGATCGTCCTCCATGACGAATGAAACGCTGTTGGCCTCGTGGCCAGCTTCAGTAGTGTAAGAAACTCCAGCGAGAGTGTTGCCGTTGGGCAGCTTCTCTCCTCAAGCTGATCCAGTCATGAAGTCTTCTTGTATCATATTCACTGATTGCATTCTATTCTTTTTGTAGATTTTGTGTAGTAAATAAATTAATCTATTGTATCTTCTAAAATTAAGTGTTGGACCACAGAATGATATAGTTTCGCTATAGTGTCAATCTTGAAAGTTGTTTGTTTGAAGAAAATTGCAAGGAGACTTCGTTAGTGGAAGTGAAAATCTCTTAATCTAACTAATGAATGAACTTCTGATGATGATTGCAAATCTGAAAGCCGACATTATCAAGGAAAACCATCATTCCATGTCTTGTAAAATAATGGTATTCAGCAATGAAGACTCAACTATATTTAAAAATGGGAATCAGACCCATTATAGATTATCAGAAATAATCTTAAAAATATCTGAGATTACTTAAGTGTTAAACTATAGTTTACCAGTTGCCAATCTCCGGCTCAAAACCAAGTACCACCCCTTTAACTTTGCACAAATTCGAAATTATGATTTCATCCAGAATTATAAATAGATAAATTAAAAATAAAAATTTTATTTGATTTTATAATTTTTGGGAAAGATCGTAACTAGGGTTTAAAAATTCTATTGGGCTGATTTGGGGCGTTGCTTGGGGGGCGTAATCATTGATAAAAAAGTGCTTCTTTTTTTTTATCAACTAGTCGCCATTATTGACTTTAATGAAATCAATACAAATTCAGTAGTGTCTTGTTTCGATAATTTGATTAGAAAAATGGTTTCCAATTACAGCTAGACCCCCATATCGATACTCGAAAGTACACACTTATGTAGTGGCTGTATGTACATACGTATGTATTGCTTTTGTTTGAAATATTTATTTCAGGATTTGTTTTAAGAGAAATTTTGGGAAGGAGAAATGTTAGGCTCCCCCCTGAATAAAGATCTATCAATGCATCATAATAATTGAAATAAAAAACGTTACCAGCGCACATCAAGTGATTCGAATCTATTTTTGTGTAATAATGATACTTCGTTCATTGCTTCCATTTTGGTGTTTTTTTGTAACCATGGCGACTCGGGCTCTAATTCCAGATACAACGAGGATGTTTTGTTTTCGTCTAAGAAGTGTATAACATACACAATGCATCTTTAAAGATCTAGTGTGTCCTTGACAAACGTACAACATTCGCTTTGATTACTTAGGTAATCACCTAATGCTAGCTCCACCTTCTTCAGGTGTTTCCTGATCCTTAACTCCTCAAGATAAAAACCTTTCTGCTTATTTAACACCTGATAACTATCCAGAACTCTCCAGGAAACATGGTACTCTTCACCCACGACACGGTCTAAGCTGTTCTAAACATGGTTTCTCCAGAAACAAAATGATCTAAGCTCTCTTACAGGGAGTTCTAGAAGATTCAGAATTTCTTTTATGGTCTCCTTTGTACTCGTCCCTACAAAGTTCTCCTCGGATTATCTGAGGAGGGTTACCATCCCTCCAATTTTCGAAACAGCCCGGGATGTTACTAAATTACCCAGATTATTTGTAGTGGGAATTAATTGTTTAATAATATATTTATATACAAGGAATACTAATTCTACGCATACATAATTAGGCTACACATATGTACAAGGTGTTGCGTATACTCTATTTACACAGGTGTTCATTTTGAATTTTACCTTTATTATTTAGTTTATTAATTAGTATTCTATGTTTATTAATATTTAACGATTATTACTTCCTGGCAGAAATGAACTAGATAATTCAGTTTTACCTGTCCAAATTAGTATGCCCACTCGTAAACGAGACCTATTTGGCTTTTAACTTAACTTGAGGCGCCTTCAATATGTGAAGCTTTTTTCAGTGTACTTCCCTCTTCGGAACAGTGTTCTCTCTGATATTACTGATGAAAACCCAGTAAGGCTGATCGCAATACTTTTCTTGTAGGAAAGAAAGAGTACTGAACTCTTAATTAACAGTAATTTCTAATCTAATCTCACTCACTCTGTCAGCAATTTTAGTGTGTAACAAAACCACAAATCATCCTCTGATAGTGGACGAAAATTCGAAAGGAATAAAAAGAAATATGCGCTATGACATAAAGTAAACGATATAATATATTTATATTGGGCTTATAATAAATTTAAAAATATATATATATTTATCTAAAAAGGTTACACCATCCCCTGGGCTGAGAACTCGGTGCAGACTGGTTTAACAGCCGGTGAAAGAGCAAAGCCCCCGTTCGGGTTATGCAATGGATCGCTTGGTAATGCTATTATTTTTCATACGTTACTTCTAGTTTATAGTCTGAAGGTGGTTGTTTGAATCGTCCTGCCGCCTGCAAAAAAGGTAATAACAGTGAAGGGCTTTTAGAACTAGACATTTCTAGAATAGAGTCCTGACACCCTCTTTACCAGTATCGAACCAAAAAAAAATGCATCCAACGTAACTCAAAATCGATAGATCAAGTTTATTATTACGTTTATGTACCATTACAATTTTTATTACATACTTTGAGGACGCTTAGGATGGGTGAAGAGATATCATTTGTAGTGGAAAAAAGATCTGCAGCCATAGGAGCAGGAAGTGTGTCTGTAGGGAATGGAAGTTCCCGCAAGGGGTGCCTGGTTGCATGCAGGCACTTGGGGAGTAGCGACCCCACGGGTTACCACAGCCACACTACACTCTATGCACACACACACCAGAACAGAACAGTATATACTTTACACAATACACACAAAACTCAAATGGGTACAACCTAGAGCTACCTTCCGTTGGTCGGGATCCTTCTAGGAGAGCTTTAAAGGCCTAAAGGTGGCAGCGCCGTCACTATAAGATAAGATAAGATTCCAGTAGGGCGGCCTTAAAGGCCCCACTGTGACCCCTTTAGATCTATTGTGGAGAGCTCGCCCTCCAGACCCGTACGTTTAATCAGACTCTTAATTCTGGTGTCCGGCT
This sequence comes from Rhodnius prolixus, assembly GCF_049639745.1. NCBI lineage: Eukaryota > Metazoa > Arthropoda > Insecta > Hemiptera > Reduviidae > Rhodnius > Rhodnius prolixus. The sequence goes on from NW_027411582.1 coordinate 10,106,574, forward strand.
CCTGAGTAAAGCTCCCAGGCCTTGGGTTTTCCTCCCCGAGGAGTAACCACCTTAGCCATACAAACCCCTCACACTGACACAACGCGTGCAGTCCGTTTCCTCCTTCTCCTCCTCCTCCTGACATAACCTACAAAAGGCTATCATCCGCCAGGCACATGCGATGCATGTGTTTTCTGAGCCTGCAGTGGCCGGTAAATAGGCCTACAATTTTCCTTATATCCCCCACACGTCCTTGACGGAATAATACTACAGTCAGCCTTGGCTGATAGCCCATAATGAACTTCTTCGCCTGTCTCTACCCCAGTAGTGGCCAACCACCACTCTTGTGACCTACTCTGCACCCAGTTCCGTCACTGTGCTAAGGATCTTTAGCCCAATCCCCCCTCACATTCCCGAAAATTGGAAGAATAAAAGTACCAAAGGAAAATGGGAAGGTTTCTGGCTGCTCACCAAACGTTAGAAGCGGCAATTGACTAAGAAAGATAGAAGAAAGGGTATGAAATGAACATTAGTTGGGTATTTCGCGGCCGAGTGGGTTACACTAACAATCTAAGGTGGAGAAGAGTTTCAGCAGATTCTGGTACGTCACGAAAAATAACTATAACTATAAAAAATAGAGAGGTGGTGTTAGGCATTACCAAATTTGATTTGCAATCTGTATCACAGTGGCCAACAAGTGTCGAGTGTGAGACCAGTGTACAGATGCTACCTAGAATTTCTGTTTTCTAAAGATCGTATGGCGACATATGATTTCATCTCATACATCTGTCGTTTGCAATTTTTTCTATCATTGTTCATTTCTCAGTTCTACTTCTTATAAACACGCTACAAAACAAAAATGCTCTAAAACTTGTAATTTCAACTAAACTATAGTCGTGAACAAAAACATGAAGTATGAATCATAAAACTTTTTATTATTGACTATAACTTCCTGTAAGTTATTAATCATGCATTAAATTTTAAAAAAAATGTATTATCATTACATGATGTATAATCATACATAAATATAAAACTACTATGAATAGTGAAAACATTGTACCAAGGAGAAGATGCTGTGAATAATGCGTCTGTCTGTCTTTATTGTAATCATTTAGATAAAATTCTACACTTTGTGATGGTAGTATTGAGTATAAATTTTAGGAAATGTAGATGTAGAAAATAATTATTTTTTGGGGAATTCCTTAAAAATGTTGAACAAAAAAAATGGACTTATTTCCCAATTTTTCCTTGTTATTTTTCATTGGATTTCTCAAAATCCTTTTCTTTTTGAAAAATGTTCTGTGTTACCTGCGAATTGTCGTTTTTTTTTAGAGCTGGAATGGTCATTTACTTATTCTTACTAAAATCCTTTCTTTCTGGAGGGAGCCTCGAGGAGATCTCCAAACTCTTGCGGAAATACCCCGAAGGAATCTCTTCTATAAAAATCCCAGACTTATTTCAATAATTCTTTACTAAACTTCACTTTTAATGGATTATTATTTAGATCACAGTGGATTTCTACCTTTTGTTTCATTTTCTTTCTTGAATACTCCTTATTCTGAGCCAGCCGTCACTACCTTTCTTCTCACCAGCTCTTATCAAGAGCTCTTGTTCCAGGACATCGCAACCGTCCTCATCCTCTCTTTCACACTCCTTCCTGATGGTCTCTTCGGCTTCTACCACAACCTCCTACGCTCTGCCACTCCTACACAAATTCTTTTTATCATACAATTAATTTTATTTCTTTATTCTACATCATTCTCAGTGTTCCCTTCTTGTTTTATCTGAGAAGTCTCTCGCCCTCTTTACGTTAGGCTCTAGGTTTCGCTACCTTAAACAGAAACAGTCCTTAATTGTACGACCTTTTCAGTATCAACTCGGCTTCCTTTGAGAGTTGGTCTCAGTTTCCAACAAATAATATTTTATTTTCTATATTTTTATTTCGCTTTTCCCTTTTTTTTTAATTTTTGCTATTTCCCATATAAAGCGGAAATTATACATCTACTGTCGGTCTGTAAATAGCAACAAAACTTTCCAATTCACTTTATAATTAGTTTACGTGAAATACTGTAATTTAAGTTTTCCGTTCTGTAAAATGAGCGCTGTTGGCGTATTATTATTTGAGCTTATTATGTTGTTATTTTTTATTTATTATTTGTCTTCCTGTTTGTGAGAAGTAATGTGATCGATATTGTTTTTACCGGAAATACATGTTTTGTGGTGATATCACTGATTTTATTCGACGTAACGCGTTTTTTTTTTTGTGTCCCTGACTGGTATCAGACTTTCATTCTACATCAGAGTAGCTCAATCACGTTGATCTAGAGAATAATACTCTTAATGGGTTATTCTTCAAAACTTTAGTGAACCATAAAAACATTTTTGTAAAAATTAATGGAAAATAAGTAATGCCTATTTTTTCAGAGAGGCTTTCATATGAAATCTAGTCAAACTTACTTTACTATAAATTTCCCATAATTATAATTGAATAAAATCCAAGGCATAGACCGAGAATCGAACCCACTAAACCAACAATGCATCTTAGTATTGCGGGTCTAGCCTACAACCGCCTGACATACTTTACTATAAATGTCTCACATTAACCATTAAATAAAATCCAAGATATAGAAATAGGGAATCGAACCCACTAACCAACAATACATCTTAGTTTTGCGGGTCTAGCCTATAACCGCCCAACATACTTTACTATAAATTTCTCATATTAACCATTAAATAAAATCCAAGATATAGAAATAGGGAATCGAACCCACTAACCAACAATACATCTTAGTTTTGCGGGTCTAGCCTATAACCGCCCAACATACTTTACTATAAATTTCTCATATTAACCATTAAATAAAATCCAAGATATAGAAATAGGGAATCGAACCCACTAACCAACAATACATCTTAGTTTTGCGGGTCTAGCCTATAACCGCCCAACATACTTTACTATAAATTTCTCATATTAACCATTAAATAAAATCCAAGACTTAGAGATAGGGAATCGAACTCACTAACCAACAATACATCTTAGCTTTGCGGGTCTAGCCTAATACCGCTCGGCTACAGTGGTGCAGTTAATGAAACTTGTATAATATATTTATTTAATAAGCATAGAATTAGATGTACCATTTCAGGGTTGTTCGGTTCAAGCCCTCCCTTAAGTAATTGATGGTCGTTGTTACAGGATTATAACTTATAGAAAGGATCTATTTTTTTTTTTTTTAATCCATTCATTTTAAAGTTATGTAACAGAGAAGTATAATATAGAATGCAATTTTGTTTCTAAAACGTTAAACGTTTCACTACGAAATCGTTATGAGCAAGGCCGAACGGCACTGAAATGGCAAAGGGAAGTTATTCACCAATTAACTTTTTTATCTCTCCTTTCAGTTATAAGACCAGGTGTCAGGAAGTGCTGTCATTTTTATAAACGGTCTTGATTATATCCACCATATTAGTTATAGCTTTCACTTATTCTTTCAACGTGGCTCTAATATATTATGTAGCTGTAAGTAAAAATATATATATTCACCAAATATCGCGGAATCGCTAGCTGTATCCCCACCATTGCCTGTCTACTATCTAACAAGCATACCCTTCACCGGTATATGTAACCAGGCGCAACGAAAGGCGTACATTTAGTGTAGATTCCAAGTGTGGGTAGGGTGGGCACACTATCATACTGCAATTATTACAATTATAATTACAGTTTGTCGTTAAAAAACAAACAAATAACTATAAAATATCCTATTTTTACGCAAAGCTTTTTTATGATTCATAATTGATTTCGCGCATCATAATTCTGGAAGAACTCACAGGACCGTCTCTTATCGCAATTCACGATTTTCTGTCGCTTGAAATTTGTTCGAAAAAACAATCAGTTTGGTTAAAACGAAGCAAAATGGTTATTTCGTTCAAGCGTTTGTTTGAAATTTAAAAATTTTGTAATTAAATATGCTGTTCTTATATTGTGAAAGCAGTGGTTACCTACATTACACTTAAATGGCAGTTCAATTTCAAAACTTGTAGATCCAATTGTGATCCTGAGTATTTAAAGTGTCAAGCTAATTATTGGAGCCGTTTATGACGTCATTTCCTCCCGTTTTTTTTGTAACAAAAATTGAAATTCTAGTCTTGCTTTTATTATTATTTTGTATTATATAAGTGCCGGAACTGTATTTTGTTCTGTTACTAGCACTTCAGAGTGTGGTGCGTTAAGTTGTGTAATATTTTCCGTTTCCCTCTCTCTGAAGAGAACGTTTATTTTAGCACCAACTTATATCTTTAACTTGGGGGGCGGATGTTGGGTCTAGTGGTCAAGAGCGTGGCTTTGTATGTGGGGAGATCCTCAGGTTAGAATTCTGCGTATGACTACTTCTTATTTGTTGGAAAAAAAAAAAAATTGTTTATAGTAAAGTATGAGCTTCCGCCCTCGTCCAAGACACCTGGTAGTTGGACGTTAAGCCCCGCCTGGAAAAAATAGGCGATTACTTTACTTATATATTTAACTTTCTACTTTTGGTCAGTACTAGCTAGAATCTTCTGAAGGGGAATATCTTAGAGCAGCGTTTCCCAATCTTTTTTGGCCACTTCCTAAAAATGACTGTATTTCGTGAAATTTGCTATACTGAGTGTGTTATTTTACTATTATTATCTTTATTTGTATAGAAATACAATGTATCTGTTACAAAGAAGTTCAAGTTCTTGTTCCCTTTATAATCTTTATAAAGATCTTAGTTTTAAAACTTTTTTTAAATAATTGAAAATTATTTTTTACATATTTTTCTCTTCAAAATTCTTTAATTAATTTACAAAGTTCTTCTTTAGGATTATTATATTTGTGCCCAAATCTTCTAAATTAATTTCTTTTAAGCATTCAACTACCTCTGTAAGTACCAGTTGAATTTAATGTTGCTTGGATAGAGCTTACTCATTACAATCCAGTCTCTTTAACCAGATCTGTATATAGTTATCATTTAAGTTCTGTCACATGATAATTCTATTAAATTTTCTTTATCATTTATCAATAATGATGTAGCTTTTCCTAAATTTTCTTTATAGAAGGTGGTTTGAAATCTAATTATCATTTGTGTTTTCGGGTATTTGGAAAATACTCCATGAAAGACAATTTTAATCCTGTTAAATGTGCTATTCTTTTTACTCGTATATCTTGAGACAGACTAACCTTATATTGAACAACTTAACTGTATAATTAAAATAATGTTTATGTATTATATAGGAAAAAACGTTTCTATTATATTTTTTTGCTTTAATTTTTTTTTATGTCCGCCATTATTGATTATTTTTCGCGTACCACTGGTTGGGAAACGCTGTCTTAGAGGAAGGCGCATTGGAAGTGAGCCCCAGGATGTGGGAGGCGGATTTCAGTCAAACTTTTACTTAAATTTCCCGTAATATCACATTAAATGAAAATCCAAGGCCTTGCTTGGGAATTGTAACCAAATTTTCTTTGCAGCCACTAATCGGCCAGTTACCATTCTATCTCCATGCAGATAAAGATCTTCTTAGGAACGATTATTAATTCTTGTAGAAAGTTATAACCAAATCGTGAGAATACTCATAACAGATTTTGTGCTTATAATAAAAATACAAAAAGAAAAACTTAATAATTAATACGCTGGTGTAAAATCGGTTTTTGCTGCTAGAAATGATATTAATATTTTTTTGCCTACTCCTTTGTATTCATACGAGTCTTTGGGCGGAAGTTATCTCAAGAGAGGAAGAAATAAAATGTTCACTTCCTCTGTAAAGAAGAATTCTGCCCAAACACATACACATATATTTATATATCATTATTTAGCCGTACAGTTAACTTATCAATTCCCACACTTATGTATTTCTCTATTAATTCTACAAGATACAGTTCACAATCCCTTCCTGTATTTATTACATTTTCCCATCTTTTAAACCATTGTACGCTCGTACTGTTCTTCTGTTTTCTCTATTTACGTTGCTTCAGTTGAATTTTTATAGTTACGTAATTAATACAACGTAAAATGTAATAATGTTTCTGCGGAAAGCCGTATAAACATCCGCTTGGTCAGTAGTTAACAGTAGGTTATCAGCTGTTTATCTGAGTTAACCTTTTGCGGATGAGGCTTGCATATTTTTAGTGACCAAACCATTCGATGCTATTCAATATCCATTCCCCATAGTACAGTAATTGCAGTGAACTGCATTGAGTGCAACAACCTATTAACAGCGCAACATTAGTTTTAATCTATTATTCCATTTTGGTAAAGTTAGAACGCGAAATTCTAACCGCTAACAGCAGGATTCTCCCAACAGGTGTTGCTATTAAAAAAAAAAAAATGGCCGCTTTTCTTTTAATATTAGATATATGAATCACTGATTAATCATACATTGCTATTTTTTATTAGAAACAGCTGTATTCATAACCTCCCGCTACTGTTCCCACATCTTCGTCAATGTCATTGACAAAACTTAAAAAAAAAAAAAAAAAAAAAATTCACGGCTGCCATATTTGTGTACACAATATGTGTTAGTATTTCTGAGACACAAATTGCATAATACCACTTTCTGTTTGCCATGTATTAATGGTTTTTATTTTTAGCCCTGACATTTTAAATATTTACTTTTCTTTTGCTTTACATTACAGCGTGCTTTTTTTTTTAATTCATTCGGTTTATCTAGCTGTGTCCATTCATATTACATTTCATTGTAATAGTGAGTTCATTGATGCTTTATCTTAGTTTACCCTTAATAATAACTGTTTAAGATGATAAAATTAGATCGATTTCTGCCACTCTCTTGAGAATTCGATGTCGAATGTGGGACGAATAAAATCTCATCTCTGTTTTCCAGACTCAAGAATGCTTCCCTTATAAAGGCACCGGTTTTTAAATTATTCATGTCAACTAAAATATTCTTCAAAAATTGATCTTAAGAAGTGTTTTCGAGTACTCTTTTTGTATATTGTCTTAAAATAAATGAATACACTCAAACCTGTTTTTGTGCGGTGGATAGGGACCGCATAAAAGAAATCTCACTTATAAAATAACTCATAACCTTAACTAGCAATTGCTTTTTTAAACGAAATCAAGACACGAGGCTTGGCAGCTCTTCGAATCTCGCAAAACCTTTTGGAGCCTGATTTAGAAAAAACACAAGCGAACATTGTTAAGTATTTTAATTACATATGTATTTATTTTATACATACAAAACTGCAGATGTCCTTTAATGTTTATTTGCGATCAATGCATTCTTGCATTGCTACCCAAAAATTCAATCGCAACATTATATTGCACATTTTATTCGTTGATATTGAAATTATTGTCAGTTCAATAATTAAATTATGAGATCGCACAAAAAGAAACGCACAAATAAAAAATCGCATAAAAAAGGACCGCATAAAAACAGGTTTGAGTGTACATACAAAAATTCAAAATTATTTATATATACAGGGGGTTCATTTTAAGACGGCGAACATCTAAAGCTCTTAACATTTGATTTTTCTTAGAAAAATCACTCGGATAACGACTTATTTCCTGATATTAAGAAAAATACTAGCTTTATTGCCCTGACAATATTTTTTATAGAAAGGGGATGAAAAAATACATAAAAGTGACCTATCGCGTGCTCTTCTTTCTCTTTGATAACAAGTTAAAAAATTGAAATATTATTAATAAATATCAGATTTTGAAATGGCCTAGCACCTTCAATTTTAAAGATACCGAATTGCGGTTTCCGGTTTCTTTCATAACTTTTTATACTCTTTAAAAGTGTGTATATGAAAACGGGGGCCAACAGCGAACCCCCGCAGTTGGTCGTGCGTCAGCCGCGTATGCGGGCAGGAATCTAAAATCAAGTCACATATTCTGAAACTAGAGATAGGCAACAAATTTTTCCTCTACCATTTCTTGATCAGATCAACCGTTTAAGACGGCTCAAATGCATTTCATGCTTAAACGGTTGATCTGAGCAAAAAATGGCTTAACCTTTTTTCCGACCGTTATCCGGTAATATTTATAACCTGCACTAGACAAAACTGCCTCTCAACTTGCCCTGCACTTTGTTGGTAACCTGCTTCATCGGTAGGAATCCCCTAGGGACGCCACTATGTATCTCGTAGGTCGAAGTGAATTTAACTTTTCACTCCCAATAGCCACTCCCCTCATTAAGCTAAAATATTTTAATAATATTATTTTTAAAAATTTAATTTCTTTAAAGAAAAAAACAAATTATGTAAAGTAGATGTTGTAAATATTGCCCACACTATTTATAATTATGGCCAATATTTATTTATATTTTTTGCGTAGGATCTAAGTTAACATAAAAAGTAATGAAGGAAGTATTATTCAAAAATAAATAACTAATTGCGCATGCGCGGTAAATATATAATTTTTTTAAAAATAAAAATAATAAAGAGTTAGTTTACAGTCGAGTGTTAGTTAGTTGATTAGGATTAGTGGTATAAAACAATTTACCTTTATAGATAGGTGAACGGTAGCAAGATGTGAGATGAAAAAGGAGTGGGGGAATGTGGCGGGAAATATATTGGTGACCTTGAGAGCGAACATGTTCCCCTCTCTTCTCATTGTTACTACTTATGCGAGTTAGTTAGTAAAGGTAGAATTTTTAATATTCATTTTTACAGTAAAGGTAGATGGAAAATTGGGATTTAGGTAAAAGATTAGCAGCATCTTGGTTTAGGCTAAATTATTATTTTGTATAAATAGTATTGCCTATATCTTCAGGCCGGCTTTACGATCAACTACCAAATTAGGTGTCGTGGACAGAGGCAACTAGCAAACATACTTTACTATAAATTCCTCATATTAACCATTAAATAAAATCCAAGGCCTAGAGACAGGGAATCGAACCTACTAAACCAACAATACATCTTAGCTTTCCGGGTCTAGCCTATAATCGCCTAACATACTTTACTGTAAATTTCTCATATTACCATTAAATAAAATCCAAGATATAGAAATAGGGAATCGAACCCACTAAACCAACAATACATCTTAGCATTGCCGGTCTAGCCTGTAACCGCCTGACATACTTTTCTATAAATGTCTCACATTAACCATTAAATAAAATCCAAGATATAGAAATAGAGAATCAAACCCACTAAACCAACAATATATCTTAGCATTGCGGGTCTAGCCTACAACCGCCTACCATACTTTACTATAAATGTCTCACATTAACCATTAAATAAAATCCAAGATATAGAAATAGGGAATCGAACCCACTAAACCAACAATGCATCTTAGCTTTGCGGGTCTAGCCTATAACCGCCTGACATACTTTACTATAAATGTCTCGTATTAACCATTAAATAAAATCCAAGATATAGAAATAGGGAATCGAACCCACTAAACCAACAATACATCTTAGCATTGCGGGTCTAGCCTACAACCGCCTACCATACTTTACTATAAATGTCTCACATTAACCATTAAATAAAATCCAAGATATAGAAATAGGGAATCGAACCCACTAAACCAACAATACATCTTAGCATTGCGGGTCTAGCCTACAACCGCCTACCATACTTTACTATAAATGTCTCATATTAACCATTAAATAAAATCCAAGATATAGAAATAGGGAATCGAACCCACTAAACCAACAATACATCTTAGCATTGCGGGTCTAGCCTACAACCGCCTACCATACTTTACTATAAATGTCTCACATTAACCATTAAATAAAATACAAGATATAGAAATAGGGAATCGAACCCACTAAACCAACAATACATCTTAGCATTGCGGGTCTAGCCTATGTAACCGCTCCGCTATCGTGGTGGTTAGTGTTACGTACCGTATAGAACCCTATCTATTAACTTCACAGTTTCTGTTTTTTGTTCAGTTTTTTACTTTCTCATACTATAAACAAGAGAATATACGTGTATCACAATCGATTCAAATTTCCTGATGTCGAATTTTCAGCTGAAGTACCCCCATTTAGACCCAGACTCCAAAAAAAGTGTACAATAAGATAGAACAAAATAAACCAACCGAAATGCCACATTGAGAATCGATGGTTAAGTCTTTTTAACCACAACTTTCATTTGGAATATATTCTCAGGAAATGGTTTGTTTTAAAGGCAGGCAGTTCTTGGGGGAGAGGTGGAATTTAGGTTTCCTGCGTGAATCTTTTAAGTGGTATCCTAAGTTAATGTGCTGCCTCAAGGTTTCAAAATGAAAATGAAATTCTTTAGTGGTTTATTTATTTATTTTTTTTTTAAATTAAGGAGTGTTCTCTCGTCAATAGATAGCACTGCCCATCACCGGACAGTGTATTCTGTAAGAAGCTCCTAGGAAAATAAAGTCTAAGGGCCAGCTAGCTGGGTTCGAACCCATTATCACGGGCGTTGGGATCCAGTATTCGCTAACCAGCTAATTATTTTTATATTTCTAGTCATAAAACTGCCCCAAAGTCTTCTTTTTTTTTATTTATGGGCACAATAAAAACACATTTAACGACTTATAGGTTATTATTTCCGCCATTATCCGTCAATCAGTTGACAAAGATTTTTATATTTATTTTGTACGTAATTAAAATGAAATTAGTGATGATATTAATGAAAAAACACAGCTGTTTCTCATCTAAAAGATACCGAGTTTTAAAAAGCCTTGGATAGATAGGACACGGTTTAGTAGAGTGGTTAGACGAGACCTTGGCTTGACGTCAGCACTTACCTATTGCTACGTCATCCATAAAGCCTTACCAAAAACTCCTTCTTATGTTATCTACCTGGAATACAGACTCATTTCCATTGAGCATAGTGTACGGATCATCCAGTAATAATATCGTGACTCATTGGAACGGATTGAACTATATTCTTTTTGTTTCTTTTTTTTTTGGTCTTAAATTTTTAGAGAGGGGCAGATTTCGAGAATTTTTTGAAAAGATAAGATGACTAAAATTACTCCATAAAAATTCTTGCCGACGTTTATATGACCTTTTCAAGAATTTGTCCAATTAAAGTGTTCTTAGAATGAGATTTTGCAAATAGGTTGCCTTAACATACCATTTGGATAAATCATACTTTTTCACCTAGAAACTGAATGACGTGTAAAACTAACTTATATCTTTCCAGCAGCCGGAAGTACTAAAATAAAACGATCGCTTTCTTGACCTTTATAAAAAAATCTTTTACTTCAGCTCGATGTCGATTACTGTCAAACACAAGTAATCAACAACAATATTATTGCAGCATGTTGATGATGTGGATCTGAAGAATGTCTGGTTAGGTTCTAAATCATAGGAAGTTAATCCGGAAGGATGATTAAGTGCGTGTAGTAAAGAATCTGTCCATGTTGGCTGGTGAGGTACTGAAGTGGTTATAATTAGTTATAACTACAATATAAGGATGTGATTAGCTCAGTGTTACCTTGTGGAGAACCCAGGATTGAACCCAACTGCCGGTCCTTAAATTTACTCTTCAGGGATGCAAATACGAGGTGTGGCTATTATATAATGAGACTATTGCTATAAAACATTTTATTTTAAATTTATACATATTTAGTTATTATCACCTTCAATATACACCCCTCCTCTATCCCTACAACGCTCCATGCGAATTTACCATTGTTCGAAACAGTGCTGGAAGTCTATTTCTGTGAGCTCCTACATGATGATCTTTCACAGCTTCAACGGACTGAAATCGTGTTCCTTTTAATGCAGATTTGACTTTTGGGGAACTGATAAAAGTCACATGGGGCCAGGTCAGGCGAATAAGGCGGGATGGCCTAAAACTGGGATGTTGTACTTGGCTCTAGAAATGTCTTGACAGACAATGCAGTGTGAGCCGGCGCGTTGTATTGCTGGAGAACCCGTGATTTGTTCTTCCACAAATCGGGTCGTTTTTTTCCTTACTCTTTCACGGAGTTGAGCAAGCACCTCACGGTTATAATGTTGATTAATTATAATCGATATTTTTATCCGTTTTGGACGTGGAAGGGCGACCCGGGCGGTCATCATCTCCAACGTCTTCTCGGCCATCTTGGAAACGCTTGAACCACTCAAAAACTTGCGCACATGATAAACATTCATCGCCATAAACTTCTTTTAATAAAAGATAAGTTTCAGTAGCGGTTTAACCAGTTTCATGTGAAATTTCACGACAATTCGTTGCTCTACTATATGTGTAGTATCATGTTTTCGGCAGCAAAACGAAACTAACAACTCTTACATAAACGGACGGTTCCGGTCATACAGATTTCTCTACAAACACGTGAGACGCTGCAATCGAATGAGTAGGCTGTACGCTGCACAGCTGTCGGTCGTTAGGATTTGGCGCATGCATAGTTCTTCTGTAGCAGCATCAGTCTCGTTATTTAATAGCCACACCTCGTATACGTGTTAAGACGGATAAAATCTGGGATATTATCTGTTTGTACTTTAATGATTTTTATTTTCTGACGCTACGCTTCTGCATTTCCGGAGCTATAGCTCCTGCACTAAAATAAATATTAAACCGCTAATAACTTCTTAATTATTAATGCGATCCTTCAAGGTATTGCGGAACTAAATATTCCATGTCTGATTTAATTTAATGAAGAAACGAAGGTCTCCACTTTAGGAAATATCTTCTCTGATTGGCTTCAACATTATAGCTTGAATTCTCTTAGAGAGAGGAAAATTCTTCAATAAATTTGTATGTAATTTTCCACATATTTGCATATAACGAAGATGTATTTCGATTTAGCTGTAAGTTTTCATATCTACCAACAGCTAGAGACAGGTTGAATGACCAACCTCTGTACATTAAGAGTCATTTCAATTGGCATATATAGATGAGAAAAGTTTTGAAGTTGAACAAAATATACAAGATAGAATTTGGACATTTATAGCATTAAAAAGCTCTGGTCGCAACTACTCTCATGACTTCCGCTTTTACTACTTAACGTTACAAATCACAAATTAATATTGTGACTAGGCATTTTGAAGTAACTCAGGAAATTTTAAAAATCTTCTTATATTATGAAAAATATTGTAATTTATATTTAGATAGAGGTTTATTTGAAGAGGTCTGAAAGAGTAAGGTGTAATGTTACTTTTAAAGCATATAGTTGAGTCTAGACGGGTAGTAGGTGCTGTACTGCTGGACCAAGCATCATAGCCAGATAAAAAAAGAACATGATAGCGTTGATGACACCTCTCCATCTTGAAGTTTAAAGTCCTTGAACTTCCTTCATAGAACTTCTAAATATTTTTGTTTTAAATATTCATTGCAGAACAATAGCAATGTATTGGTTAATGGGAAGTTTAAATATTTTTTTTATTTTTTAAAATTCTCTATTCCAAAAAGAACTAAAAACAAAGACCTCATCTTAGCGCGAAAATACGTTCGTAATCGCCAAGTATTAATGAAGACTCACTGCTAGTTCAGTTTTGGGGAATCATAGTCGCCCGATGCTTTGCTCAGTGCATTGCCGGCCATCGGACAACCTTCCAGGATCTTCGCTTAAGAATTTGTTTGCATAACTATTTGGATTTGGAGATTACCATCACGACAATCAATTATATTAACTCATTGTATACTTGACAGACGCCTACTACATTTCAAAAATAAACACTACAACTTAAGACAGCCCAAAGAATGGGTTGCTGGGGCGGGGAAATGGTAGAGTTAAAGAAGAGTTCTTAGAACAGTTTGAGCTCTTCCGTTGTGGGTGGCAACTTCCTTTTATTGGTATTTCAGAATAACTTTACGATCTCAACGTCAAGAAAATTTGTAAATACCAAATTAAATAAGGGAGTCTAAATTTGTAGACATTTTATTTACTTTAAATTAGTGTAGTTCAATGCAGATTATTGTAGTTTTTAGCCTTAAATTTGAACAAATATAATATTTGCGTCAATTATTTTTAACTAAAAAATTTCGAAGTTTTTGAGAAAATGTTGATAACATGAATTGTGATTAGAGAAATTCGTTTCCTGTTTTAAAATCACGAATTTTTTGACCAGTACGTATCTTCCGTTTTATGACTCATCTTTTTTAAAACAAAAAATGAACACTTGAATATATTAAAAATTGACGAACAATTCGTTCTTTGACACTAGAAAACAAAACACATGTTCTTATTTCAGATGAAATGTATTTAGTAATTATCTGTATATTCTCTCACGACATCACGACCTAATTGTAATGTTTATTGTTGTATAAATTATTGTAACAGCTACCGAAATGTTATAATAATTGTACTTTAGGCAATAATAGCTCTTCGTGTATTTCTCACCGCCCATACTTATCTACGTCTATGATAGAAAAAAATAGGGATCAGTGACCTTTACTATAGCGTCACGTTTAGTGTCCCTCGCTAGGCGTGTCACATTTCTATTTCTCTCCCCGTAGGGGACTGGGACTTCGCCTCCCGTGAATTTACAATAATTTATATTAGTTTTAAATAAAATTGAATGTCTGTAACGAAAGAACACTGTCCGGAAGCCGGAAAAGTACTGAAAAAAAGCACTAGGCGCCAATAATCTCAGATATTTGCGCGCCTTAAATAAATAATTTTACGTCAGATAAAATCCACGTTCTACATTCAGAACAATGTCTCTTTAAAAGGTAGAATTAAGTCCAACCGAAACAAAAACAACTGGAAGGGTCACAACCCCCAAACTGTACCAGCTGTTTTGCTGAAAATTGATAAATATTAAGAGCGTTTTTGTTTTATGTAGGTATAGAGCAATAAAAAAAAGAGCATGGATTATTGCGTGACTAAACATTCTGGCGACATTTTGATGTGCACTAAAGATTGGAAACATCCCAGGAGTATTTATTTATTATTATTATTGTTGTTGTTATGGAAGCCATTCTTTTTTGCCCCAATATTTATCTTTAGTACAGCCATTCACGAAACTGTCTGTGTCACCTAGTACTTTGCACAACTGCAAGTAATTCTGAAAGGCCATCATTTGTTTTCTGCAGTATTTTACTTTAAAACCATTCATTATGGTTTAATTTGGAATTTCTTTTTTAAAATCTTTATAATTTCAAAAAGGAGTCGATCCGTTGTCCTCATTCTGTAGGAGCCTTCTCTTGGGCTCTTTCAAAATATCCAAACAGGCCTCTATTAGTTCTAGGATAAATCCCAAAGTCTCAAATTAATTAAGACCTGGTTGTTATTACAACATTTACCCAACCTTATTGCAAGAAATACTGCAGTTTATCTACAATCTGCTGCAAATATTATTATGATTATTTTCAATTTAAGGCGCGTCAACATTTGAGGTTATTGGCGCCTGCAGCTCTTACCAATGCTCTTATATACTATTACTAAATTAAAGTTCATGTACGTATATTGTTGGTACGTTATTACTGTAATTAATTCTGAGAACATATCTAGTAATTTTATTCTCCTGTAAACAAGGAGTGTGTTTTTTGAGAACTATAATGCTCAAAGCCGTGGTATCTTAATTGCCTTTATTAGGCTAATGTCTACTGATTGTGTGCTAATTTTTGCCTAGTTTCCAAGGGGAGTTTTCTCATTTGAATTTTAAGTTATACCTTTTTTTTAATTTTCTTTTATTCTTCGTAGTTCTTCATTTCAAAATAAATTTTTAAAGTTGTTATTTATTTTTAAATGGATTGCCGACATTACCGACTCAGAGATGATTTTTTAAAAGATTTTAAGCCAGACTTTCTAGTCTGTAATTTTAAGTTTTCCTCTAAAGTTCTTTTCCAGTACAATGTTCTGATTAAAGATGTGATAATGATGAAAATTTAACCCAACAAAATTCTGAATTAGTACAATATCACCGACTATAGTTGTTTTCTTTAATTTTATTAGAAGTTGTTATGGGGTTTCATTTAAACTAACGCATGTTATCATTGGGTTACCATTAAAGTGGGATTTAGGCAGAGGTTGAATGATCAGTTTGTTGCAGTAAAAATTTTACCATGTCTCGTCCAATAGTAACCTCCATCGTGAAGTTGTAGTTCCGCTTTGTCAATGAAGTGAAATCTACATCGGAATTACCACCTCCAAATCTAGAAGATCACTCGAACTCTCTAGCTCAATCTTTATCCACAAAAACTGCCATCTTGATCCATCCTCCACGTTGTTTAAAACGGCCTCGTCAACTCCAGGCTTCCTCAACCTCTTCTTGCAGCAGTAAACATAAATTTAAAATAAAAACACAAACCAAATAAATGATAATAAATTAATTTGAATTTTATAATTCAGATCACCTAAATGAGTCAGTTAGGTAAATGATTCATGAATCACTTGTAAACACCTGCTTGGTTAGAACAGAACATATTCCTATATACAGATGAATGTTGACAGTAGCTTGTAGACTCACTTAGCGAGCATATAGCATGTGTCATTTCCTCCTCAAGGTGCTTATCTAATGATTCTTTTTATCACATATAGGTACTTTAACCCTTCGTTTATTGGCGCCCAGAACTTTATTGAGTGCACCATCTCACCTTAGGGACAGCACTGTTGATCACCGGACGAAGAAGCTCCCTAGTTAAGTGAATATCTAAGCGCCAGCAGCTTGATTCGAATATTGAATCGATTCCACTAAAGTGTATAAAAATAAAAACGTTCTCGTTTTCTTGTAGAAGTGACTAAGTGAAGCCAATAAATTAATGGTGGGGATGTAATAAAAAATAAAAAAATTTCCAAGACCGGTTCTATATTTCTCATTCAATCTCACCTGTCCTTAATTGGGACATCGACTCCCCTTTCACCGCTCCATCATATCTCCTGCTTATTGCACACCACTGTGTACCAGCAGGCCGCGCGGGATTTCACCAATCAACTTTACTCTCTAAATACTGGCGGGACAACTATAAACTACATCGTGTAGCTAATCGCTCTCTCTCTATGTTGTAGTCCCCAGCGTTTTGTTAGGCTTTCCCCCCATTCCAATAGCACTAAAATTCAGGCTAATTTTTTTTTTTTAAATGTTTTCTACGATTTGCTAGATTTTTCTTTCTATCAGAGTTTTTACAAAATTTTAATCAAAATTAGTGCTTAGTTACTGGCTAGTACAACTTCTAAGTTAAATTTCCAAAGTTTCTAAATATTTCATCATAAAAAATTTTATATTGTAAACATTAGTGCAGGCTAAGGGAAGGGATTAGCTATGCGGTTAGCGTATTGGACTCCCTCGCGGAGGTCCCGGGTTCGAATCCAGGTTGGATTTTCTCTTCCTAGGAGCTTCTTACCAGCTCACTGTCCGGTGATGGACAGTGTTTTCTGTAACGAGAGGACAGTGCACTGAAAAAAAGCTCTGGGCGCCAATAACCTTAGATGTTGATGCGCCTTTAATTATTAAAAAAAAAAATAGTGCAGGCAATTGGCGTTCCCATTTGCTTACCATTATGCTATGGCTCCTGCATTTGGAGTAGAATTAGAATTAGTAAAGGGACGGAAACTATGCCTCACGGCACCGCAGCAACAAGAGGCTGATTGTGCCATCACCTTTGGATCCAGTAGGCGAAGCCTCCCCTACTAAAGAGGTTGAAGACTTTCCCTACTAGTTCTTTTTGCCCTACTATCTCTTTCGGTCTCAAAGTTCCAAAGGTTTCATAGAGCAATCACACTCGATTGGTTTCAGCTATTGAGAGGCCATTTCCTCGCACTTCCTGACCACAATCTCCACACAACGGTTCCCCGAGCTAATAAGCCCCCCCCCCACCTTGCACAGAACTGCTTCCTGAACCAACCATGTCCCGTGAATAGGCCTATAAAAAATCAGAGTAATCTGATTTCTACCCAAGCAAAGAGTCTCGTCGGTTTTTCGTTTTTTTACACAAGCATTTGGAGTTAGCCAAGAACAATCAGGAAACTCTTTTAAAAGGGTCAAGAGAGGGGAGGGGTAATCTAAGAGCTGATCATTATTACGGTAAATCATTAGCAAGGAAGACAAAAGCATAAAAAAAAAAAAAATAATAATGCCGGACAATCAGAATGTTCTGAAGATGTAAACACATACTTTTTCCCTTATTATTAACTACAACTAGGTACAGTGAGTTGATGACGTCAGTTACATTACATGAAGATGATAGGGAAGGATTGGCCCATTGGTTAGCTGTAGTATCTCCATTAGTCTGTAGAAGGAAGGGACCCCATTCTAGCTGATGAGTTGTTACTGAAAAAAACGTAACGGATTTCTTAAATGATCGTTTTTTTTAACTGGAATGGACATGCAGCAATTTTTAGCTGATTTTTTT
The DNA here is from genome assembly GCF_049639745.1 of Rhodnius prolixus. Taxonomy (NCBI): domain Eukaryota; kingdom Metazoa; phylum Arthropoda; class Insecta; order Hemiptera; family Reduviidae; genus Rhodnius; species Rhodnius prolixus. Next base: position 10,124,752 of record NW_027411582.1, read on the forward strand.
CACTGTGTGGGGGCGGAGATATTTTGGGGGAGAAGAAAGTAAATATGTCTCCTGTCTATGTTTGTTTTGTAATGGAGGTCTAGTACCCCGGAGGTGAACTCGGGTCGTTGTAGATAGAAAAAGTGCACTGTTAGCAGTCTAGTGTGCAGATACCATACAAAGCACAACTTGACAGTGAAACCTAAGTATTCTAAATGCGTGCCTTAGCTGTACGGCTCAAGTTACCACCATCATACAGTACAATAACATCTTTTGATCGTTGAGCGTATTATTGGTGATGTAGAGAAAACACATTACATGATGTTTGTATAGAGAGTACATGCTCCTCGATTTATCTGGGAGAATGAGGATCTTTGGGGAAGAAAAAGTTCAATAGAAATAAATAGACCCACATGTTGTTTGGCTCTGTAATTCTCTAAAGAAATGCAAAATAGGATAAAAAATAAACCTAATTTATTTATTTTTTGTTCAACTTGATGTTTATTTTAGTAGCAGTCATTCTAGGTAGCCGACATCGTAAAACTAGCTATGTTCTCTAACACTATTACTATTTTCTATTAGATATTTTCATGGCCTCTTCTCCTTTGGCACCCACTTCATAAAATGGAGTACGTGACAAAAGTAGCAAGCTAAAAAAAGGAAATATTAAAACGCCTTTGACATAAAGAGTTCTAAAATATGCACAAACATATTTGCTTATTCCAGTTGATTCTTCTAGGTGCTGACGTTTGGAAATCGGAAATAAGTAACATATGTACGACTGAATTTCTAGTCTGATTGACTGATCTAGACCACGTTCAGTGAATTCATCGTTTTACACGCACTAGGGGGGGGCTTTCTGTTTTTCTGAATTCAGCTCGTTCTTTTTTTTACCTTCTCTGTATTCGTATTCTATTTTTTCAGCAAATAATTGGTCGCGAGAAGCTGAAATGAAATTGTAAACAGAAGGGAGGTTGTTTGCAAATTCTGTATAGAAAGCAAAATGGGCTTCTTGAGAAATTTTGGCATCCCTGCGGATACCCTATCCTTATATACTGATGGACAAAATTAGCGCACCACTCAGTTTTTGTTTAGTTAAAATTAAATAAATTATTTTCCGCTTTTGTTTTGGACGTACATCACTTGTCTAAAGAAAGCGATTTAGGGAGACAAGAGGTCATTCAAGAAGAGATGTACAGCAGGGAGAGAGAGAGAGAGACGATAGGTACATCCGGCACCTAGCTTTGCGAAACAGGAGCATAACGAGAAATGAGATAAAAAGTCTCATAAGGCAAGTCCGAAATGTTTCCATCTCCAGTAGGACTGTTAGAAGAAGACTTAATGAAAGTAACCTTAGAGCCAGACATCCTGCTCGTGGCGCTCTCCTTACCACAGTTCACAAAATGACCAGGCTTCAGTTGGCACGTGAACATGTGAATTGAACTTTAGACAACTGGAAGAGAGTTCTCTTTACAGATGAGGTAAGAGTAGGCCTAAATTCTTCAGATGGCCGTAGTTACAAATGGCTTATTTTTTCAGCCAACAATATTTTGAAAGTCCAAAATTTGCACAAATTGGAAATAATAAAAAAAAAATAAGGGTGGTGCGTTAATTTTGTCCATCAGTGTAATACAAACCATATTTTTGTGGTGATAACCCAGGCGCCACGGTAGCCGAGCGGTTAGAAGCTAGACCTGTAAAGCTAATATGTACGAGTATTATGGTAACTGGGTTAGATTCCCGGTCTTAGGGCTTGGATTTTATTTAGTAAAGTAAAGTAATTGCCTACTTTTTAAAGGGTGGGCTTTACGTCCAACTACCGAATTAGGTGCTGTGGACGGAGGCGACTAACAAACATACTTTACTGTAAATTTCTTTTATTAGCCATTAAATAAAATCCAAGGCCTAAGACCGGGGAATCGAACTCAGTACCACAGTACATATTAGCTTTACAGGTCTCGCCTCTAACCGTTCTGCTACCGTGGCGCCTTATTTTATTTAATGCTTAATATGAGAAATTTGTAGTACAGTATGTTTGTTAGTCGCCCTCTGTCCAAGGCACCTAATTTGGTAGTTGGACGTAAAGCCCGCCCTTTAAAAAGTAGGCAATTACTTGCACTTTACTAAGGAATAAGTCCTCAACTCGCCTCTGTTGGACTGTTCCTAGGAGAAGTTGTCTCTGGCGGATACCAGAGATCAGATTTGGCCCCCACTCTTCAGGATTAAGAGTGTGTTGATGCAAGAGCCTGTGAGAGATAAAGAACGTCCAGTCCCCTCCCACAGGATGATTATTCCAATTAGTGAATATCGTGTGACTATGTCCTACAGCCTCAAGCTTTTGCTACGTGTACATATTCCTTTTTCTTTTATTGCCTTTGACAAATCACGCTATTTACTCCATGTAAACATAAGAACAATGGTCGGTGTGAATGAACCTGGATGATTCATTAGCAGATTCTTGCCGTTATCTGTCATCTAAGCTAGGAATCAAAAGAACAATAACATTGATAATGATTCAGTGATACTTTGTATAGTATCTAACAGTACCTCTGCCATATTGCAATGCTGAAAATATTTCCTGCACCTTACTAGAAAAGAAGTTAGAACAGTTTTTTATGTTCGTGGTACGACTGCATGTTTTTCTAAGAACAATTTGACTGTTGGATAAACTGTTTCATTAGGATTTCAATGTTTACTTCCTGTTACACTGTCCAAGTGGAAGTATCGCGATCAATCAAAACATTTTTGAAGTTCGCTGAATAAATGTACAAAATTAATCAAAAATTACATTTAAAATCGGCCTCATCTATATTTTTTGATTCAATGAAACTGACATAGCCTCCTCCCTAATCCTGTAATTCTATTTGAAATCTGGTGAAAGTAATGTTGTGTTCTTTAATGTACATCTGGCCTAGTTTAGAGGATGGTACTTATCTTTGAAAGCTGATCATTTTTTGTCTGTTTAACTGAAGAAGATTTCTCCTGCAACCCCAAAAAAAATTTTTGTTTATTAATTTTCATTTCTTGTTACGATAAAATTATCGATCAATCATTTATGTATTACAAAACATATAAAAACCAGTAATTGCCTATTTAATGTAGGCGAGCTATACATCCAATTACCAAATTAAGTGGGCAGAGGTGGGCTAACAAACTTACTTTACTATAAATTTGTTCGTATTAACCATTAAAATAAAATTATGTGTGCTTTTACGCCAGACTTTTTGCATTTTTATGGAATTTTTAAAGTTCTGTTGAAGATTATAGCAAAAAGTTCAATTACTTTTAGTCAATTACAAGAACAATAACATGCTATGGTTAGTTGTTTTGTTAAATTTCCTAATTTACAACTATAATATATAGAGATCTCTTTGTGATGAAATAACTTGTATGTGAACTCTAACACAGTTTAATGTTATTTGTAACAGTTTATGACGCTCTAATAGCGGACGTTATGTCGGCAAGTCAATTACTTGAGCTTCATTACTCGAAAAATGACTTGGAGTCAGTCGGCTCTGACCCGTCCTAATGTGTGGGTATTTCAATTATATTTTTAACAGCGCACCGAGTACTGTGGTATCTATATATTGCTAATTGCTTTCGACCCCTTTGTTTCATTTTTGTTTTTGGTTTATTTCTTTTTGTTGTTCTTCTTCTTCTTCAAAAGTTCTTTGTTTCGTAGTACTTCAACTTCACTTCTCTTATTGTTATAAGTAACTCTATACAGACGCCCAACTCTTAGCGTGTATAAAGGGAGAATATGGGTCAAAACAAGGCTATCAAATAGAACATTTTTCCTATTCTAGGTTTAACCTTGCTAATCTAGTTTAAGCTTAAAATCTTGATCATTTCAAAGGTTTTTGTAGTCTCCTCGTTATTCTTGTTTTTTTTTTGTAAAAACAACTTTGAGAGATTCATATTTCTGCGTTTTTTCGATTCAAAAGCAAACTGAGGAATTTTTCAATATCTTTTTATATTGAAATAGAATTTTTGAGACAATTCAAAGTATCTTTTGGGCCCTAATTTTAATTTTCTCGAAAAATTTTACAGATAAAAGTTATACAACTAATTATGTTCAATAAGTGTTCTAATTTTTCAAAAAAAGAAAATCGTTATCAATAAAAGAAAAACTCTGATAAATCTTTTTTTTTCTTTTTGGCGTTTATTTTTGCTACAATCAGCGCGTTGGCGCTATAAGTAACAATGATAACAGAACTATGAATTACAGAGGTGTACGAGTGGAGAAGTTACCGCAGTGGTAACACTCCAAAACATTAGGCTATTGGTCGCTCTCTTCACTTGAGAGGAGATTACGAGGCCACAGTGTCTCTTAAGACGTCTTGTCCGGGTTATCAGGAAGAGTTCTAGAAGAAAGATTTTCGAGCTAGAGGATTTGCGTATGATTGCTGGTAGAAGTAAACGAGTAAAGAAGTTACTGCAGTGGTAACACTCCAAAACATTAGGCTATTAGTCGCTCTCTTCACTTGAGAGGAGATCACGAGGCCACAGTGTCTCCTAAGACGTCTTGTCCGGGTTATCAAGGAAGAGTTCTAGAAGAAAGATTTATACGAGACTGCAGGTTGAAGTGGAGTTTTCTGTATCGTGTTTTCAGCGACTTGGGCGATAAAAGGAATGTTAAGGGCAGTGTGTATAGTCCAGGTTGGGAGACATAAAATGGAGCGTTTACAATAGATCGAAGTATTTCAAGATTGAATCCTTTCGGAGATTGGAGCTTTTGTTTGAACCCCACAGCTCCTATTCCATACGCCCAGATGGGTTTTTAAAATAGAAGTATAAATCAGTCTTTTTGTTGTCCAGAGAGAGTTTTGATCTGTAGTCTAAATAGTCTTTTAAGTAGTCGATAGCGTCTGTTCAGTTCTGTACTTTTAAGTCTAGTGTGTGTTTGGGGGGGGGGGGTCTGATAAATCTATTTTGAAAAAGTGGAAAAATTGCTAGTTGATCGATTTCGAGTCAAAATCTATGTCGCGACGGTTTGTGGCTGTAAGTGAAATAATAAATTTTGTAAAATCTTGAATTTTTATTAATTTTTTTATTATAAAAACAAAAAACATTGTAACGAGGCGTTATCAAGACTTGCATTTCCAGTGCTAACAGAATATTGGAACATCTGATTGTCGATTGCAATATATCTAATTTATTAGCCAATCTAAGTTCAGTGTTTAGACTAAATCTTAGCTCTAAAATGAAATTTATTCCTATAGTTATTCTATTATAGTGGAATACTTATCAATGAACTTAGAATTTCTAAATTCGTATTCCTAGTGAAGAATGGATTGCAGATACATAATATATTATGTAGTTACTCCTCCTAAACACAAATAAATATATAAAATAATAATTCTTCAATATTTTCTTGTATCAACTTAAATGAAATACTCCTAGTTGTGCTTTATACTCATTGTCACAATACACGCATGCCAAGCTGGTCCACTCTTAGTGTATAACCCAACCCGTAGAGCCAAGATCACTGATTCTATATTCCATACCATAACTCTTAATGTTAATTCTGTAGTCTTATTGTTCTCCATTGCCACCATGTATTTAGAATGTTAATCTCAGTCGTTCCTAAACTCTGGCATACCTTGTGCTTTATCTGTTTTAATTTCCTATTCTATTCATTTAAAACTATGCTCTCCATTTATTTTATTATTTTTTTTTTCTGACATTCCTCTCTTGTCTGGTGTTGTTCCTTTTTGTTGTCTCGATATTCTTACGTTTAAAATAAGATTCTTTTTTTGGTATTTTTGTTTTGTCGAGTGGTTCCAAAGATTTTTTTTTTTAAACAAAACTTAGGACTTATTTCTTTAAATGTAAAATTTCATCAGAAAACTTTACTTAAGCTAAGTTATTCTTGGATTTTGATGAAGTTAAGCTCTCGTTTAAAGTACCGTTTGGGTAAATTAAACGGTTCTGTCTTTAAATGAAGTTTGTTACTTTAAAAAACTGTAACGAAGTTTTTTTTCTTTTCTAGTTGGCAAAATATCCTTGCAGCGAAAGTTGCAGCGTTAACAATAGCTTGGTTTTTTTCTGTTTTCTTAATTAAAAGAACTAAAAGGGAGGATTTTTAATTAAACTTAGGCAAAAAAACAAAGAAGTTGTTCTAGAAATATTTAAAATTAGCTCTACTTTTATCCGTCGTTCTAATAGCCTTTTATTTCTTAATTCGTACAAGTAGTTTTTTACAAGAAAAGCCTCCCACAACTGTTACAGCAGTAATTATAACGAAATAATACTAAAAAAATAAACATTATTAACTTTTTTTTAAAAAAAAAGAGAGAAGAAAATTCTCTGTTACCTTGGTTTATTAAAGTCCTTGGAATTTTTCTATTAAATAATTGATACATAAATACATCATACATTACCTTGCAATTATCTTTTAAAGATCCTGTGTTGGGATGCTGTAAGAGAGAGAGAATTAACTGAAAAATGTCCGGCCTTGACGATCTAGAAAGAGAGGTTGCATTAATCTCATTTTATGCTACTGCATTAATTAATGCTTTTTAATTTAAGTATAAACATGTTCTTTTCTTCTTTCTCGCTTTTATAGTTTCTCTTTTTCATAGTGTAAGGATATTTCAGTGATCGTGACAAAATTTTCAATCTTTAAAAGAGTATTTACAGCAAATATTTGCTTTTTGAAGATAGCCTAATTCTGGAAAATAGTGGGAAAACTTAAGTCTTTCTTTTAAACTTCGAATTATTTACTTCAAATTTGGTACATAGGCGTAATATGAAAGTCAATTTCCTGTGTGTTTTGCTGTTGAGTTAAAGTGGACACACAGATTGACTCACATAACAGGCTAATTAGTTTTTTTTTTTGGCGTACTTTACGTTAGTACCAAATTAGGTATCTTGGATGGAGGCGACTAACAAACATACTTCACTGTTAAATTTCTCTTATTAACCACATTAAATAAAATCCAAGGTATAGGCCGAGAATTGAACGCAATCCAACAATGCACTTTTTTTTTTAGCTTGGGCGGGTCTCGCCTATCTACCTCTTAGGCTTTGCTTAGTCCCCTGGTCACTCCGGGATTCCGAATTTGCAGATGAAACGGCAAATGAAGGAGCTGCGTTTGATAACAATGACTCCTCCAGCCCATTATTCCTGTATCCTATCGACGTTGTAGAACAGAGGTGGAGCTGTGGATTTTTAAAGGAACATCGGAAACGGTGGAGATTCCGAGCTGACTACCGGCAGGCTAAGGAAATTCTTGGCCTGTCAAAAACGGCTGCTGCGGGTCCCCGGATCCGCCAGTTGGTTCCGGTTGTTGAGTGTGGACATGCGAATTTAGCGTATCATCTTTTTAAATGCGGCCTTATCCAGTCGCCAATTTGTGCTGGCTGTGGTGAGTCCAACGAGACAGTGCGGCACTTTGTAGAGGTGTGTTCCGTTTATTCTAAAACTAGATTTCTCGTCTTCGGGAGGTTAAATGTTTCCCTACCGGAGATTGTGGCATCTGGTAATCTTTACAAGAACTTTTTAGGTTTATTCCAGTGCACTGAGGCGATTGAGTCGCCATGCTCCCTAGTGTCCTGTTGCTGCTTTATTAGTTTATTATATTGGTATCTGACAAACTGTAGCCGGACTTAATACAATCTAATCTAATCTAACCTCTTGGACTACAGTGGGCGCCTCTGATGAATTTGTAAAAACCACTTTTTCGTAACTAGGGTACCTTAAATTATGGATACTCCTGGTAAAATCTTGTAAACAGAGATTCTCCACAACAGCTTCTCAGTAGTAGTCTATTTTGCTTGACCAAAATTTTGGTAAACATTAAAAATAAATGGTTTAGATAAATTTAAGAAGGGAAAGATGAGGAGTTATATTTATATCTTGAGATAGAGCGGCGATAACAACAACAACAACAACAGAGAGTACTAGCGGCCCAGTAGTGCCATGACCTTGAGCTAGGACAAGCACCAGTCATCTCAGAGATCAGAGAGATGGGTGGTGACTGTCCGACTAGTAAGACTGGACCGGGAATACAACCAGTCTCCAGCCACTACTTAATAGTAATTCTATACCACAATCTGGACAAAATGGGCGGGGGAAATACTATTACTGAACACGCAGTTGCTGCAGTTGTTTCGATTGAAAGAAGAAGAAGAAGAATATTATTATTAAAAAACTTCTCGTCATTAGACAGTTTACGAGAGGTGCATTGTTGAATTAGCCAATCGGGATAAGGCGGCGGTAAAATATCAAAGAAATTTTTATAATGATGATGCTTCAATACCATTTCTTAATGGCCAATAGAAATATCAATAAATACCATTACTAAAAGATTGTCTTTAATGTCTCCATTAAAGTGAACACCGGCGAGGAGAGCTAATTATTGAATTAATGGTTGCACTTTATGAATGCTGCAATTAAAATAAAGTCTGTTCTAATTGCGCTTTTTGTTCTTTCGATTTTCAAAACTTGTAACACGTTTTCTTCAAAAATTTGAAAAGCTTAATTACATTTTAATTGCAAACTTATAACGAAATGACTGTTAAGCGTAGATGTCTGCCAAATATTAAACAAAAGTCTTTTCACTGTTACAAATAAAGTTTATAGAATTACGGAAATTTAATATAAATACAAAATAACAGGGAAATTGGAGAGTATTGATTTTGATGTCTGAATCATTGATCCAAAAAAATCATTGATTTAAGCCATCATTTTTGGCCAAGCTCCTTGTCCTAGCGACTAGGTCAGTCGGTCTTCAGGACTTACGCTTGTTAGTCAATTATAGTATTTTTAACAATAAAAACTGGTGGTGGGTCTTGAACAAGTCCTAAACTGTCAGGGCAGAGGGATCTATTGAATCGAATTTTATTTAGTTCGATGTTGATTGCCAGTTTATAATCACAAACAAGAGATTTTATTACCGCTGATGAAAAGCGAACTATAGGAAGAGAGGGGGCATATTTGAACAGAATTTCCATTTTCTGTTGCAGAGTGCACCAGAATCGTATTATTGAACCTTTTTATTTTGTTTTCTACAACTTTCAAGTCTTCTTAACAGATCTATATCAATAAACAGTTGGTACTTTACAAACATATCTATATTTTTTTAATTTAAAAATTTTGTGTCAAATGTTAATATCTGCCCCACTGGTGGGGTAGCTTTGAACACAATATAAAATAGAAAGAAATGATATTACTTTACTCTGAATCTACCTTCTATCAGTTATTTCTCTCGACTACTACATTACTTTCTCTTTTAAACCACTGAAATCTAGTACAAAAAATCAAGAATGACTCAGTTCGGGGATGTTGCACCCGAAGTGTGATGGGTTTAGGAAGTTTGAACAAAATATTCGGTTTGTTGCGCTTCTAAAATGTAGGTTCGGACCCACTTTCCCCTTCTCTGCGATTAAACCAAAAAAAAGAAGTCACAAACTTGCAGGACGACAATAAGCAGGCTGAGAGCGAACCACGCGGTGTGCGGATCGTATCTACACAGGATCAACAAAAGGTCCTCTCCTCTTTGCGAAGATTGCAATGAGGAGGAGGATTTCAAACATGTAATAATGATATGTCCACGTTATGTGGTAGAAAGGAAACGCATGTTTGACGATATATACAGGTATTTAGATGCACCATTTCGCTACGAAGACATTATATTCTCCACCAACATTTATGTGCTTAAGTCGATAGCAGAGCTAGCAATGAAATATGAATGTATTTAAAAGCTATAGCAGAATTAGAATGAATGGAAGAAAATGCTTAGAGAAGGATTACGTGATTTTAATTTTGGTTAAGCTCGTAGAAGGATGGCAGGAGCACAGAGTGCTGCTCCATCCATTAGCAGTAGTTTATGTAAATATCGGTATATAGTAGAATGATGAATGTGTGAAGCGAATGTATTTGTAGGTAAGAATGGAGAGTGAGTGATATTCTAGTGATAAGCACCTAGACGATGCTGGCTGTATGGCGGAAGCCAATGCCAAAAAATAAAAATAAAAAAAAATAAAAGTAAAAAAAAACTTGCAGGTCGGTAGGGCGGCACATTGTAACTGTGATATTGAAATGTGTGCCCCCTCTCCTTTCGTAAAAGAAAATATAATATCCAACACTTTTCGCAAGCAAATAGACTTTTGTAAATACCAGGTTTAAAAATGCGAATTACAAGTGGCAATAATGGACTAACAATACTTACACCTTGTCCACTACAAATCTTCACAATACACTACCAAAGATGCAACAGAAATTTGACTTCCTCCTTACAAAATATAACATTCCTCAATTCTGAAGGGAATCTCTGTTAATTATACAACAGGTCTACCACAAAAATGTGGAGAAAATTACCAATCATAAATGTTTTAAATATTTGACGAGAAATTAAAACTGTTCAAAGGTGCCCCCTGTTCAAATGTTCCTCCTCACCCTATCTTATCACCTTAGATTAGATTAGATTAAATTAGGGCGGCCTCAAAGCCTACGCCATCGCGACCCCTTTGGATCTATTGAGGCGCCCCGACTTTAGAGCTCACCCTCCAGACCCGTCCGTTTAATCAGACTCTTAATTCTGAGAGCGACTTCTGGGTAAAGCTCTCAGGGCCTTGGTTTTTCCTCCCCGAGAAGTAAAATCCTTAGCCAGACAAGCCCCTCACCTTGACACAACACGTGCAGTGCCCGTTTCCTCTTCTTCCTGGCAGAACCTACAAAGGCTAGCCATCTGCTAGGCCCATGCGATGCATGTGTTTCCTGAACCTGCAGTGGCCAGTTATTAGGCACCTTATCACCTTACTTAATATTAAAGTGTAACTACAAATCAAGTGTAAACTCCAAATTTATAAATGTCCAATTCATTCTTAACCTGTGATTAACAAACTATGTTATTTTACTGACTTTTAAGTTTTGATAATTTCTGTATTTCTTTTCCAGGTAAGTACATTTAAGTACTGCATGAAGGGTTTGATCAGTGGACCGTGTTTCCCTTCAGCGCCCTTTTCTCTTCCCCTAATTATGCACTTAGACGTACAAACTGCTCCCCCCTCTCCAAGGTAAGAAACACCCTTTTCCTATAATAATTATTACTAAACTTACAGGATGTAGTAAAAAACAAAAACAAAAAAGTTGAAGCTCGTTTTAAAAAATCTCAGTTTGAACCACAGTACGTGATCATTAATATTCTATGAACTAATTTATGACGTGTTTTATAAACATGTTTTGTGACAGTTCTATTGTGAAAGGTAAAAATCGTGAATGTGAGTCAACTTTGGATCATTCAAAATTAAGAGTCAAAATCAGGGACACTTCTTTTTTGTTTGTTTGTACCGCTCCATTTTTTTTAAACCGTCTTTTACTTCCGGTTTCTCAATTTCGTTGTTGGCCGCTGAGCAGGGCTCATTTTCTGTGTGATGTTCTGCAGCTACACATTTTTGGAAAGAAGTGAATTTGTTTCAGCAAATTCTTCCCTTTTTATTTTTAACTTAAATTAGAAATAATAATTAAAGTAAAAGAAATTAAGTTCCCATTGGATCATATATGTTTAGCATTCCCACGCTTTCTGTTTCAAAACACGTGAGAGGTATCCGTGTGCTTTCGCTTCCGGTTATTTTTGTATTATTATCATTTGTATTGTTGGTATTGTTATTTTAGATCATTATAATTCATATTTGGTATTTATAATTTCTCTACAGAGACGCGTAAATAGATTTTTTTTCATTTTTTTTGGAAATTTTAACAGTTTATGGGGCATTTAATAATATACCGCTGTCATATGAAGTGTAAGGTTGATATACATACTGACGAATTATTTTTTTAAAAAAATTCCCGAACGAGGGGCTCTAAAAAACCAGATTCTTCCTGTGGCAATTGAGTAATTTGAAAGTTAAAACAAAATACGTCATTTTCTCCATATTATAAAACGAGTTTGTTATTGATTATTTCGAGTCTGGTTTAGGTTATTTCCTTTAATAGAGGGAAGGTTTCATGAACCTAAAAACACAGGTCATCTTATGGTGGCAGCATTTCCTTTAGAAATGACCATTTCTAATAAAGTTAAAAGCCACCCTCTCAAATGTCAACGGACTGTCCTAAAAGTAACTTACCGCCTAATTTATTATCTACTTAACATTCCATTTCTTTTTTTCTCTAACTTGGATTTCCCCTTTATACATTTAGGGCTGTTAAACCCTATTGGAATGTATAGTATTTTATTCATCTTACTGGTTAGGGTATTTAAAGGGTTTTATGATTTGACTTCTAGGTATTAAGTAAAGCTTCTTCAGTAATTCCAAAATATTGTCCGTTGGATCTTTTGTCGTATCAATTTTTCTTGAACTAGTATTTAGGGCGCACAGTAGCGTAGCTTGGATATTTTATTTGGGTAGACTCTACCCTAATACCATAGAATTAAAGTGAGCTAAACGACCTCTGCCATTGTGATCTAGCCCTCGGCTAATAAACATGTAACGTAAGCTCACAAATTTGTTGCCCATAGCCGATCTAGAAGCTTTATGCTATGGTTGATTCTATTGCCGACACTGAAGATCCTCTAAGGAGGAAGTGAAGCTAAGGATCTCTTCCTCAATCAAGCTCTTCAGGTTTTTGCTGAGACTGCTAAGTCTAATCAGATCCACCATTCGGCCATAGATAGAGGTTCCTCGAACGAATTTTTCCACAGATGACGTCTATTGCGAATACCTAGAACTAACAACATACTAAAACACGCGACACCCTCAACATTAACACAATAAACAAATTACACACAGAGAAACTTTTAACTCATAATCTCATGCATCCCCTACATCATACACATCAACGATCTGCAAACAAATCACTAGATACTAAAGGGAGTTACAATAGATCTTTTGAGGCCGTGGTATTTCTGGCTTTATAGCCAAACCCTAATAAATCTAGCCTAATTGCGCCTTCAGAGTTCCCAGATTTGTGGCGAACCAAGGTCTTATAGGCTTGATTTCTTCGCGAGAAAAGTTTTAGTAACGCTAGTAACGTTTCCGTAAACAATGCAGTAAAAAGCGAGAGTGCAACTTTATGTATTTAGATGCACCATTTCGCTACTAAGACAAAATATTCTCCACCAATATCTATGTGCTTAAATCTATAGCAGAGCTAGCATCGAAATATGAATGTATTTAAAAGTTATAGCCGATTAGAATGAATGGAAGAAAATGCTTAGAGAAGGATTACGTGATTTTAATTTTTGGTTAAGCTATAAGGATGGCAGGAATATGGAGTACTGATCCATCCATTAGTTGTAAGGTTTTATAGGTGTATATAGTAGAGGGATGAATGTGTGAAGCGAATGTATCTATAAGTAAGAATGGGGAGTGAGTGATATTCTAGTGATAAGCACCTAGACGATGCTGGCTGTATGGCGGAAGTCAATGCCTAAAAAAAGGCAAAACAAAAAACAAACTTTATTTAATACATTTTGCGTAGTTTTTCACCCTATGATCTCGTATATGTTTCATGAATATTACGGAAATACCAAGATTCATGCGAGCGATTTTAAATAAAGACATCTAATTTTATGGAATTCTCCAAGATCTAAGTAGCGAGTAATCTAAAGTTAACGTATACAATGTATTGCTTCACAGAGTTATATTTGATTACATAGTTATTTAGTAAATAATAAATACACGAGCCCAGATTCACCTTATCAGTCATTGTACCTTTATTTCTACAACACATGTTGGTCACGTATACGCAATGTAGATAAATATTTGTGTTTGATTACATTTTATGTAAATTGTGGCAGGAGGGAATTTAATATTGTTGTGTCGATATTTAAGAAAGATATAATATATATCGTTAAATCACTATTAATGGAATATCATTGAATATAATAGCGATAAGAACGTTTAAAACGTGGATACTTCATTTAGCCTGAGTTAGATTTGTTATTTAATTTAAAGAATTTATTGTTAGCATTTTTACCAATTTACGTCTTCTTTTTTTAATTGTATTGTGATCGTGACTTAATTTTAGATCTCAGAAATATATTTTCAGCCTTCAAAAAAAAATGTAATTTTTGAAAAATGATCTTTGCTTAAGTGAAAACACTTCTCAATAATGAAAAATTGCGGATAATAAGAAGTTGTGCTTGGATGCTAAATGGGGACCTCGATGTCCGACCGGAAATCCTATATTTAGGCGAACTTGTTGCGCATATTGTTTGTATCCACGTTGTCCACAAAATTATTTGAAATATTGTTTCAAAAAAGTGGTTTAAAGGGTGCATCCGACTGCTTAGGTTATTAAGCACTCTCTAATATCTGGTCCTTTTCTTGAACGTATTCAAGTCAGGCTAGGGTGGCAATTATCCCTTAAAAAAGTATTATTTTATTTTAAATTAAAGGCTTTTTAACATCTGAAGTCGTTGAAGCCTGGAGGTTTTTTTTGTTTTTCCAGTGCAGTGCCATCTTCAGGACAGAGTCGTCTCGTTACAGACAACACTGTCCTTCAACGGATAGTGGAGCTGTAAGTAGAGAAAAAAAGAAAATCTAAGGACTAGTAGCTGGATTCGAACCCAGGATCATCTCGCTCGTTCAGTGTCCACTCTGTACACTAACCGTTAAGCTACTCCCTTCACTGGGGATCACTAATATTATATTGTCTTCTTGCCACTAAAAGAAAATTAAATAGTTATAAAGGATCGCTAGGCCGGAAGTATGAGTTGAACGATTTGTTTTTTAACTATCTTATTCCGTTTCCTCCTGTATAATCACCTTTGTTTATCGATTTTGTTTAAAATTCGATTCTGTTCACAAAAATCGATTTGAAGGTGTGATTCTCAGACCATACATTGCCTTTAAAGGTCCTTCCGCTACATTAAAAACCCAAGATTAAATCCCAAATTTTAAGGATTCCTTAAATGTTTATGCTAATGTTTTAATGTTTTATAGTTCAAATACATTCTGGTATAATAGGTGAATTTTTACTCTAAATTTTATTCCACCCATAAAAGCTGGAGTCCCTCAAGGAAGCGTTCTAGGCCCTTTTCTTTTTCTAATATACACTGCTGAATTACCTCTATCTCAAAATACAATAGTTTCAACATTCGCTAACGATACTGCCACACTTTCTTCCCACTCCGATCCGATACAAGCCAGTCAGAACAGTCAAATCCATTTAAATCTTCTTGAAACCTGGTTCCGAAAATGGAAAATAAAAATTAATGAACAAAAATCAGTGCACATTACTTTTACATTACGAAAATCTGCAAGTCCACCAGTTCTACTGAACGGTGTAACGATTCCTCCAGCTGACGTAGTACGATACTTAGGACTGTACATTGACAAGAGACTCACCTGGAACCCACATACTCGACTGAAACGACAAGACGTGAACAGACGCTACAAGCTACTTACTAGACTACTTGACCGCAGATCCAAACTCGACTTGAACCACAAACTGACAATTTACAAAACACTGTTAAGACCCATATGGACATACGGAGCTGAAGTGTGGGGCTCAACCAAACCTTCTAACTCCAAACGCCTGCAGACACTACAGTCAAAAATCCTACGGAAAATCCTGAATGCTCCTTACTACATTTCTAACCTTACAATACACACCGACCTTCACATTCCCTTTGTCTCTGATCTAATAAAGTCTGGCTACCGCAAATTTCACAGCCTCCTAGCTCTCCATCCTAATCCTCTTGTCCAACAACTCTCCTCTCTAAACCTTCCAGACAATCCTCCTCGTCGACTGAAGCGAAAATGGCCTAGAGATCTGTTGTGATTAAATCATTGTGAAGGAGTTTCGCCAGTGGGTGATTGCTCCAACCATGACTTTTCAAGAGAACTGAACCAATAAGATCAGATTTACTTGGTGCAACAATTGTTGCAGTTGTAAATATAAAAATAAAGTGAGAAAAAAAAAAAAAATTTATTCCATAGCTATTTAATTTATTTTAATACTTGACTATTTGTATTAATGCTTTGTTTTTTCTTGCAACCTAAGCCGGTCGTAGGTCTTCTGGTGACTTAAGGTTTCTTTGAGTTAAGGTTATTAACTATAATTCTTAGAAATATTTACTTTACTTTTTTTCCCCCATGATTATAGTATTTTTTTAGTATAGAAAAATTAGGTTGAAAACGGAAAAAATGCTATTTTCAAGTTTTCCATCTTTGCAAGGCGCTTGAAAAAAATTGAAATCCTGTAATTCAGTAAAAGCAACCCTGTCCATCACGAAGATGTTCATCTAATGTAGAACACCCTGGGAGTTTCTGTAGCTGGATAATTTAAATTTTCTTGCCCCTCTTGTTAGTGTTTCTAAGAGAGTAGAGGGATGCTGATTATCTCATTGCATGTGCATGATAAAACTTGTCCTGCATTCTTCATATTATGCAGCTGTTCATTATTCATATAATTAAGTCCATATTCTTAGAAAATAATTTAAAACAAATTAATACCTTCTTTTTTTTTCTTAAATCAAATGAAGTAAAAAGTAATAATTAAAAAATAATTATTCCTAAAGCTAAATGCAGTTGGGGTCAGAGGGAGTTGCACATTCTGCATGCGATTCCCTCCCCTCTTGCTTTGTTCCCAACAAAAAACTTAATGCTTTGACTAGTCCTGTAACTTAGTAGGACTTATTTTTTTAAGTACTAAATAACTAAAATTGGGATAATTATAGCTTGATTGACGAAAATAGTTCTGGGAACCGTTAGACGAAATGGAACAAAATTTAAAGATATTTGTGCCAAATAATGGAACAGTTGTAAGAACAAAATAAATTTGTTGTGACTACACACACGACTTTGACTATGATTTTTCTAGGGGCTTACTTCCCCATAGATTTGCATCAAACTGTGAGAAAAATTGGCAATAACCTTACACTTGTAAAGCCGTGCATTGAGCACTGAAATGGTTTATTACAGAGGTAAGCCTCATTTTACCTCTCCTCAGGGCGCTCTTTTCATCTGAAATGAATGCGGTCTAATCGTGGGCAACTGGGGGGAAAAAAAACCTCTTAAAAGTATATCGTATTTTCAAAGTGATTCTAGTTCTGAGTTTTCCGGGGATAGAATTGGATTCAATTGTTTACAGTTTCCCTTTAAAAGGTGACTAAAAGAGCCAAACTATCTGTTTGCTCCAAACACCAATGGCGTTTGACCCATGGTTTTCTTTTTCTTTTGCTTTTTCCGTTTCCTTGAGACTTCGAAAGATGTGCTTCTAGCGGGGTGCTATAGTACTAGTACTATCAGGCTAATAATTAAGCAGCATCTAAGCCTATACTTGAACCAATAATTCACTTTCGTTTTAGCAGATTTTAGAAATATCACCCCTTAGTGTGAGAAATATTGCCAAGTTCCATTCCCGTCTCATTTAATGTAAGTAAATGATTACAAAAATGTAATTTATTCAAATGTGATTCAATATATAAGTTCATCACTCTATAATTTATTTACTTTTTTTAAATATTATATATTTTCTTGGGTTCACTAATTAGTAGTAGTTCTCTGAACTTGAGACAAACTGCACGCATATATATTCTCCATGACTTCAGGGATTTTCTAATAAATAATATGTAATTAATAAAAAATTATGGTAATTTAATTATTATCTCTGGTGGTGGTTTTGGTGAGGAGGGGATTATTTGTGAGAAACAGATATCTGCATGAGACAATTAGAACGTTTCTTTCTTGTTCTTCTTCTTCTTCTTCAAATCATGTTATAAATGGTTTTTTCTTGTGCATAGTTAATTTCTCCCATTGAATCATCTGGTTGGAACGTCCCCTCATGCTTTGTGCATTGTGATTCAGGGTGTAGGAGAACTTTTTTTTTCTTTTAAGTTCAAGTTCATCTTGTTAAGTTTTATTCTAGCTGTTGGTATTTCCTTCTTTTGTAGTTGATATCTTTTATATTATATGTTGTTGAAGATTTTTTTTTTTAATTTATTTGCTATTCACAATCTACAAAGAATAAAATGTAATAAGTGAATACGATAAAAGAACAGTTCATGTCTTGATCAGCTTGAGGAGAAAAGCTGCCCACTGGCAACACTCTCGCTGGAGTTTCTTGTACTATTGAAGCTGGTCACGAGGCCAACAGCGTTTCAATCATCGTGCAGGACGATCTGGAATTGTTTTGGAGGCAAGATTTTGAACACGAGGATTGGTACAGAGTGGAAGAGAGTCAAAGAATTTTCTATATTTAAATTTAGATTCGTCAGTTACGTATGAGATTTTGAGGTCGTTATGGTGGGTGGAGTTAGAGACATAAAATGGAGAATTCGTAATCTGACGGGAGTATTTTGGATTGGAAGGACTGGATCTTTTGTGAATTAGAAAGTTTGGCTGAACCCCACAGAATTAAGAACTAAGTT
Source organism: Rhodnius prolixus (assembly GCF_049639745.1). Lineage (NCBI taxonomy): Eukaryota > Metazoa > Arthropoda > Insecta > Hemiptera > Reduviidae > Rhodnius > Rhodnius prolixus. Next base: position 10,143,054 of record NW_027411582.1, read on the forward strand.
TTAATTATTATTGTGTGGTTTAAAGTTTGCGTTTAGAGTTTAATGAATCTCTTTTTGAGTTTCAAATCCAAACTTCCGGTTGACCACGCGCTCTTACTAGACGATCTTCATTCTCATGTTGTCTTCTGTAGGCAGTTATTGATAAAAGAATGGTTGAGCTCGCAAAATCAGCTTCTTTATCTCTGTCTCTCTCTCGTAAGAAAGGAAATAATCCAATCTTGCCAACTCACCAAATAGAGTTTTCAATATTCATTAATTTTGACCTATAATTCCAAGACCAAGTGCATTTGCAGGATAATGTTTGTAGTAAATGTTGTTACATTCACTTGTTACGATGTAAAAAAAAGGCCCTGTGCATCCTGCCTAGAAGGGAGTGCCTAATTCTGTTTTTGTCCCCCGGTAGGTGTATCTACTATCCCTTCTGTTATATTTATCTTCCTTTGTATATCTATGGGTAACTTCTAGAAAGGTTAGCAGCAGGTACTACTCAAAAGGAAACACACACATACAGGCAGACTGAAAGACAGGAAGTGACAACAGGTGGCAGCGGCCTTCCACAGTCCACTTGTCTCTTCATACAATGTTTCTTGAATGTGTATTTAGGACCGAAGTATTTACCTAGGCCCTTGTATTTTAATCTTACTATTTAATATTTTCATTTATTACTCGTATCATCTGTATTTTGTTTAAATAATTTTTGCTCCATTTCTTGAGAATGACTTGTCTGTTTTTAAATCTGGACTGAATACTTAACCGAGTTTACTTTTATAAGTAAAATAAAATAAGGCGCCCCAAAATCTGAAGTCATTGGCGCTCGGAGCTTTTTCCTGGAACTCTGGACAGTGATTTCTGGAAACTCTGTCCATCAGTGGACAGGCAGCTAGCTGTAAGAAGCTCCCTCCTAGGAAGAGGAAATCCTAGGTCCAACAGCTGGATTGGAATCCAGGATCTTTTTCGTGGGAATTCAGTGTGCTAATCACATAGTAAATTCCTTCCCTTTAAACAAAATTCTATTCTCGTTTTTCGTTCCTAACGAGGAAGAGATTTCCACCGGGTTCTTAATGCCTTATTACTCGGTGAGGGGTCAGAAAACATTTTTTAGAGGATGCGGAGGCCCTGAGCAGGTGGTAACAGTCGGTGGGGGGAAGACAAACTCTTGAGGCTCTGCGTTGCAATCGCTGCTTTGCGATATGAGACCTCATAACTTTAAGGGGAAAAAAACTGTCTGATGTAGTAAGCACCATGATCTTAGAAATAGGAGTGCTTTCTGCCACTAGCCGAACAAAGGGTTGGCACTGTAAGCTTTTTTTCAATCGGGTGTAGATTCTCTCGGGGTATACAACCTACTCAAATTACTTGATGTACCCTACTATTTGGATTTTGCTGCGCTACGATATCTTTGGAACTTTGAGGCCAAAGGAGATTGTAGCGCAGAAGGAACTGGTAGGGAAAGTCCTCATCCTTTTTAGAAGGGGGGAGGTTTCATCTACTAGACTCAAAAGGGGAAGGTACAATAAGCCTCTTGTGGCTGCGGTGCCGTGAGGTATTGGTTCCGTTTTATCTAATCTAATTTGGATTTCTGGAACCCATCCCCTCTTATTACCTCGTTACACAGTTCCTCCTTAACAAACTTCTAAGACAGAGTAGCTGTTTGGCCCAAGAAAGCGTTGAAGAGCTTGGTCCAAGCTCGCAGACCCAAAAAGAAGAGAAAAAAATAATTCATCTTCATGATGAACAAGAGAGTTGTTGAATGAACGACAACCGGAAACTTCCCCCACTCTATCTTCTTTACCCCACACTGCCTTTCTTGATCTTATTTCCAATTTCAGCACATCCGGTTTCTTATTATGATAATGTTGTTGTCAGGTAAGAATCGTTGAAAAAATAATTTTAATTCCAGTCCCACGATATCATGCTTAGATAAAAATTTCTAAAACCAGCTCTCTCGCTAAAATACTCCACCCACCGGTACGAGGAGAGAAGGAGAGAGTCTCCTTTTGTTTTCTAAAGAAATTAACCATTATAATTTAGACTGCAGCTGACCTTGATATGTCTGGGTCAGTGTACTAGGAGGTTTTTAACCAGCTGTAACTTGAAAAATTGTTACGTTTCAGTGATTTTTAATTTGTCTTTTCCATTTTCTGTGATTTTTCTCTCTTCTTTGTGGTGGTTTTTCTTGAACAGTTTTCTTTGTTCGTTATTAACAGTGTTAATCATTTGTCCGTGTTATTTTGGTTCTCACTCATTTTCACTGAAAATTATCGCTTACATCATAACTGGTTGAAACAAAAGTCTAGATTCCAGGTTTCTAATCATTTTAAAAGGTTTGCTTCCAGAAGTGGTACTTACTTTCGCTCGGCCAATTTATAGATATGCATGTATTAAATGAGCAAATAAATTTAGCTCAGTGCTTAGCTGAAATGAATTTTCCCAGTTTCGAATTCCAGCTGCTAGGCCCTTAGGAGCTTGCAGCTTACAACTCACTGTCCGATGATGGACAGTGTTGAATGTAACGAGAAAACACTGTCCCAGAGGCTTGCCTATTGCACTCTGGAAAAAGCTCCTGGCGCCAAGTGGACCTCAGATGTTGAAAATAGTAATCCGGTTCGCTCTTTGTTTCCTAAAAAAATTTGTATTTCTCTCGTAATTCCAAAGAGAAATTAGACCCAAATATGGATAATTAAAGTAATTATAATTATTAAATAAGGAATTAATTATGAAAAATAAATTAGAAAGTCAATTTTTTTTGTAAAATACTCTTTCAACATAAAACAGCAAAAAACCTTTTTGGTAACCCTAGTCTCCATCAAATTCTGCAACTTTTTCTCTTTTTCGAGGTCGCCCTACTCCTTTTGGGTCAATCTCTAATCCATTTTCGGGTCAGCCAGTCTTATTGTACTAAATTTAAGTTCGTCACAAGAAAAAGATAAATAGAATTTTATTATTAATACAAATTTTAGTAATAATTTAAAAATAAAAAATACATTCACCAGAGTATTTTACATTTATCAGAGGGTCTTTTTTGATAAAGAGATCGTAAATCTATCCACCTGTGGAGTTCACTTCCAACCAAAGATATAATAAAAGTCGGAAGGTGTTACAAATATATAAGATAATGTAAATGTTTATTTAGCATTCATAGTTTTATCGCTGTTGGTGCTTGATAGAGTGTAGAAAAAGATACTGCGTTGTAAAATGTTAACAAAAAATACACTTTTTCATTCACCTTTAACCAATAAAATTCCATGAGAATAAAATAATGATAAATATTATACCTAAAATAAATTTTGTCCAACACCTTATTGGGGCCTCCAGACGTTTAAACTTGTTGGAGATTTTTTGGCTTTTGAGGAGCTTCGTAAATCGTGATGTTTCTATCTTGCATCGAGTCAGCAGGTGTTACGTGGAACGGAAACATAGTTGTAGCCAAATTCTTCGACACCAAACTGGTTACTTAACCTCTAATGATGAATGAATACTCGAAATATTTTAGAGACACGAAGTGCATGCTATCAGCGATTTAAAAAAATAATAATAATAATAAAAAAAGCTACAGACTTGCCACCGTGTAAAAGCAAATAACAAGATAGCAGACGTGGCGGGGGAGAGATCTTTTCATATTTAGTAAGATCAGCAGTTGTTATAGTGATTCCAAGGAAGTGATATTCAGCCTTGGCTTCCACGTATTTCTAGGATTAGCTAGCCAAACTAGCCAGTTAATGACGGCGATGAGTCATTCTGCATATTTCTTCTTAGAGGCGTCCATCTTTGGGAAAACCTTTTGTTATGGTTATAATATGCTTTAAGTATTACTTAACACTTCTTCCTCATTACTTAAGTTGGAGTCCATTATTAGTAAATAAAATCAGTGTGGATGGTTTGTTTTTCGGTAACTTAGTCATACCACTTACTGGTACTCATTAACCAGTTAAACGGGCAATTTAGTTTTAAAAAACCTCCCCACAGTGTGCGGAATTAAAATCAGACAATGGCGTGTATACACCGTCGAACGCAGGACAAAACAGTCGAAAGTTTACAATAGTCGTAATAGTCACTGCTAGCGACTTTTTCTGTAATCTCGAGGGGGAATTACATAGAAGCATTCTGTGCTCATTCAAAATCTTGCACCGCTTCACGTGTGCATTGCTCTAGTTAACTAGGGAATGCAAGAGCTTTTACAAGGAAGAGAAGAGCTTTGAATTCTGTACAAAATAAAATCATGCTCGTACTGAGGTCTGAAACTCTAAGAGGTAAAAACGGCATTGCACAAGGGTTGAGAGCTTCTATTTGTGTGCGTAATTCTCTAATGCGGAGACCAAACATGTACCAACCACTTATCATTTGGCTGACTCCTACCGCAGTTCTATTGGTAAGATAAAGGAAACATCCTACCAAATAATATTCTTATTGTATTTTATTAAAATTTCGAGTTTTCATAGTTAATGGCAATTTTATATTTTTCACAACGAGTAAACACGTCGAACGCGCCGTAATAGAGATTTGGTTTGACGTGTATACACGGCAAACACACTTAACTGGTTAAGAATATTGACGCATGAAAGTGAACATTGCGAGAACACTTTTACGATTCGGAAACGTAGCGAACGAGGCGTTTAAGAAGCATGGGTGTTAATAAGCAAAGTAAGGAGCTTAAAGTATTTTGATTATGCATTGCTACTAAGCATTTGGTTGCGATTAATGATTAATAACCAGGTGCAATATAAATAAATAAAAAATAACTTACTGAAGTATTACAGTAACAAACAGGGATGGAATTAGTACTTTTCTAGTATTAATAATTTGAAAATGTGGCTCATTATGTTCGCCATTGCTGGATTTATATCTTGGATTTCAGTAGCAGCCATATCACGGCACGTTTATTGTATCCATGACCGGGTTTTATAACTAACATCCCTTGTGCAATGCCCGTATTTTATAAGGAGAGAGGTGGTGGGAGCCAGCCAAATGATAAGTGGTTGGTACATGTTTGGTCTCCGCTTTAGAGATTGGGGAATTGCGCACACAAATAGAAGCTCTCAACCCTTGTGCAATGCCCGTTTTTACCTTAGTTAGAGATACAGACCTCAGTACGAGCATGATATCGACTTCACTCGTTTCCGTCTCGTACTGCACTCGCCTAAGTAAAAAATCTCGAGAACATCAAAACGATTAATGCACCCTCTGAAACTAGTCAGCAAATACCACAAATTTATGTACCAGGACAGATAAACTCGTAGATATCCGCCATTTCCTTTTTATTTGAAACAAAATCAAACTTTAGTTAATGCGTAGCAGAATTTGTATGCCCTATTTTAAGAAAAGCAATTTAAACTATAGGAATCACGCAATAGCCTTCATGATTTTTTTTTTTTTTATCACAGTTTTCCCATCTCGTGCATATATATATGTGTGTGTGTATGTGCATGAGAAGGTTGTATTTATTCTAAACTGTGCTAACAATATCGATTACTACTACTAATTTACAAAAAAAAAACTAGAATCGATCAAACTTGTTTTAGGAGCACGAAATTAGTGTTATATATGTGTTACAGTTACCTAAGCATTGACTCGTTTTAATTGACTCCTTTCTGTAGAAGAGCATTTATCTCTTCCATATATCTTTGATAAGATTGGCAGTTTCGCCTCATTAACTTGACTTTCTAATCAACCATTCATGATTTTCACTTGGCCAAATTTAGTAGAAATATCAATGAACAAAGGAAAGTTTTTTACGGAACAGAGATAAAGAACAAGAACAACTGGGTTTACCTGCGCAGCCGCTATCTGTTGCTATTTTATATATAAGGATTTGAATTTATATGTTATGGTATTAGAAATCCATTTTCTTTTTATAGAACAGATAATTAATTAGATAGTATTTTTTCTATATAAAACAGTATTATTTCCATTCTTAGGAGTTCTACTCCTGTATACGTACTTAAAGGTTGGGGAGAATTGAGGTTATTATAGTGCAGGTTGACCTTATGGCTAGAAAAGGAATTTCACTATTTTACTATTACATTAGTTTTCTAGCTAAGTATGTGTGTTTTTGTAAAGTTGATAACCAGTTTGATAGAAATTTTTTTTTTCTATTTCTCTAGTTTCTCTTATTTACTATTTTAGGAAGTATTTCCCGTGGAATCAAGATTTTAAAATTGATTTATTTTTTATTATTTAACTGGAAATATTAAGTTTTAAAGGTTACTTGAATAAGAAAAAGTAATTTTTTCGAGAAGTTGAGTGTTTCTTTTTGTAAGTATACATATTTTGTAAATATTGAGTTTCCTTATGGGACAATACGCTAATCTCTCGTAAGTCCCAGTTAAGCAAAGACTTCATTGATTTCAAGAAAAAAAAAACCTCCAAATCGGGAGAACATCCAAATGTCTGGATACTCTATAGGAAATCCGGGACATTTAATCCATTATTCTCCACAAATTATAGATGTACGAGTAGCTCCCCTTTAACTGTATTCCTCACAAAAGATTTCCGAACATTTCATATGTAAATTTTGAATATCAAAACAGTTCAGAACCCGCTTCTCTTTTTTTTTTTATTTTATTGTCTCCTTTACTGTTCTAATCCTTGAAATTCCAAAGCTCGCCTCCACAACTTTCCTGGACAACCCATCAGATCGGCTGAGCCTCTGTTGTCCTCGTGACCTTCTCCCAAGACAAGTAATCTTAAATCATAGCTTATTTGTTCTTTTCCTCCAAGACCTTTGGCCAACACTTTTTTTATATCAGTAATTTCTATTTATTAATTTCTTTTATTTATTTATAAGATTTATAAATGTGAAATAAAAAAAGATGGATAAATATAAATGATGGATCATGGAGAGTATTCGGCTCTATAGCTGGAAAAAATAGCAATGTTTTAGTGATAATAGTTATTGAAATATAGAGCGTTAAATTTTGGGGGTCTTGCAAATGGTTCAAATTTCAAACCTCTATATCTCTCTTCGTATTGTTCCGATTTTAATGAATTCTTTACCGAATTGTAGAGAAAAGTTTACTCTATAGCTGATATAAATAGCAATGTTTTAGTGATAATAGTTATTGAAATATAGAGCGTTAAATTTTGGGGGTCTTGCAAATGGTTCAAATTTCAAACCTCTATATCTCTCTTCGTATTGTTCCGATTTTAATGAATTCTTTACCGAATTGTAGAGAAAAGTTTACTCTATAGCTGATATAAATAGCAATGTTTTAGTGATAATAGTTATTGAAATATAGAGCGTTAAATTTTGGGGGTCTTGCAAATGGTTCAAATTTCAAACCTCTATATCTCTCTTCGTATTGTTCCGATTTTAATGAATTCTTTACCGAATTGTAGAGAAAAGTTTACTCTATTACTGATATAAATAGCAATGTTTTAGTGATAATAGTTATTGAAATATAGAGGGTTAAATTTTGGGGGTCTTGTAAATGGTTCAAATTTCAAACCTCTATATCTCTCTTCGTATTGTTCCGATTTTAATGAATTCTTTACCAAATTGTAGGGAAAAGTTAGCTCTATAACTGGTATTGATACTTTTTGGCGTTTAATCACTCCTTATTCTTAACTTTTAAACATCAAGTTTTTTTATTAAAGAGATTTTAAATATGATTTTCTCTAATATTAATTTTTTTTTTTGCATTCATAGAGAAATTAAATTAGTATTCAGGGACGACATGGTTAAAGCAGAACAGGAAACAGTTGTTTCCGTTTATTTGTGCGGATGTCAGTCAAAAAAATAAAAATAACAGGAGAATCGATTGACCTAAACCGCTATTTAAATTTCACCGCTGGCAGTAGACTGCTAATTCTATTCATCTAATAATATTGTTCTTATATTTCTAGTGCACTAAAAGTTGAGAATGTCCATAGTTTTAATAACATTTATATACAAACTACTTATTTCGAATCTAGAGCAAAATTATAGATGCATTTGATGGAAAATACGGTTAGGCCTGCAGTGTTGGATAGTATCGTTGATTTTATTCCTCATATCCTTTACCGGTTTCGAACATCTATCATCAATCACCAGAGAGGTTCGACTTTACTTTGATTTCCGTCTCGCATTACACTTTGTTCTTGGAAGTGAAGGACCTTGTTAAGCCCATCTATCCATTTCTTTCAAAAGAAACATTTTGTTTCACAGTTATTGTATCAGCAGTAGATACTTTATACTTTATAAAGTTTCATTCTATAACAAATATTATTGAAAATAAAGCAAACATGGTTAATATTATGCATGATAATTTGTGCATCCACAGTTTTATTTGAAAAAAATGATAAAAATATTCATCCGGGCAACGGTGACGCAAATGGATACATGGCTTTACTACCTAAAGGTCTTGAACTACCATAAAATCAAACCTTAAAAGAAAATTATTGAATTAATTATAATAATAATTGAAAAACTTAGGGGAAAACCCCAATGATACGTTGGTTTTGCTCAAGATTTCAAAATCCTGTTCTATATTCAGTAGAGTGTCATATTAAAAATAAATAAAATAAAAATTAAACTCCAAATACATTTAAAATTACCATATTTATTTTTGAAAATATATAAACAATAAAAAAAAAAAGTTGCGTGAAATAAAAAAGGAAATACAGTGTCGATCAACTTGGCAGTGTCGTCTGCTTAATGAACGACCGTGAACTTAAAATATACAGGAGCTCTTTTGTTCTTATAAAAAAAAATTTCTCATGATCTCCTTTGATCGTACACAATGAACTTCCTACAATTTTTATTGTTAGCTATTTCTATGAAAAAATAGGAAAAAAAAAAAAAAAAAAGAAGCAGATAAAAACTGGAGAAGTGTGTAATTTAAGTTTAATTAAGTCCTTTTCATTAATATTCTGCATTGTTTAAGGAAAAGAAGGAAAAAAAGAGCCAATAATATCATTCTCAGGTTTTTGTTTTTTGTGAAACAAAATTCACATTGTTCAAACTCTTGCCATTTTCGTCGTAAGCCTCTTACTTGGAACGGAACAGTCAATATGGCGTTTAAAATTATGTAATATGCTATGTAGTATTTGCAGAGGTCCCTTGATCATTCCGAATCGCGTGAAATCCCAGTTGATTTAATTAATTTCATCGTGAAAGTTAGTGTAAAGTTTATAATAAATGGTTTTGGCCAAGGTGAATCTGTATAGGAGGCCTAAATTAATAAGTATAAACATCTAAGAATATTTTTGTTTAGAGCAAAAACAAAATAAACCTACAAAACCAAAGGAAATAATCAGTAAAAAGACAAATAAATAAAAATACGACATTCTGAAGGTAAACCTGCGCGAGTTATTTATTTGCGACTATTATTTTTGCCTCTTCTCCTTTAAGTCTTTGAAATGAGTCACTAAACATGATTGCATTCTAATATCTTTCAAGGAACTTAATTATTGAGTCCTGTGTTGCTTTGGCTAACTTTTACTATTCACCCACCACAAATAGCAACAATTTGTACACGCCGTGACATCTAGCGGAATTATTTTGAAACTAAAAAGCACAATTTTCTAGATGACTGCGCATTCTAACGAGAGTTAATGTAAATAAACTCCTTTCACTTAACACCATTTTTAGCTTTCATAGAAAATAAAAGTTTTATTTCAATTTGTATTGTATTTTAATTTCTCTTTATTCATTTTATTGGCAACTTTTACATTTTAATTTACTATTTAAATAATCTCCTAGTTTTCTAATAATTCTCTTTGTTTTTAAAAGAAATGATTGGGACCCTGCCAAATTTATTATTAAATGACTGCAGCGAGTTTAATATTTAACATATTATTACTCATTTTTACTGCATACAATGTATTAAATGAAATTTGAGCTCGCAATGCTTCTTGTTTCTACAATTTTCATGGTTTTTAAATCGTGACATGTACATTAAACTCCAAAGTTTTTGAAACAAATTTAATTCGAACTAACTGTACACCTGTTCGGCGAAGTGAATATATTAAATTGAAATAGCGTTCTATTTTCTAGCCTATCACCAATTTTTCCCTAAAACTGTCATGAAATTAATTTTCCTAAAAAAAATATGGAACTAATAGATCTTGTGTATGAATTGTGTTATATAATTCCGATTTTGGTATTTTGGTCGCATAGTTTTTCTTTGTTTGTGGTCGTACCTTGAAATAGTATTCAAACAAAGTATATTTTTAACTACCTTGCGATCATTTTTCCTGTTTTTTTGGCTAGTGGTTACGTATTTATAATCACTTAAAACACATATTGTTTATTCAGTCACACAAATTGTCTTCTAAAAAAACAGTTTTCTTGACTCGAAGGGTTTTAGAACTGCTTTTCTGATGGAAACTCTAAAAAAAAAAATATTGAATATCTTGGCACTATCGCAATACTATTATAAAACTGGGAACTCGTCGTTCTTATCTCCATATGTCATCTTAGATAGAATTTGTAGCAACTAATTGATCCTCCTTATAGTCATATATATGATAGATCGATTGATATTGATATAGATGGTAGAAAAAGCAGGAAAAACCGAATTATTACATAGAGTGGTTAGAAGTTTTCATTGTCGTTATGTTAATATGCCTTTCAATAAATAAAGAAATAATCATATAATCTCCTAATTGAAATCTAATTTACCCATATATTTTATATCTGGCCCGGGAAATGTAGGGAAGGGCTACAGTAAACATACTTAAGGTCCATATGTGGCTACGTTTCACTGTTGCAGCCACTCTGAAAAAATTGAGTCAATTTGGTACTTTTTTTTTAGAAAGCCTAGTTCTTTTCCTTTTCAATAACGAGGGGATAATAATAATTATTTTTTTACATAATTTTGTAGAGCAGGATAATAATAATTGCAATATTTAAAACAATAATTTATGTCTGGTTCTGCTTAAAAGTATTAATGGCCTCCGCAAACATCTCAGTACATCTTTTAGTCTTAAATGTGATTTATCTATTTAAAGTTTTTATCATACTAAAAAAATTTAATGTATAATTTAAAGTATTATTTGTATAATAAATCAATTTTATTTCATCTTGATTAACCATCTAAATTGATTAATTGAATTGTAAAATATACTTGTTAGATTAGTTCATAGTAAATCCGCTAGATGGCATAGGCTTTATAGTTAAGGCAGTGTTTTGTACGTTATAACTGCTGCACAATCTATCAGCTGATAGCAATGGCCGGCGTGTACTAGTGCTTGTGATGTGGAAAGTGTGTTTGTTGTTTATATTTGCCAATTTTGTTGGATACTTTACTGAGTTTTAACCATTCCTTGCTGAGTGTAGATGTAGGAAAACTTTTAATTCAAGGTAATTCTTTTTATTTTTAAAAAGATTTGTTCTAGCCAGTGTTTGGTTACTTTCAGCAAAAGTAAACGAATTTTATTTGTACAGTGATTAAATTATACTTTAAAAAAAGGCTTCGTGAAGCCTAAGACCAAAGTATAGAAAGGTTAAAAGTGTTAGAAACTATAGTAATCATCAAAAGTAATTGAACAATTGGTTAAATTATTTATGAGCTTGTGCATGAAGTTTATAGCCTTTTTATTGGTAAAACTAATACATTATAGAATAATGGTATCTATCTATACATTCAATTTAAAACAATAATTATACTTCAACTTAATGCACATTATCATAATGAATAATCATTTCAGTTTAGTGTTTTTAATTACTCTCATTACCTACAAACGTTCGGTTGATACAAGCAATATAAATCTTTTATCAATGATGAATGTATGATTCATTTTTTAAACGAAACATTTTCCTTTTAATCCCTCAATTTATTGTTAAACTATGTTCATAACATTTATTTCTAAATAGCTCTAATTTTTGTAATTTCATTTGCTACAGGTAAGTGACTTGATTGAACTATAAAGCTTATCGATGACGTATTTATTACTTGAAGAACAGCCATAAAAGTAATAGGGGTGAGTCTTCAGTTTAGATACATTATTTTTTAATATACTTATTAATCTGCACGATGATAAATAATGCTATGGATGCCTAAATAAATCTTCAAAACTATAAATTAGCCCAGTTTGATAAAATATTTGGTATTATAGGTGTTTAGTTCAATAGGTGACAGTTATTTTTTTTTTTGCAACCAAGTCGTAAGCGAGCTTTTTGTTATAGTTCAGTGTCGTAAAACTGTAATTATTATTTTGTTTAAACAATTCATCTAAAGTTGGTTCTTATTTGTTTCTATAAAACATTTTATGTCTTTCTTGGTGTAGTAGGTCTTGATGCGGGACTGAATTATTGACACAGATTTGTGGATGGTTGTTCGCGGTGTTGTCACTGTGCAATTTTGTGGATATTCTAAGTTTGTAGTACAAGTTGGAGAAGTGTTGTAAACGATCGAAGTACTCCGTGCTAAACTATTTATAATAGTGATTCAAGGTGTCGTCCAGTATTTTGCTTGTCCAGAATGCAAAGCAATTTAAGATTTTGAAAGGTGTGCTTAAGTGCTATCGTCTTCTTAATATGAATGGGTCGGAGTATTATTGTGATAAGGATAATTTTAAGTCCATGAAACAGTGGTCCAAAATCATTCATTTCTTTGGGTGTTTTTTAAGCACTTAACATGGTTGAGCATTTTGTTTTTTTAACTAGAAACTGCTTAATAATTAAAATCATTTATTTTATAATCATGTACAAATGCTTCTATTTCCCAAATTTTACTTATATGAATTTTCTTTCCTTGCTTTTTGGCCTCTTGTAATTAGCAAATAAGCCATTTAAATGTTCGGTGTTAGAACAAATATCTTTGAGTATTAATATATCCAAAATAAGATCAATGATTATATTCTTATAAATGTTTACACATTTTGTTGTCTTCTTTACTTCAATTGTTTAAGTTATTTTGAGTTTTGATTTTTGGCTTGTCTACAAAACCCTATACATGACGAGCATCTTTAGTATTTTGACTAATTACAGCGTTATCCTGTTGTGTTTTATTTATTTATTAATAAATTTAGCAATAGTCGTACAAAATTGTAACAGAACTTATTTCGTTAATTTATTTTTGGTTCTATGAATAAACAGAACAGTATAACTACCTTTTTCACAATCTGCATTTACAGTTTATACTTGTAGACTCTTCTTGCAGGCAATTATAACCATTTTTAATAAGCTTTTGCAGTTTTTTTTGTACAAACTGAGGATGATCTGCATGCAAGTAATTGTATTCATATTTCTTAAACACAAAAGATTTGTTTTATTTGAATTCCTCTTTGTAGGAGCATCAAAATAATTCCAAATACTAATTGTAATTGGAAGAAATTTACTTGCAACTCCTTCGATCTTACAATTTAGGGGAAATATGTGCTAATTATATTTTTTTACACTTGTTAATTAGGAAATGTAGATGCTAATTGTTCAAGATGCAGTTCTTATAATTTCTTATATTAGCATTCAGGAATTTGTGTTTCAATTTTATGTCAGCATCAGTCTTTTACACTTTCCTTATATCAACAACCCTAATGATCTTCCGAACTCTAGGCAAAGTAGTTTATAATTGCTTGTTAGGTGGTACCCAGTTGGACCCAGAACATCTAATACTGGGGAAATTCCGGAGCTCAGGCATAGATTACGATATTGTAGATAATCGGCAAGGAATATTAAGTTATAATTATTTTTTTATTACGGGAGATAAAATTTTTTAATGCTGCACTATTTATGCAACCCAAGTAATAATTATAGTGTACTCCAATACATTCCTGGATAGTTATCTCAGATTCTTTTAGAATTTTGTAGAACGATTTTTTTTTTGACTGAATCATGGATAACTACTTCGTTCTAAAGTGATCAGGGTGTATTCTATTAGGCTACAAAGTGATCCTATTCTACAAATACTTTGCTAAAGTTTTATAAATAGGTAAAATGAATTACAACTTCTGTTTATGTGACTCCAATCTATCCTAAGTATTCAGTTTAGCGTTAATACTACTGAGAAAATTTGATATATAAAATAAGTAAATCAGAATTTGAATTATTATTGGATCATTGCCATTAGCAGCATGATAGTGATAGTGATAGGGCGACGCTTATTATAACGGTACAGCACTTATTATAATAGGTTCGTACAGGCACAACTATGCGGAAATTAACCTGATATTCATGGCGACGGATGTATATAGTGTTGGATAATACGCATTCATAATATTAAGCATACCATTTTCAATTTATATTCGCTCAATATTTAATGTTGTAGTTAATTTAATGATTAATATTCTATTAATATCCATTTGATTTCTCTTTTATTTGATTTGACTCCCTTATTAATATCCACTTAATGAGAGAGAATAGTAAGATAGGGTTTTACAGAAGTAAATATGTATTTTTATTGCAAATCTTAGTGGTTTTCTGCCCCACTTTCTTTCTGTAAGAAGTGAATCCAAGCCATCTTCTAGCTAAGTTGCAGAGAGTTTGTAGCCTTCTGGAAATAGTAATCAAAACCTAGTAGATTGTCTGGAAGTCCAAACCTATTCATTTAGAAGTTAGTTTGAAATGCCTCATTGGAGAAGACATGTTTCATTTCTTGTTAGTTACAAAATTAACCGCTAGATCGCATATGTAGTGCTGTTTAGATTTGCACATTCAGCGAAGGTTATTGCTTTATTCTTTCAACTTATTGTTCTTGCTTTTTGAAAACTTATTTTTAAAAACAAAAAATCGCTGGTACCTATTGTTACATTTTTTAAACATGTATTAAGTTTTAAAGTGAAAGCCATTCGACTTGTCGGGCGGGTGATTTACACTAAATATACTTTTGGTGTGCTGTACATTTGGTGTAATTCGGGAAAGAACTTGTGCTATGGGTTAGATAATGGCGGCATTCAGCAGACAAGATCGCTCCCAAAGGGAGCGCTTTATTTCTCTGAACGCCCTGCTACTAATATAACCTAAACATAACCTTTTTTCGAATTAATATTGGCGAGGAATCGGTCCAATAAAAAACAACTCGTCTTTTAAATTAAAAAGTGCTAGGCCATTTCAAAATATGTTATTTATTAATCATATTTCAATTTTTTAACTTGTTATCAAAGAGAAAGAAGAGCACGCGATAGGTCACTTTTATGTATTTTTTCATCCCCATTTCTACTAAAAATATTGCCAAGGCAGTAAAGCTAGTATTTTTCTTAATATCGGGAAATAAGTAGTTTTCCGAGTGATTTTTCTAAGAAAAATCAAATGTTAAGAGCTTTAGATGTTCTCAAGCATACACGAAATGGCTAAAAAATAATTTTACATCTGTTACAAACAAGAAGGTTTAATAATTATTTGGTAATTTTGGGAGAGTTGCGTTTAATTACCAGAAAAATTTCAAAATTGTTTTTATAAATACACGTACTTTGCTAGCCGCTCCGTCGAAGTAGCATAGAAAATTTCCGCTCCATAAGATGGCGTCCGCTGCCACAACATGTTGTGAGAGCGATGCTAAAAGTGCGCCATTCAGCGGATAGTTCCGTAGCGCTCTTGTCTGCTGAATGCGCCCAATGTTACAGAGCAGTGCTCTAAAAGTACCGCCTGAGTATGCAGGTAATAGTTTTACGCGAATTTGGAATTTGAAGTAAATTTATGACGTAGCACTTAGAGAAATATATTGAAAGATAATTTGAATTCTTATTGAATATTTTATTTTTCTAATTATCTTAAAAGTGGACTCCAGCTTGGAGTCAATCGCTCAAAATAATCAATCGATTTTATTTGAAAAAAAACAACGTAATTGCCCAATTTGATGTTGGCACTTCATCTGGCGGACAGAAGTAGAGAAATTAAATTTTACTAAGTACTGTGAAGGAGTGAGTCACACTCCTAGGTGTTTTTTTTTCCTTTTTAATTATAATATCAGGTATTATTTTCTCCATCATTCATTTGTTCCCACTTATTCTTCCACCTGGTCCATGGTCTTCATATTATAACAGTTACAAAACCTCAACTAACGGACAATACTCCTCTCTACAATAATACTATTCCCCCCTTGCTTTGCCGGTCTGTTGTGGTAGACCGGGACGTATTGATGGCCAAATTAATCCAGGAAATTGCATTTTACTTCCTGTCAGTGGATAGTGGATATTGAAAGAAACTTCTTTTTCTTTTTTATTTAATAATCCAATTGGTTTTGGGATATTGCTTTGATGTTTCGTACTTTATGCCGCCATCACTTCTTTGACAGTATTTCAATAAATCAAAAGTTTCAATTTATATCTGAAGTTTGTTCAGTTAAATAATATCCGTGTTTGTAGTATGATAGTTATGCATTTATGCATTTCTAATTGGTATATAATAACAGAACTATTGATTTTAATTAATTTGCATAATTATAAGAAATTCTTTGCAGTTATAAATGCAAATAGGTTTTTATACAGTTGAGTGTTAAAGGAATTGATTTTAAATCTGTATTATTTTTTTTTACATGTACGTCAATATTCATTAGCCATGTTAGCCTTTGATGAAGGTTAAAGAAGGTTATATAAGCTTAACTCCGTATAATTGGTTGTGCTAGTAAATAATTATTTTATGTTTTACTTTCGCTAGCCATTCTTGGTGAGAGCTAGAACGGTTTTCTTGCAAAATAAAGTCTACTTACTTACACATATAATAATGGATATGTCCACGTTATGTGGTAGAAAGGAAACGAATGTTTGACGACATATACAGGTATTTAGATGCACCATTTCGCTACGAAGACGTAATATTCTCCACCAACATCTATGTGCTTAAATCTATAGCAGAGCTAGCAGTGAAATATGGAATGTATTTAAAAGTTATAGAATGAATGCTAGAAAATGATTAGAGAAGGATTACGTGATTTTAATTTCGGTTAAGCTATAAGGATGGCAGGAGCACAGAGTGTTGCTCCATCCATTAGCAGTAGTTTATGTAAATAGCGGTATATAGTAGAGGGATGAATGTGTGAAGCGAATGTATTTATAAGTAAGAATGGAGAGTGAGTGATATTCTAGTGATAAGCACCTAGACGATGCTGGCTGTATGGCGGAAGCCAATGCCAAAAAAAAAAGGCAAAACAAAAGAAGTCTACTTTGAGTTTTAATGCTTGGGATTGATACCCAAAAGACTCAAAAAGTTTTTTTCTTTTAATTAATTAACTATTCGGCTCTGCAAGGCCGACGCTCTTTACTCAACTTGGTAACAGTTTTGGATAAAGAGATCCATCTTTGCGATCTGAACTCTTCTCAAGGTAGCCTCTCAATTATTTACATGCTATTATGTACTGTGAGGTCGAATGGAAAATTACGGTCTCATTTCATTCTAAACACCTTTACCTTGCATTCAATAATTTGAACAATAATAAGATTTCCCCGAAATTCACTTGAATGAGTTCTTTTTGGAGAGCTCCACAAGTGAATAGTGAATATTTTAGTTTTAGAAAAACTGGAACATACGGGATATAATGGGGACCGTTCAGATCTTTCTTTTATTACTAACCGCCGACACATCTCCTTCTCCTTACATCAACAATTATTGATGACTATGCAACAACCCAATGTGATTTCCATCATAGTTGTAAACATTTCTAGGAACATTAACCTTTTAGTATACTTAGAGACAGGAAGTTCTTAGGGTCTTTCTATTTTTTTTTTGACCATCAAAAAAAGAAGATAGGAAATCTGTTTTAATGAAACAGAACTGACGTAGCAAAAAATTTTTTTCATTTTTCCTATTACGTCTTTGTATCTTTTTGTGAGTCGGTCTGCGGTTATTCATTCTTCAAAAGAAAGTTAATGTGTTTTTGAGTATATTGCAGACTATTGCGTTTTCTTGTTGCACTTTGTTCCTGGAGTTCAAAAATAATTCAATCATCTTTTGCTAGCGGTTTGATGTTGTAATTTTTGTTTTTATTATTTTAAAACAAGTAAAACAGCCGAAGTTTCTAAAACCTTCACGTTTCTTACGAGGGTCGTTTGAAAAGTCCGTGCAAAAATAAAAACTACTTAATTTTCTGGGGTAAACCTTTTTTATTTTTCAACATAGTCTCCTTTTAGGCTTATACACTTCGTCCAACGCTGCTCTAGTTTGTTGATCCCTTCCGAATAATAGGATTTGTCCAAGTCTGAAAAATAGCCATTCGTTTCTGCAATCACCTACTCGTTTGAATAAAATCTTTTTCCCGCCAGCCATTTCTTCATATTGGGGAACAAATAGTAGTCCGAGGGAACCAAGTCTGGAGAATAGGGGGGGATGTGAAACGAGTTGGAACCCTATTTCCATTAATTTTGCGACCACAACTGCTGAGGTGTGAGCTGGTGCGTTGTCGTGATGGAAAAGGACTTTTTATGGACCAATCGTGGGCGTTTTTCTTGCAGCTCGGTTTTCAAACGGTCCAATAACGATGAATAATATGCACCTGTAATACTTTTACCCTTTTCCAGATAGTCGATGAGGATTATTCCTTGCGAATTCCAAAAGACAGTCGCCATAATCTTTCCGACCGAAGGAACGGTCTTCGCCTTTTTTGGCGCAGATTCCCCCTTGGTAACCCATTGTTTAGATTGTTCTTTGGTCTCAGGAATGTAGTGATGTATCCATGTTTCATCCACAGTGACGAAACGACGCTTAAAGTCCTGCGGATTCTTCTGGAACAGCTGCAAACCGTTCTTGCAACACTTCACACGATTTCGTTTTTGGTCAAGCGTGAGCAATCGCGGCACCCATCTTGCGGATAGCTTTGTCATGTCCAAATGTTGATGCAAAATATTATGTACCCGTTCATTCGAGATGCCCACAACACTAGCAATCTCACGCACCTTCACTCTACTGTCATCCATCACCATATCATGGATTTTATCAATGATTTCTGGAGTAGTAACCTCAACAGGGCATCCAGAACGTTCAGCGTCACTTGTGCCTATATGGCCACTCCGAAAATTTTGAAACCACTTATAAACTGTTCTAATTGAAGGTGCAGAGTCACCATAATGTTTATCAAGCTTCTCTTTAGTCTCCTGAGGCGTTTTGCCTTTCATAAAGTAGTGTTTAATCAACACACGAAATTCTTTTTCGTCCATTTTTTGAAAATCACTCGACTTCCTCGATTCAAACGAATGCCAAACACAAAGAAATAGACCGATCTGGCTGAAACTTGGTGTGTGTTCTTCCAAGAGATGCTACTAACTAAACATATCCTCGATACGCGCCAGTAGTGCTATCTCTCTGACTTTGCACGGACTTTTCAAACGACCCTCGTACATGTGTAGTTATTAACCACTCAGGACTTATTCAGGAAGCAAATGATTGCGGTTCATCTAATCATTTTTCAGTCCTTCGAAAAATAACCAATACGCTGTAGCCATACTTTGTTGAAATTCTCCCTTTGTCCACTACCTATTATAGATCCCGCTAGGAAAAATTACACGGCCTCATATCTGTCCGCATTTTGTTGCACTTTTCTCTTTCGCTCAATAAATTTTGGCGCCAAATCCCTCTAACGGAAGTGCCACACTATTAAATTGGATTTATCACTTTTTTTGAATAAATATTCCCCTAAAATCGCTCGTAGATATTTTTTTTAAAATCATATATTCCTCAAATTTCTAACTTTTATTGAAAACATTTTTATTTGAAATCTCTTCCAGAATCTGAATAATATCTCCAAAACCAGACCAATTTTTACAATATATTTTTTTGGATGTTTCGAAGCGTGAATAAACCCTTGTTACAATTTCGTTATTTCCTTTTAAATAATAAATTCTAATCTAAAATGACTTTTTGAAACTTTACTGATAATAAAAAGAATTTTATGATACTTTTAAAAGTTTTTTTTTACTTTAGAAAATCGCCCCTAAAACTTATAACACTTAGCTTTGGGATTGCTGTAGAGGTGAAATGGGATTTTGTGGGAAATGTACAAATGGGATGAAGTGTCATTTAAATATTTAATTTACCCAATTAATAACTGTAGAATATTAGAAGCATTAAAAATGTTTTTAAAAATTCGGAATTTACAAAATTTAAGAATTGTAAGAATCTTTAAAGTGTTCTTGTGTTAATTACTTTCTCTTACTGATTGTTGTTATTATTGTTGTTGTTGTGGGTTTAAATAAATGCCATGGAGTCAAGTGTATGTTGTCATCTCTCAATTTTCTTTGTATAAAACCTGTTGTTGTAGGTGGATCAACTGATAACCGTTTATAAATCCTAATATTTAATTATTTAGAAAATAAAAATAAATATGCGTAGCTTTGCTAATCCGAATTTATTACCTAATATTGAATTAAGTCAAAACAGTTTGGGTGGGCGCCTGTTGAAATTATTTCCACTTAATTATTTACAACGTGTAAACAAAATGTTTAAATTGTTATCTTTGCTAAATTAGTTTGCGTAAACGTTATATTATCCCATTATTAGATTTTATTTTTCTATAAATAAACATTCCCTTAATTTACTAGTAAGAAAAATGTATTTTGATCGTGTTAAATTGGACCGGAAATAGAAGTTTTGATGCATAATGAGTATGAAATTTGGTCTTTTATTTTAACGAGTGTGTGGAACGGGATTAGCTTAGCTGAGTGGTTAACGAATACTGGTTGCCGTCGCGGAGGTCACAGGTTCGAATCCAGCTGCTGGCCCTTTAGATTTTCTCTTCCTAGGAGCTTTAAATAGAATAAAATAAAATTACGATTAAGTAAAAGTTAAGTAATGCCTACGTTTTCAGGCGGGCTTTAGGTCCAACTATCAATGCTACCGGATGCGACTAGCGTGCATACTTTATGACAAAGTTCTTATATTAAGCATTAAATAAAATCGAAGGTCTATACCGGAAATCGGAACCTATTACCACTATACATATTTTTGCTTTGCAGCGGGCGGGTGTTGGTCTAGTGGTCAAGAGCGTGGCTTCGTGAGTGTTAGATCGCTAGTTCGAATCCCGAGTATGACTACTTTTTATTTGTTAGAAAAAAAATTGTTTATAGTAACACATAATTGGTAGTTGGACGTTAAATCTCGACTGAAAAAATTAGGCGATTACTTTACTTTATTTGTTTTGCAGATCTTGCGTCTAATCTCTCGGCTACCCTGGCGGAGAGAATTTGAAAATAAATTTATATAGCTAGAGAAGTAATTACAACACTCCGATCATGATTAGACCCTGAGGGTCCGATAAGTCAAAGTGTTGCCTAAGGTCGATTTATGGCTTAGCCAACAGTGAAAAAATCTCTAGCTGTTTGATTAAAGACAAACTCGAGTCGCATAATACAAGAAAAGTAACGAACTTGTGGTTAGAAGTAGAAATAGAATTAGATTTCTAGTCTGGGAAGCTTGTCTACTTAAATATTGGGCTGAGTTAGATCATTACGCATCATCTTGCACTGGGTATGGGGGAAGACACATTCTAAAGCACCATTAACAGCCCTTGAAGATGTAAAGTCTAAAAGAGGTCAGGTGTACAATAAAAGTAAAGTAATTCCTAGTTTTTCAGGAAGGCTTTACGCCCAACTACACAATTAGGTGTGTCGTGGACGGAGGCGACTAACAAACATACTTTACTGTAAATTTCTTTTATTAACCATTAAATAAAATCCAAGGCCTAAGACCGGAAATAGAACCCAGTACCACAATACATATTAGCTTCGCTGGTCTCGCCTCTAACCGCTCGGCTATCGTGGCGCCTTATGTGTATACAATAAATATGCACGCTTTGTCGGATAAAATCAAAGAAATTTACTCATCACTGTTGGACCTAAACCACATTTTGAAGTAAACTTTTGAAGTATAATTTTTGAGGTCAACTAATTTTTTAAATAAAATTATGGGCTTCAAGATGATGTTTGCAGTAAGAGACAGTCTTCAGAGTCTCGCCTTTTGAGGCAGGTTCTGCTCTTTTAATATTAGGCAGATTCTTCACCTGATTAGAACTGTAGCTTAATATGGCGTGTTTAATGACAATTAACACTAGTACACAAGGTTAAAAACGTGTATGCCAAGTAATATTGACAATATTTCTTTCTTATACAAGTGATGTTAACTTTCTTATTTTGAAGAGTGTCCTTGATGATCAGTGTTGAGGAACAGACTGGCTGTAACACTAGACTAGAAAACTTGGAAATGATTACTCAGTAGTTTCATTTTATGTGGAGTTTCTTTTGAGACACTTTCTGCCATTGATATTGCCTTTCATTTTATTCCATTGTCTTAGTTTTATTGTCATTAAGGCCCACTCATTAATTAGTAATCAACCAAACTGTTCAATGAAAATATCATTCAGTTAAGAAACAAATCTTTCTGTTTTTCTTCTTCAAAAAAACGTATGTTCCTCATTAAAACCGAATATAACACAAGTCTGCACTTCTAAAACATGAATGAACTTTTCAAATCCATTCATGTTTCATTTATTACTGCTCAAGACAATTGATTAAGTAATTCATGTCATTTTCCTTATCCTTAGTGAATTGTTTTGTATTTTGCAATAATTCTCTTGTCACACTGAAGAAAATTATAATTTTCTTGTATAATTTTCTTTTTAATCTAACTTTGTATCTTCCAGTATTCCATTTTTGGCCTGTTTGTGAGGTATAATAACAGAATCTTAGTCAAGGACTTACTGTAATGTATTGTTTGGCGTGTGAATGTAATTTTACTTGATTCAATTTTGCTGTAACTAGGTTTGTTTAGCCTTGGAGGTTTTTTTTTGTTTCAAGAATACATTTCGGAGGAGTTTTGTTCTAAAGAATTTTTTTAACTGCAAGAACTGACCAACCTATGATAGTAAATCTGATTATTAAACTAAGGATTTAATATTGGCGAGGAATTGGTCAAATTAATGCTGCTCGAAAATCGAGACTGGAATCGAGACCGAGATCGAGACGAGACACTTGTCATACGAGACCGAGGCGAGATTTGCATAAAGTCTCGCCTCGTCTCGGTCTTGTGCAGCACTAGGTCAAATAAAACAACTAGTCTTTTTGCCAACGTTTCGACAAATATATTGTCCTCTTCAGGGCCTGGATATTACAAATACGAGGTGTGTTCAAAAAGTAACGGGAATTTTTAAATTTCGCGGGTTTGGAGAGTCTGATTGTAAAATTTTTTTTTTATTATGTTGGTACACATGCCCCTGAAGTACGATAAAATTTTCAGTAATATTCATTGTTTACTTCTTAAGTGGCAGCCGTTAAGGTTAGACGTGTTTTTCGAGCTTGGCGATTTTTGTTTGTTAAAAAAAATGGATCAAAGAATTTGTATTAAATTTTGCGTAAAAAATGAAATAAAGTGTAATAAAGTGTGTGAAATGTTAATAAAGGCATATGGTGAGTCTGCTATGAGTAAAACAAGGATTTACGAGTGGTATAAGCGTTTCCAAGATGACCGCGAAAACGAACGACCTGGACGTCCAAGCACATCAACAACCGATGAAAACGTGAAAAAAGTGAAAGAAATGGTTATGAACGCTCGCCGAATCACAATCAGAGAAGTCGCTGATGATGTTGCCATATCAATTGGCTCATGCCATGAAATTTTTTCGGATGTTTTGGGTATGAAACGTGTGGCAGCAAAATTTGTTCCAAAATTGTTGAATTTCGAACAAAAACAGCGGAGAATGGAAGTTGCTCAAGAGTCACTCAATGAAGTCGACAACGATGCAGATCTACTGAAACGTGTTATAACAGGTGACGAAACATGGGTTTACGGATATGATGTCGAAACTAAGGCTCAATCGTCCCAGTGGAGGCATTCTGGATCGCCAAGACCGAAAAAGGCTCGACCAGTGCGGTCGAATGTGAAGGTTATGCTCACTGTGTTCTTCGATTTTAATGGCATAGTGCATCATGAATTCTTGCCACAAGGTCAAACAATCAGTAAGGAGTACTACCTACAAGTTCAACGCCGTTTGCGTGAAGCAATCCGAAAAAAACGCCCGGATTTGTGGCAAAACAATTCATGGATTTTGCACCACGATAATGCACCTGCTCACACTTCATTGCTTGTTCGTGAATTTTTGGCCAAAAACAAAACTTTAACGATGCCCCAGCCTCCATATTCGCCAGACATGGCTCCATGTGACTTTTTTCTATTTCCAAACATAAAGAGAACATTAAAAGGCCGTCGTTTTACAAGCATAGATGACATTAAAAGCGAATCGCTGAAAGAGCTGAAAGCTATCACAAAGATCGAGTTTCAGAAGTGTTTCGAGGATTGGAAAAAGCGCTGGCACAAGTGTATTGTATGCGAAGGGGACTACTTTGAAGGCGACAATATTAATGTAGATGAATAAATAAATATTTTTTTCAAAAAACGAAAATTCCCGTTACTTTTTGAACACATCTCGTACAAAAATATAAACAATTTAGAGAATCAGTAACATATAATAGGAAATCAGTAATATAAAAATAAAAATAAATAAAATAAAACACAATAAATTCTTTATAATTATTGATACTTACGTGGCTATGCGGGTTACGTGCGAGGTAGCACGTAAGTATCAATAATTATAAAGAATTTATTGTGTTTTATTTTATTTATTTTTATTTTTATATTACTGATTTCCTATTATATGTTACTGATTCTCTAAATTGTTTATATTTTTGTATTTGTAATATCCAGGCCCTGAAGAAGAGAATATATTGGTCGAAACGTTGGCCTATTTTGAATCCTTAGTTCAATAATTTACGGTCACGAAACCTAGATATTCATATCTGTTTTTTTTTTTTTGGTAAGGTTTATTTATTTTGTAGAAATAGAACGGTTTATTTTTCTGATGCAAGTGTATTGTGAGAAAAGGAAATATAGTTGAAATCAAAATTCTCTGCCTAAATTTATTATTTAAACTCTGATAATGGATGAAAATGTGAATCCGATCAGGTAACAGATAAATTCAGCCCCCCTTTTTTTTTGGTTGAGAGGGGGGTTAATTTGGTCAACATTTTAGAGGAGATTTTAACGTTTGGTTGTTACGTATACGATTTATATTTTGGTCTTGGTTACTGTTTCTACCAGAGACTTCTACATCTGATAGTAAAACATTTTAGAATTTAAATTAATACCTACCTGCCATCTTCTCTGGTGCAAGATGGCGCAATAAGATTTTGGTCAAAATCGATCAACATGAAAGGAAGTATCTCTCTTTACTTATTAGATTTTCATGTTTTGGATGTTTTTTATTTTTTCTCGAAAACCTCCGTTCTCTAACGGTTTCTCTTTGAACTCGATGTAGTGGTTATATAGCTTTAATTCGAGACCTGCGAAGCTAATATGTATTGTGGTATTGGGTTCGATTCCCCGGTCATAGGCATTGGATTTTTATTTAATGGTTAATAAAAGAAATTTACAGTAAAGTATGTTTGCTAGTCGGCTCTGTCCACGACACCTAATTTGGTAGTTGGACGTCAAGTCCCGCCTGAAAAGATAGGCGATTACTTTACTTTACAGCTTTAATTCGAAACTTTCTTCCATGATAATTGCATTAGATTAGATTAGCCTCAAGGCCTACGCCACTGCGACCCCTTTGGATCTATTGTGGCTCCCCTCACTTTAAAGCTCATCCTCCAGACCTGTCCTTTTAATCAGACTCTTAATGCTGGAAAGTGACTCTTGGGGAAAGCTCACAGTCCTCGGTTTTTCCTCCCCGAGAAGTAACATCGTTTAGTCACACGAGCCCCTCACACTGACACAACACGTGCAGTGCCGTTTTGATAATTGCATTAAAAGCTCTTCTTTTTTTTTTTGGAAGCGAGAGCTAAAAGATTTTGGTAAACTTTATTGAACTACTACAATGTTTTGGGGGCCAAAATGCCTGGATAATGCTAAAATGGTTTGAGATTAATTTTTACCTTGTATACAATTAATAACCTGCTGAATAGTGCTGAACGATATTTATAACCATTATTGGCTAATAACCTTCACATTTCTTGTTAATGTGAGGCCATAAATTACTTAGGACCACCCTCCACTGTTATTAGGACAGTTTCCAAGTATCTGTAGCGAAAAATTAGATCTGGATATGGTTTTCAAGTGACATAATTTATTCTCTTCCGGGCTACCACATTTGACATATTGTTTTTTATGTGGACCTTCCTTTTCTTGAACGGCGGGGGAATGAATTAGGGTTGGGTCATAGCATCATGCGAGCAAACTTCCTTCTGTTTCCAAGGGGTGATGGATCCCATACCACACGCATACCTCTTCTTCATATGTGCACAAATAACCTAACATATGTGCGTATTGTGCTGGAAGAATGTGGGCCTCCCATTATAGCTTGTTAATGTAACTGCTAACAAAACATGTGTTACTCCATTTCCTAAAGACCTCCCTAGTTGGTGGAAAAAAATGTGTAGGGGGTGTTATTTGGCTGTAAACGCAGGTTCAAATAGTTTTTAATGATGGAGTAACTAGATGGTAGGCCCTGAATTTTGCATTCACCGGGCAAGAGATCTATCTCGAGATTATCAGGTGGTGGCCATGATCTTAGGGATCTAGTAGCGATGAATATTATCAAACTTAATTTTAAAAAAAGAGTAACAGAGACGAATTAAATCAATCATTTAGTGAAAACATTTTCCAACCCAGGGGGATCTCAAAAACTTCAATTCCCGGCGAGAAAAACCTTAAAATTTAAAAAATGTTGGAAAATTGAAAATTCCTTTTCTCCCCCCCCCCCCCATAGAATAAAAGAAAGCAAAAAAAAATACGTGACATTTGTTCAGCGCGCTCTAGCAGCCTTTCTAAAAAGTACTTATATACCTCCCCACCATGCACCTTTTACAGCCTGCATACTCTTGTTATCATCCTCGATTCAGTAACGTTTCGTTCAGCCAGTGGTGTCGTTCAGGTGTCCTCTAGTGTCCTGTGTTAATTTATTTGTTTTTAGTATATTATTAATTTTTTTTTTAATTAAATTTAATAAAAACAGGTTGGTTCATTTTTTTTTCTTAAGTACGTAAATTAAGTATTCAAATTATTTTTCTGTTAAGTCTTCTGAAGTTTTCTTAGTTAACGTTATTTTTATTTTTTAATGTTATCATTTGATGTCCTGTTGAAATTAATATTCTATTTTTATTAATTATATCTATTTAAAAATAATTTTTTAATTAACTTTTAAAGAATATTTATAGAATGCTGGAAAAGATATAATTAAGACCTTTTCCAAGCAACATATTGTGGCTGAAAGTGAATGTTTACCTAAATAGGTTGCCTATTATTACAGGTCTTATCGATTATTTATTGTATACTATCTTAAATCCTAGAATATTTTGGCGGATGTAATTTTTTTTTTTATTATTATTAAAAATTCGAAAAATAAAGAATCCGGTAGTAAACCTTCCATGACTTCCTGTACCGACTGTTCTAAAGATTCATACTGTCTCTCTTTTTCAACTCGCAAATTTTTTGGTAGAAACATATTTAGACGTCAGTTTGCAAAAACCTGTCACATTAGACTTGAAAATTTCCTGCGATCTACCTTGTAGGTAGAGAATGCTGCGATGAACTGTTGGAATGTCTACGTCGAAGTGCTTGATTCTTGCGTTTTGATGGAAGACGAGATTTATAGCGAAAGTTAAGCTTAAGAACCTCGCTCCTAGACTATCAACTGGAAGTAGAGGAACGATCTAAGAAACTTAATGGCGGTGATTTAGTGCTGAACAATCAGCCGTTGCTGCTCGTTTTTTATTTTGATGATCATGAAGGTATTACCTTGTCCAACAGCCTATCGAATCTGCAGCGCACTACCCTGAGGAATGGGCCGTGCTATGTACCAAAGATCCTGGGAATAGATGCTATATGAACCTGTCTACGTCATAGTTGACAATATACTGTTCAATCGGGTACCCAATTTGAAAAAAAAAATTATACTAAAATACGCCTAAAAATACAGTTAACTGAGTAAATTTTTCAAAAACGAGTACAAGTCGTTGAACTATTTTAGCACGCTATCGAGTGAACCTAGTTCATAGATAGATGATTGATTGAGCCACTTTTAGAATAATCTCAAAATACTTGAAAAGATTGATTCAGTTACAATTTTGATGGATCGATTTTTACCAGAATCTTATTTTAAAGAAGAGAGAGAGAGAGAGATACTTGCTCTCACAATTAATTTATTTGTTGAAAGTGGAAAATCTTTGGTTGAGTTTGAATCATATTGAATTAATTCTCGAAATCTCCTTGCAACAAAGTCTCATTCATGAAAATCTAATAAATGATGACATAACTCATCCATTGATTTCGTTTGTTGATTTAAAACATTTCAATTTAACGAATTAAAGGCTCAACAGGTAGATGATCCCCATAAGCCTTGTTTTTGCGGTCTTTGTACAAGGTTACTGTTTACGCATTCCAAAATACCAACAGTGATAAGATACATATAAACTCTTCTTAGTCGGAAGGAAATGTAAAGAATTTGGGCTTAATGGAAGGCTCAACTAAATTTCGTGATAAAGAATCGATAATCTTGATTGCCTATTTAACAGGGTATTATTTTTTTATTAAATTTAAATGTAAATCAATGATTTTTCGATATTGTCGGCTTCATGGAAATGATAAAGCAGTTTTTCCAGTGATAGGGAAAAACTCTTCTAAAGACTAGACAACCCTCTACTAGTTCATCAAATTCACATTTTTGGTTATAAATTTCTGAAAAAGGAGAAAAATTATTGCCATTTTCAGGCTTTTTTTTGCAAAGTTTTTGACCCAGGGGACTAGGTCTTCTTCCAGGACTTAAGCTTAGTAAAAATATTATATTTTTAACATTTCTAACATCAAAGATTGATGTTTCTACTGTTCTGATTGTTTAAACGCTGAACAATATTCCACAATCTACGATTTCTCAGTTTCATAAAACATAATTACCATATTTCAAAAATCTTTTTCTCTTCGTTTAAACCCAAATATTGGATCAACTTTATCTCCAATTTTCTTTCGAGCTTAATCTTTGATGTTTCCATCAAGAAAACTAGCGATTATATCTGCCACTGCTACATCTATTTATTGAACAATTTTTTTCCCTTGAAAATTGATTTTTCATGGGTTCTTCCTTCCTCTTGAGAAATGCCGTTAGAGATAAAAAGTAGCGCTACAAGACGATTTCTCCATTCTCTTAGCAGCATAGTGCTCTCTGTATACATAATATTTTGTATTATCTTCTAGCATATAGATTAAATGAAGCATACAGATTTTTTTTTAAATTACGTAATTTCATGCTATCTAGGAAACATTTCTAGTAGTAACCATTAAATTAATTCCAAAGCCAACTTGATAAAAATAAGTGTTGCGTGGAAATTTACTATTTAATTTATTTTTATATTATAAATAAGATTTTTTTTACAAAAAATATTAGAAGTTCAATAGTTAAGTTGGTAGACAGCCAGATGTCTGGTACATACTATGTGTAATCTCCTTAACCAAAACTTACAGTTTAAAATGTTAAGTATAAGGGTTGATTAAACGCCAAAAGGTACACAAATCAGCTAGTACCCAACATTTCATTGATATTATTTTAAGTAATTTTACTGCATTAATGACATGTTGGGTACTAGCTGATTTGTGCACTTTTTGGCGTTTAATCAACCCTTATACTTAACATTTTAAACTGTAAGTTTTTGTTAAGGAGATTTTTGTACCTTTTGGATAGATTTTCCTTTTTGTCCATTTTGCAAACTTACATATCTGCTTTACAGATTTTTTAAATTTGGAATAAGCAATTCTATCATTATAACCTGATAAGGTGTTAAGTCGGAACCGTAACTACCATTGGAGAGATCTTTTTAAAGAATGATTATAGTTGCCATCTTCAATAACAATTTTTTTGAGAAAGCGTTTTGAATAACATAGGAAGGTATTTGTACGTAAATAGTAAAATTAAACTGCGATTTCAGTACTTCCTTTTAAGAGGAGTAAGAAAAATAAACTGCGATTGCAGTACTTTTTGGCAAAGAGGCAAAGATTTTTTAATCGAACGACAATTCATTGGTTTAAATCGGTTCACTCATTGATAATTTAAACGATTGCAGTACTTCCTCTTAGTCGGTGCAAGAGCTTATTGACACTTCACAGCCACGTAGAGGAGCTTTAACCACTTATTCGAGCTGAATTTTATCAAAATCGGACTAAGCGTTATGGAAATATTGGAAATAATAGTTTTAGAAAGGGCCTTACTTGGGTGGGGCAAACTCCCCTCCTTATGAAGCATAGCGTCGAGACTTTTAAAGTGCAAATCTGTACAAAATTTCGATTCGAATGACACTTCAATCATGAAAATCGGTTCACGTGTCGATAATTTGAAACGATTGTATACTTCCCCATAACTAGTGTAAGAGCAGATCGTCGCTTTAATGTTACGTAGGAGAGCCCTAACCCTTTCATCCTACCAAATTTTATTAAAATTGGGCCGAGATTTATAGAGTAATTAGTAATAATAATTTTGGAGGGGGCCTTACATAAAGGGGGCTAACTCCTCTCCCATTCGATGTACAGCGTCGAGACCCCCAAAAGGCACATCTACATAAAATTCCGAATCGAATGACACCTCATTCATGAAAATCGGTTCACGCGTTTAGGCGCTACGTTGTTTACAAAAAAGGTAACAAGAACAATTTTTGAAAATGCCGTTTTTGCTCATTTTCGGCAACTTTTTTCTCGATACCTATTAGATCTGGGTTGTTGCAAAAAAATTACAGTCATAAAGGAGGATTTGCCCTACATTATAAAGAAAATTTGGAAATTTTATCTTTTATAGAAAAAGAGAAAAAAATTGCCAAATTTGGGTGTTTTTCAACGTTACGCTTTTTCGTGCAGTTTTTGACGATCAACCCTTATACAACTGTCCTACCGGACAGTTTTAATACTGTTCTCTCTTCGGTCTGTCCGTTTCTCTGTGAATCTGGGTTTCTGTTTCACCATTGTGTGTGTAATTTGATTATTTTCTCTGAGTTGCATTATTGCATTTAGCGCTTGCACTCATTAATGTGCAGCAATATTGCGTAAAATAATTTTGCATTTAAATATTCTCAATAGAAATTTTAGTTTTTCTTTTTGTATTGCTCAATTAGAAGAGACACACGTTTTACCGAGTATTTCTAGTAACGGAATATACCTGCACTGTGACCCTGCATCTTGTGCCAGCCGATACTGGTGACAGTTGTGATCATTCCCAAGTTGAAGGAAACCTCTTCTTCTTCTTTTCTTTTAAGGAGAATTCTGGGAAAAACGGATGTGATGGCGGTCAGAGATAACCACTTCCTGGCGCCACCCACTCCTACTTTCTCCATATATCTTTCGTGCTTTGCCAAAAAAGAATTTTAGTTAAGGTTACATCCTCAAGGTTTACTCCTGGTCAGCTCTTTAAGGATAAATCTCTGAGCCGAGTTCACCTTTTCTTAGTTATTCCAAGGATGGTTTCTCCACATTATCTCCTCTTTCTGATTTTAATCAAAGCTCTCGGGATTGAATCATTGACTAGAGTGGGGCGTCAATTTAATTTCAATTTTTAGAATTTTACTGGCAGGACAATACTGCATCGTAGATATTTTTTTTTATTCGTTGACTCATTGATTTTCAGAGGTTTGATTGTAGTAGTATTGTTATATTTTCGAATCGTCGAAACACAGAATCCTCTTTAATGTAATGTAGAATATAAATAATTAAATAAGAGAATCTAATTATCTTAGCTCTCTAAGATTAAATACTGATGATTCCCTGTCGTAGTTCTTGCATCAATTGAAATGAATTACGACAAAAATTCAGTGAATTACGGAGGAGCTTTTAAGACACCCGTCAGATAATTATATTATTTAATTATTTTAAATTTTAAGCTAAGATGTATTGTGGTACTGGGTTCGATTCCCGGTCGTAGGCCTTGGATTTTATTTAAAGGTTAATACAAGAAATTTACAGTTAAGTATGTTTGCTAGTCGCCTCCGTCCACGACACCTAATTCAGTAGTTGGACGTAAAGCCCACCTGGAAAAAATAGGCAATTACTTACTTATTTTTGCATAGTAACCCCTTATATGAGCCATAATTTTTCACCTGGCTATACCTGTGCAAACAATTATAGGATGGAATTTCACTGCAAAAGATATTTAGCTAATTATCGTACTTTATTATGTCATTGCACCTAGCCTACTTAGAAGAAGGTAAATCTGCTGCAAAGTGAAAGTTCCCAACACTAACTTAGCTTTAATTTTAGAAGCAACTCTTAATCCGTTTTTTTAAAAACAAATTCTGGGCTTAATGAGGTATATTTCATTTTAATCTTTAATTATATTATAAAAAAATAAATATATAAAATTGAATATTGGAGTTAAGACAGAAAAAGAATGTTTAACATACTGGCCACGGTCTAGATATGCTCTTGAGTAGAATATTTTCTACAGCTCATTACCATTGATTATTGTCCAGTGGATGAAGAAGTGGAGAGTTTCCCATTTAGGAAAATTGGTATTAATTAAAGTGAAAAGAAAAATGCCTTATTAGTAAAGATTTCTAATAAATTAAAGAAAAGAAAAACACGCCATTGTTAATCTGTAGAAAGTGGAGCCACTCCTAGTTTATTGATATTGTCATTAGTATTGGTTGGTATTTATTGCTGTCTGGCAAATATTGTTAATTAGTTTTTAAATTTTATTATTATAATAATTATTATTTTTATTGTTTGGAGCCCGTAAAGTGAGATCTTTAGTAAGACACATTATTGGCATGCGTATTTGTTAGAACTCCAGGTAGATTTCGTTTTACTGAGAGATACTACAAGTTGTATAAAGGTTGATCGTCAAAAAAACTGCACGAAAAAGCGGGGTATTATTAGCCTTAATTCGCTAGGCAAAGAGAAGGTGGAAATACTTGATTAATAATTCTAGAACCCGCAAGGGGTGATTGTCGCATGCAATCACCTGGGGTGTAGCGACCCCACGGGGTACCTGAGCTCAGTTATACCATGCGAATTCACCAGAACATTCAATACATTCAAAATTTACCACATTACACACACACACACAAACACCTTACTGTTAATTTGTCCTTTAAATTTTAAGCCTTTCTTTAGCTGGAGGAGAAAACCTCCAAAAAAAAAAGAAATCCTAGCTCCTCCTCCAAAACAGCTGGGATGGATTAACGCCCCTTCTTTGCAAAAAATAAAATAAATTTTTAGAAAAACCAATCAGTAAAAAATGGCTCAGGGTAGAAACAGGAGAGCCATTTACTCTGGATGGCTAGGCCTAACCAAAAGAAGAATCATTCTGGTTATAATTAACTATTCAGCTCGATAATCCGCTAAGAAGCTCCTAAAGAATGGTACCAAGTGTTCTTTCTGTTTACTGGAATTGACCAAAATTCTTAAACAAATTTAAAATTTGAATTACTTTTCATTTAGTTTAGTTTTTAAATTTACAAATAATTCGCTCTTTAGTACATATTTTTATAACTATGACTTTTTCTTTTTTCGTAATTTACAACTACTGATAATATTATCGTGGTACTTTCTCTGAGGTAATTAAACATTTACGAGGCCTGGCATCAGACAGAAAAGTTTGCTAGCTCTCTTTATGGTTTAGTGCGTACATTCTACAATAATTAATAAAAAAAATTAATATATCAGTGTTTTTGTGTTTGACAAAGTCGAAAAATTACTGGAAAAAGCTGAAATTAATTATTAAATTTTGAATACAATTACCGGACAAATTTGTAGGCAATCAACCGAGAATTGCTCTTGCAAGGCCCTGCAATCTTCTTTGCCCTTGATTTCATGTTTTTTAAAAGTTTTTCAAGATATCCTTCTTCTTCTCCCACCGTGTTAGCAGAAGAGCCTTCTCAGCCTGTTCCGCATTTTAGGACTCAAAGCCTCCAAATTTTGCTTAACAATCCATTCATCGCCAAACTCAGATCAATAGAGAGTCTTTACTTCAAGCCCAGCTTTTGGGCGACAAAATTATTGTCCCGTTTCCCTTTCTATCAGAACTTCTCTAGGTTGTGATGGACGTTACTTCCATCCAATCATCTAATATTCTCATTTCTTAAGGCAGCCTCAGCAATAATCTTTCTTCACTGATCGTAGTTCAACGCTGTCGCAGTCTTTTAAGACCCAAATTGATCTGTTCTCCGGTTTTTCCTTCTTCCACTTCCTGCTTTTTGTGTACACCAATCTCCTAGGTTTTCTTTCCTGTTAACCACTAGAGCAAATGATGTTCCTCTTGTCAAGCGTGGAAATCTTCAATTTTCCTAGCCATATTTCGTCTCTCTCGTTTACTGTATCTTCTATCTTTCTTTTTAAAGCCCTTATTATCTTCCTTATTTCCAACCCAACACTCACTAGCTTGAATTGCCATCTGCTTCATTTCGCGGACAAACATTTAATTTCTGATACAAAGATCCTTATCGCGATTTTAGCTCTGTTTATTTCGTTCAGATGTCATTTATATACCCCTCTCCAACTTTTCCATGTACTTCAAGAACAAAATACTATCCCACTTGGGCATCTTACTCTAAATTATTCCTGGTAGTATTTGAGTGCATAACTTTTTTACATTTAAAAAAAATTCTATTTACCCTTCCGGCTTAATAAACCACAAAGTAGCTGTACCTGAGAGTGTTAGATCATACAATTGTTTTTCTATTTGAGATTATTAGAGATGATTGCTTTAGCAGTATTACTTACTGTAAAGGGCTCTTGATGATTTTGATGACGCTAGCAAACATCATTTCAGTTTAAAGTAATGATGGTAACAGTAATGATGATTATTGTAAAGAATAGATATTTCATACTACAGCTATTAGAATTTTCTATTTCTATTTCTTGGATAGAACTTTCTAGAATTGTTCGGAGACATATTTTTCTTTTTTTAGTTATTTTTTTTAGTTTTTTTAAAAACAAAAGAATGAAAACTAAAATAGCGTTATCATAGTTTAATCGTGGGAACTAGAGACTGTTGCAGTATTATGCTTAACTGTTTCATCAATACATACATGTATTGCACTATAGCATATACTCCCCGGGTGATATTGTACGATACTTCGACTTTGTATTTACCAACTTCGAAGTAACTGTAATAATTTAGCATTGTATTTGTTTTAGATAATACGTCATTAATTGCATTACTTAGATCGTAGTACTTCTTTTGTTTCCACACTTGGTGCATAAGTTTCTTTTGTGACGTAGTTCTTTTTTATATCCTTTTGTCCTATAGAAATAGATTTTAAAGTTCTCCTACTTGTCGTCCAGTATTTAAAGTAGGTTGACTCCTTTCTTTAGATATAATAGATTGAGGACTACAGTTGGCCGACACAGAGTACTTTGCTCTGACTTTATTTTAAAACTTGAACATTGTACTGCCCGAAAATCCATTGTTTTTCACACTACAGTTAGATCTTCATGTTTTTAAAATCTCTGAACACTTATAAAAAATTTTCAGTTCTTAATTTTTTTTTTTTTTTTTTAAATTAAAATAGAAGATCTTGGAGGTAACCACTTCGGTTATAAATCTTAAGTCTTTGATTGTTTTGCGGAATAATGGCTTTGTGAATTATAAAAATAAATAATACGTCCGAATCGAAAGCAATCAACTAGAGGAACGAAAGCAAAAATCAATTATGTTTGGTGAGAAGTTGCCTAAGAGAGACACTGACCTCATTATAAGTACGCTGAAGTGCTTGAATTGGAGTTGCTTAGCGGTTAAAGGCGAACCCACACGGGTACGGGTACCTGGGTTCGATTCTCGGTCTAGGCCTAAGATTTTTATTGTGTTTATTAGGATTCTTGTTTATTTATAAAACATATTCGTGGAAATCTTGACTTCTGAAATAATCACTTTGCTGCAATCGAAAGTTTAAAGTTATCCTGTATTAAGATGATATCCACCTACCCAGACAGTTTTGCTAAAGGGATTACAAAAAAAAAAAAGAGTAAATCTTTTTTCTTTGTGGAAGACAGTTGCAAACAAAATATCCAACAAACTGGCCTCGGATAAAGATCTGTTTTTTGCTATTCATTGATTGCTAAAGAATTACACCCCCAGCTTCTAATCCATTAAATGCAAAAGAATTAATACCGTGAAAAGCTGTGGGTGGTATCCATGGCAATTGAATCTGCTGGATTAGTCTTGCCAGTGAGGGGTTTACTGTGAATCAGCCAATTTTTGATGTTGTCCCAATAAGAAAGGCGGCGCACAGCCTATAAATGTCAAGCTGTAGGCGAATTGGAAGAGAGAGAGAGAGAGATTTTAGAAAATTAAGGGCTCGAGACAAAAAAAGATATAAGAATAGAACTTCTAACACTCATTAAAGACGTAATAACTTCGCTGAGCGTTCTCCATTCGCGACCAGTTTTAAATCAGCTTTCATTTGCTACATTTCTCTGAAAGAGAAATCGCTAGATATACGGGCTCTCATTTGAGCCAAGAGAATGTTGTAGCATTTCTTTTGGTCTCTTCTCTCATTATCTCGTCTCTGGATTTCTTCTCAAAGCAAAATCTCCATTTTTATAACCTTTAAAACGTTGATTTACCGGATTCAAAATGTCTTCATTTTATTTATCGATTTTGAAATGATACATCTTTTTGTTTTTTTAAATCGATATCTTTATTCAAATTTATTTGAATGCTTTTCCTTTTTTTAAATATTCTTGTGAAAGTTCTTCTTTTTTATTATTTACACGATTTTTACTTCAGATATTGCCTTTATTTTTAATATTGTTACTTATTTTTGGTGTACTACTTTATATAAAGACAAAAAAGGAAATATCTATAACAAACATATTGTAAATGAATTCCATTTGTGCTCAAAAAACAAAACCTCACGCGATAGTATTGTAACGCTCTGCTAATCCCTGCCTGCTATATATTTACTTTATATGTGTCATATGATTATGTTGGCCGTGGGAGAGATAGAGAGAGGTTTCATCTTCTGTTATAATTGTCCACCTTCTCTTTTTTTTTATTTAATTAGTCAACCTTGGTTACCATATGATATTTATATTTTATTTCATCTTTCACTACAGTGAAATTCTATAGCTTTCATTTGGATGTAGGCGTGCTTTTCTTTTTATTCGTATAAATATCAGGTCATCTGTTATTGGTGAAAATCGTGCGAAGTATTATTGTTCAAAAAAAACTTATTTTTGGGATAGAATAGTTTATTGTAATGTTCTGGATTACAGTTAGGATCAGTTTCTTGTGGGAAAAATGGGTGTCTTGGTTGAATTTAAACGTCTAGTTCATCCAAGTATTTCTTTTTTTTAAAAAAAAATGCTACCGTTACTATGTGCTGATTTTTAAATTATTATTTAGTGGGGGTAAGTAAAAAGAAAGGTCGAGTTTGAGTTGAAAACGTTTTGTTCTTAATGGATACTTCATCGTTATTCTGCTCTTTCCTTTTGCATCGAAAAATATGTGGGGGCAGCATCAACTTTTCAGTGAGAGCTGGGAATTCTAGGTTTATCAACTTTACTCTGTGAAGATCTAGAGGCTTGTTGAAATGACTTCCTTAAAGTTTTAGTAGGAACAGCTCGCCTTAAGATCCATGGATTTTTCTCAGCAGTCGTCTTTGCTTATTGTTTCTTCTGGTCTCCTAGGCTGCTAGCTCTAGTAATACCAACGATTGAACCCTGTGGTGATATTTTCTTATCTCCTTATAAGAAGAAATTAGGCCACATTTTTTTCGTTCTGAGTCAAGTTCGGCTTTCA
Organism: Rhodnius prolixus; assembly: GCF_049639745.1. Taxonomy (NCBI): domain Eukaryota; kingdom Metazoa; phylum Arthropoda; class Insecta; order Hemiptera; family Reduviidae; genus Rhodnius; species Rhodnius prolixus. The sequence continues at coordinate 10,180,655 of NW_027411582.1, forward strand.
CTAGGTGTTGTGCCGTTCGTTTAGCTTGACCATCAAAGGCTGCAAGGTATAAAAATAGCATCCATTCCACGAAATAGTCGGCCTGGTCCACACCATCGTATCCAGACCATATTCTCCGAATCTCTCATTTAAGATGCGATCTTCCACATCGCACCAAAATTAGGTAGCTAGGTATAATCTATCTTCTCTAAACACTAGTCCCTTGCTGGCTCTTCGTGGCACTGACCATGTTGCTAGAATGGGAACACCAAAAAAGTCGTATACAAACAAACCTCCGCACAATTGCTATTTACTTTCAAGGTATCAGCAACTTATTCTGCATCAGCATTCGATCTCTAAGTAGAATTTTATTTTTTAAAATCCTCTGTATACAGGATTAGATCATCTCCGCCATACTTATTAATTAATTTTCGTGTTCGTTCATTCAGTAAATGTTAAATTCGTTTACAATATTTCAATTCAAATATTTCAAACCACATTTCCAAATCCAATGCTGTTTATTTTCCAGTTAAACCTCTTCACAATTCAATTTTTCCTAAAACTACATAAAAACTTTTCCACTTAATTGAAAAATTAATTTTAATTGCTTATAATTAAAACTTTTTACTCATTAAAAAAGTTGTTTTCTCATTTGAGATTCTTAAAAAAAATTTCTCCTTAAATGTTAAATTCACCCTAAGAATAGAAGTAAATATTGTATAAGTCCCTGAACTACTGTTTGTTCAGTGTATATTTCACTAGTGTGAAATGCTAAAGCAAACAATGTTTTGTTTGTTCTTGGTCACAAAAAAAAATATTTCTCAAATAAGCTTCTTGTTTTACAGTTAGTTTTTTTTTTCTTATAGAGTTTTATTTCTTATTAAAAATCAAATACAAATTTATTGCCTTCTATTACAGTAATTATGTGCATTTAGCCGGAATTCTAGTTTTAACCGAAATCGCCTCGCTGTTGAAAATGTTGTTAGATTCTGGCAGTGCTGTTTACTTGATTAGAATTACTAATAAAGTGTTGTTGAGAAAAATCACAAGAATATTAACTTTATTTTACAAACATTTTCGTGGAGTTTTTTTGGCTAGCAACGCTTATGCAACTATTCTATGGTAGTTTTAATTAGAATCCATATTTTACTTGACAATAATTATTTCCCATTGCAAATTTAGTATGAGTGAGCCCATGTTTTGTGCTTTAAATTCGTGCGTTCCCCTCGTATTAAATAAAACTCCAACTTATAAACAATTCTAAATCATTTTACATACACTAAACGTTAGAGAATTAACTTTTTAGTTTATTTAGACCAATAATTATTCTTAAATTAATGAATTTTGGGCTGGTTAAGTTCCTTTTCCTTAAAAAGCGACAGGTGTCAGTATAATTTAGATACGTCTATTGCTCCATTCAAGTGGTATTGCCCTTTAGACATTTTATTTTCCTTTTAAATAGAGTCGGCGTCGTTATCTTTCAAGAAAATAGCCAACTTGTAATCGTTTCTAATATATGTATATATTATATAGAGACCTTTCTTTAAAAAATAGATAAAATTTTTAAACGACTCTTTAAATGCTACACTAATTTTCTATATATTGTATATATTTCTTGAAGTCCAATTGTATTTAATATATATGTATTAAGTGAATTTACGGTTATTATGTTCTTTTTATTGTATTATTAATATATTATTATTAGTTATTTTTTTTCTGGTCCTTAAAATAATGACGTAATCAAAAGATAGTCTTTTTTTTCTTTTTTCTTTTATTAGAGACATTTAATTACAGATCATCACGTGTCTATATTCTGGGAGAACAATGTTTAATTTATTTCTTTATCTGAAACCAAATACTTCTTTTTTTTGTAATTTCATTACTGAACAGAAATTTTTTTGTTCGTATATTTTGATTAAAATTGCATTTAGATTAAGTCAGAATGTTTTTAATTAAATTAATAATCTCTTTTATAATTTTTAGAGAAACCTGGTTTATTCGGTAAAATTGTTGCCCTGTATCTAGGGAGCTTTTTTTTTTAAGGGTTGATGGGGGAAAAAAAGTAAACACTATGGAGAATGCAACGAACGGAACTTGCGTAGAATATTGTGTTAGCCAGCAAACTTAAGATTTTGCCGTCACACTTCCGGTGTACAAGACTATCGGGTCCCTAACATCAAAGAATGGTTCAGTTTTTTTGTTTTTTTTTCCTGACAATCTGTTGAGGATATGTAAAACTTTGGGAAGATGTTCGATTTCTGAACAATGAAGTTACTATTCCTTTAAAGAATACGCGATACATGACCGTGTGACTAGAACTGGTGAGGACTGTTTATCGCAGTTAGTTCTTGATTGAAGGGCCAGAGAGGAGACATAGAGACGGACGAAGTAATGGCAATTGGGGAAAGAAAGAAACCCCCAGGGTTAGAGCAAGTGGAGCTCAGATTTGGAGAACTGGTAAAAAGATAAGAAACAAAAATTAAACTTAATGTTTATATTTACACATAAATATAACCAGAAAGTTACAGACAAAATAAAATTCAAAATTTATCAAGAAAAAAAAAACCCCAGATTAAGAAGCGTGTAACAGCGAGATAAGAGACTTGATGGAGGTACCAATAAAGTTGTATAGTGCCATCCAACGGACACTAACCGTGTCCAACTTAATATACAGTAAGAACTCCTCGAGGCAGTAAAAAGCCAAAGAACTCTCTGGCTGGTTCCAGTATATTTCTACTGTATGGTAAATTCCGCTAATGATGAGATTGCATGGTGCTGCTGCTGCTGTTGTTGATGATGGTGATGACGAGGTAGAGAGCAGTAGGAGGGGAAGTTTACTAGCCGCAAAGTTTCTGGCGGGGGACTTAAATCACGCACCTATTACACAGGGAAAGATGAGGAGAAGCCACCACGCCTTAACTTCTCTATATAAAACAGCATTTCTTATTATAAAGTGCATTTTATATAACTCTTATCTGCTTTCAAGTTACGCTGCTGCATTACATAAAAAACTTTTGAAACTACCTGTGAAACTCAACTCAGTCAACGGCGGGGTGGGTTATAGGGTAAACACAGATGCTGCGGGTACATCACCTAATTTGCAACGGAAAAGAAAGAATATATCTAAACTAAGGGACCTATTCTCAAATCTATTAGAGAAAGCCAAGGTTTCAGCGTAACTAACGCTTCAAAATCGTTTTTCTTAAACGTGGCTATTTAACTCTTAACAACGTTTTAGCAAATGAGACCTGTGAAGCTAATATGTATTGTGGTACAGGGTTCGATTCCCGGTCTTAGACCTTGGATTTTATTTAATGGTTAATAAAAAAGAAATTTACAGTAAAGTATGTTTGCTAGTCGCCTCCGTCCACGACACCTAATTCAGTAGTTGGGCGTAAAGCCCACATGGAAAAAATAGGCGATTACTTTACTTTACAGCTATAATTCGAAACTTTCTTTCATGATAATTGCATTAGATTAGATTAGATTAGCCTCAAGGCCTACGCCACTGCGACCCCTTTGGATCTATTGTGGCTCCCCTCACATTAAAGCTCGCCCTCCAGATCCTTCCGTTTAATCAGACTCTTAATATTTCAAAGGTCTACCACTTTTTCCTTGAATCGATTCTCCTGGAATGTGATTTCGATATGATGTACGCTTTTAACAACTGATTATGCTTATCGATATAAGCAATAAATATTCAAATATTTGAAATTTAACGGATGTTTTTTCATGAGATAGAACCTTTTGATGATAGTACGTAAGCGTCTCTCTCACCTAGTAACCAAGAAGTAGTGTTATCGAGTTTTTGTTTACATTACAGTGCAGGCTACCTAGATAGTATCTTTACTTTGTTCAAATTAACACCATCATTATTAAAATATAAAATATTTGATTCGCCACGAAGCTGTTAGTTTTATTACCCCCACTTATTGTGAACTGGTGTTCATGCCTTAAATTGTGCTCAAAATTAGGATCAATTTCCTGTTCAACCGACATAACTAATCGTTAATTATTTTCCCTTACCGTAAAAAAGAGTCGACCAGTTCTAATAGTTAATTTCGGTGAAATTATAGCCGTAGTGCTGCTAGAACTGTTTAAATTTTATTGGTTAACTTTCTATTCGTTAGATTGCAATTTGGTTTTCATAACTTATTTAAGTTTCATAACTTCCAGAATATTTGAACCAAATTGAAGTTACAAGTTGTTGATTCAGTATAACTCTGTAAACTTAATTTTTATTATTTCGAATTGGTGACTTGGAAATAAGGTTTTACAGACAAAGCAAAATTGAGCCATAGTACTTCCTTTTTCTCATTTATTTTTGCTATTCATTATTCACAAATTATAAAATGCTATGAATCTGATGTAAGAAGTCTTTATGACTGCATCAAGCTGGTGAAGAGAAGCTGCTCACTGGGCAACACTTTCGCTGTAGTTTCTTATATTACTGGAAATGAGGCCAATAGCGTTTCAAACTGTGTGGTGAATGAACTAGTATCTGAGATCTTGATATCGTTATGTAGAGGATAGTTTTGGAGACATTAATTGGAGAATTTGTGATCTGACGCAAGTATTCTGGATTAAAAAAAAGAGTAAAGTAATGCCTATTATTTACAGACGAGCTTTACGTCCAACTACCACTAGCAAACATACTTTACTGTAAATTTCTTTTATTATCCATTAAATAAAATATAAGGCCCTAAGACCGGGAATCGAACCCAGTACCACAATACATTATTAGCTTTACCGGTCTCGCCTCTAACCGCTCGGCTACCGTGGCACCTCTGGAGTATTCTGAATACTCTGGCGTATTCTGGATTAAAAGAGTTGGATTTTCTTTTGGTGAATTTGAAGGGTTTGGTTGAATCCCTTCCCAGGTCACAAAATCCAGAACGGTGTTGAGTACGCTGTTGTTTATATACAGGGTGAACCAGTAAGTATTGTCCATAGGCCTACTGTGTGTAGTACATCTAAAGTGGAGTTCAATGACGTATTGGCAAACTTCATATTTTCCACTGTTCTTGTGTGACGTCACTTTAATTTTTTTTTCTAAGTTCATTACTTTTTTCCAATAAAAATGTTATTACTCAGAAAGTTTTAGTCCGAATTCGATACCGATGACACGGTTAGAAAGACAGATAAATTTTCTAAAAATTGATACCATTTCGAAGCATAAGTTATTCTCCAAACAGCCTCAATCTTCCTCCGAATGCTGGAAAAATAAAAGTAAACGAAATTTTTAAGAAAACTCATTCGGCCCTTATGTGATCATTATCCAACCTAGGTGCTGACACTTTTTATAAAAGTTTCCTTGTTTAATGGGCTTTCAAACGGTATATCATTTTCCAGGATTCCTATTATCTTCGTATGAGAAATTACGTTTGTTTTACAAGAAAACGTGTTCACGAGCACTCAACAGTGTTAGTTTTATCAAGTTGTTTAATTCATTGAAAACTCTTTTAGATAAACCAGTAGTCAATTTTTGAAGTAGATTGTCTTAAAATAAGGAAGTCAAAGGTTACAAATTGCACTTTAAAAAAAAAAAAAACCCAACGTAAAACAAACGTAATTTCTCGTACGAAGATAAAAGGAATCCTGGAAAATGATATACCGTTAGAAAGCTCATTAGGCAAGGAAACTTTTATAAAAAGTGCCAGCACCTAGGTCTGATAATGATCACATAAGGGCCTAATGAGTTTTCTTAAAAATTTCGATTACTTTTATTTTCCCATTATCCAGGAGGAAGATTGAGGCTGTTTGGAGAATAACTTATGCTTCGAAATGGTATCAATTTTTAGAAAATTTATCTGTCTTTCTAACCGTGTTATCAGAATCGAATTCGGACTAAAACTTTCTGAGTAATAACATTTTCATTGCAAAAAAGTAATGATTTAAAAAAAAAAAAAATTAAAGTGACGTCACTCAAGAACAGAAAAAAATATGAAGTTTGCCAATACGTCATTGAACTCCACTTTAGATGTACTACACACAGTAGGCCTATGGACAATACTTACTGGTTCACCCTGTATATAATTTTTTTTTTTGTTTAATTCGTACGATTATTGCAATAACTTAATTTGGATTATCCAAGTTTAGTGGAAGTGGTGGGGATTAGCTCCCCTTTTAATTGAATTTCGCGGACACTAATTCTGTTTTATAATTTATAATGGATTAAATCCTTCTGTAAAAAATTACAAATTTAAGGAAAAGGAGCAGAATTGCCAACTTTACTCAGTAAATTTCCCCTACGATCTGAAAAAGTTTCCTCCCCTACATCGGTTGCAGAAAGTCCTTCTTTGCGACAAGAACTTATCTTTCCCAAATCAATTACCATAATCCCAAATTTCTGGATGAAAAAAAAAATCAGAAAATTACAACGTAAGACAATTCTTACAGACTTAGGCTTCTTTAAATGAAAGTTCTTTGGTTAAATATGTAAGATAAACCTTGTATTTCATGTTATTTTTTGCCTTCCCCTTCATTGTCGTATAAATACAAACAATTACAGATGAGGAGAAGTGAGTACACGTGAGCAGAACTGGAATGCGCTGCAAGTGGAGTGGGGAGAAGGTTATAGTCGATGTTGCAAGCAAATAATTGTGTGATAGTAATGGGTACAATTGGCTGAATGGTGGAGGGGAGGTTTCACTTTCAGTAATCTCTGTTTTCGTAATCATTCAGAAGGTATGTGGTGGTTACCTAACCTATCTAGCCGAGTAAGATAGCTGGATGCATTATTTATCTATATACTGTTGTTTTAAATCATTGGTAATCATTCGTAGATTATTTGGAAAAATTTCACTCTAGTCCTAAACGAATTTCTTTCTGTCTGCAAGCCTAGTCTGATGTAATTTCCAAAGAGTGCGCATGTGCAGTAGGCTTCGATAAGTGACAGCCTTTGTAATAATTTTCAAACGTTAGTTTATTGGTTCAGCAAGTAATTCAAATTGATATGTTTTTTTGGTCATTGCATTATGTATTGTATTACTTCGTCCTTCCCTAATTCTCACGTAACTTACGAGGGTCGTTTGAAAAGTCCGTGCAAAAATAAAAACTACTTAATTTTTTGGGGTAAACCTTTTTTATTTTTCAACATAGTCTCCTTTTAGGCTTATACACTTCGTCCAACGCTGCTCTATTTTCATAGACAGTCCATGACAGAAGACACACCAGCCCTGAAATGTAATAGTATTACTTTCTAAACTAGCCCTGAAGATGATCTAGTCCCTAGGTCGAAAGCTCGGCAAAATAAATTTTATAAAGAACTGAAACTGGCATTGAATTTTTTCATCCTATTGAAACTATGAATCAGTCACCAAAAATAATGAACAACAATCTAAATTAAGTTATTGCAATAATCTTACGGATTAAACAAAACAATATACAACAGCGTACTCAACACCGGATCTGGATTTTGTGACCTGTGAAGGGGATTCAACCAAACCCTTCAAATTCTCGTAACTCTTTTAATCCAGAATACGCCTGAGTATTCAGAATATCCGTAGAGGCGCTACGGTAGCCGAACGGTTAGAGGCGAGATCAGTAAAGCTATGCGCCTTGTGGTACTGGGTTCGATTCCCGGTCTTAGACCTTGGATTTTATTTAATGGTTAAATGAGAAATAGTAAAGTACGTTTTGCTAGTCGCCTCCGTCCACGTCACCTAGTAAATGGTAGTTGGACGTTAAGCCCTGCCTGAAAAAAATAGGCGATTACTAGTTAATTTTTTCAAAATAAGAATTTGTTATTAACGTTAGACACAATCAATACAAAATGGAAATATTCCTTATTGTTACATTGAATTAAAATGGGGTTCGCTGTTTTTTAAAAAAAGAGTTACCCGAATTTTGCTCATTTTATTTTATGATTTTTTTTTTCTAATAATAATTTCTTTGTTGAACAAAATTAAACAGTCTGCACAGAGTTGTTTACAGTTTACGGGGAGAAGGGGGGGCGGTTGAGGAGGAAACAAAAAACATGTTCTCCTGAGACTGGTCTGCTCTAATAACCATTAATATTCTTCTTGGAAACGAACAAGTTTTACAAAATTGTCAGCCGATGTATATACCGTGGGGATACTCCCTCGACAAGGTCTGCCTCCGGCCAGAAACACGTTCTAAAAGAACTTGTCAGATCTCACGTTTTTATTATTTTAGGCCCTCACAAATAATACGTGGACTAAACTTTTTTTTTGTGTAAAAAAGCAAAAATTGAATAAACATTTTTAAAGTAACAAAGTTAGCAGAATTTTTGCAGTTACTTTTTATTATATTCTGGATCTAGCTAAATATGGGAATGTTTATTCCGTGGCATTTTAGCAGCAAGCTTGATCATGCACTTTTTCGCATGAATTGCTCAAAAATTACAATTTTTTTTAAAAATATATAATTTTAAGGCTTTCAAATCTGAGACCTTTGGCGCCCGGAGCTTTTTTTTTCTGCTATAAATTAGCAAAGCCTTTTGAATATATGAAAATTTAGGCATCCCTGTTCTGCAACCTAAGAGTAACCTTCTTACTTACCTTATAACCTCACGATGCAGTAACTAAGTGATATTTTATCGGAAAATGATGCTTCTAAAATTAGATCAATTGCTAGAATACTAATAGGTAACCTTATTAAAACTTGTATAATAATGGAAACTAATCAACAGCAAAATTACCTACCATTACCTGTAATGGAATCAATTTTGAGGTGAGTACAATATACTCGTACATCATAAAAAAAAAAGTTAATCCAATATTCTAAATTTAGTAACCTAACGTTCAAACTTAAAGGTTACCAACCTTTTCATCTAAGTTTAGAGTTTATCTTCTAAATTGTTGAAATGATTGCAGAAAAAGTTGAATATTCCACACTCGAAGAAAGTGTTTAACACATTTTCGGTTGTATGGTCCTTAAACTTAGGATCGTGAATGAAAACATAAGGTACAATTAATTAACTATTTTTCTTTATTCTATTTTAGTTTAAAAATTATAAGAAACTATTTAGGTCGCTAGTAGTTGCTGCTTTTAGCAGATAACTTAAGGAAACCAATTTAAATTCGGTCGCGAAAAAGAGAAAAAAAACCGTAGTGTTTTTATCTCGAGTAAAGTGCTAAATAATGGGGGTCTAATATTATATAAGTTTAGTAATGATATATATATTTAGGCTCTACGGTAGCAGTGATGTTATAGGCTAGACCCGCAAAGCTAAGATGTATTGTTGGTTTAGTGGGTTCAAATCCCCTGGTCTAGGTGTTGGGTTTTTATTTAATGGTTAATATGAGAATTTTACAGTAAAGTATGTTAGGCGGTTATAGGCTAGACCCGCAATGCTGAGATGTATTGTTGGTTTAGTGTGTTCGATTCCCCCGGTGTCTAGGCCTTGGATTTTATTTAATGGTTAATATGAGAAATTTACAGTAATGTATGTTAGGCGGTTATAGGCTAGACCCGCAATGCTGAGATGTATTGTTGGTTTAGTGTGTTCGATTCCCCCGGTGTCTAGGCCTTGGATTTTATTTAATGTTTAATATGAGAAATTTACAGTAATGTATGTTAGGCGGTTATAGACTAGACCCGCAATGCTGAGATGTATTGTTGGTTTAGTGGGTTCGATTCCCCCGGTGTCTAGGCCTTGGATTTTATTTAATGGTTAATATGAGAAATTTACAGTAAAGTATGTTAGGCGGTTGTAGACTAGACCCGCAATGCTGAGATGTATTGTTGGTTTAGTGGGTTCGATTCCCCGGTGTCTAGGCCTTGGATTTTATTTAATGGTTAATAAAAGGAATTTACAGTAAAGTATGTTAGGCGATTATAGACTAGACCCGCAATGCTGAGATGTATTGTTGGTTTAGTGGGTTCGATTCCCCCTGTCTACTTAATACTAGAACTTTGTAGTAAAGTATGTTTGCTAATCGCCTCCGTCCACGAATACCTAAATTGGGACTTAAAGCTCGCCTGAAAAAATAGGCATTACTTCATTTTTTTAGTAGGTTATTCAAATTTCAGTCACTCTTTTTTTTTGTGCACTACTCTTGTTTGCGCTAAATTAGTTTATCATCCATCATCTAAATATAATAGTTTTAGTAATTATTATAGGAAATAAAGTAAGGAATGTAGAAATTTCTTTGCTAGATTCATTGAAAGTTTAGAACCCGTTATTTAGCAATTACATAAAATGTAATTTTATGTTCTAGCTCTTTGACATGACTCTACTGTGTAATAAACATCGTTTTTACTCCCTTGCCTAATTAAAAACTAATTTAATAAAAGATTTCATTTTAAATTTGACTTTAAACTTAAATATAATTGCGCGCACATTAATTATGTATAATTCTAATTGGCTTTTTAAAAAAAAAAAAAAAAAATACCTAATTTATTGTTTTTTTAAATTAATAATCAATAAATAATAAGGATGTTTATTAATTTAATGATGCTCTGACCTTTGACAGTAGGGAAGTTTATTAATTTCATTATTTATTTTTCTTTTGTTTAATTCATATTTTTCTGTTTTCATTCCATTGTTGACTTTGACAAATGCTCTTCCTTCCGTATATTTTATGGCATTGTTTTCTAATTAAGGAGTTTTCAATTATCTATGTAAAAACTATTTTAGCTTATTACAGTGTTTTTTTCCCTCAAGTTAATATTCAATAATTAGAATTAACATTTATTATAATTGAACTAATTAGAATTTATTATCTTTCTAATTGGTGTCGCATTGCCCAGCTGGTTATATTGTTAATTGTAGCCTGTACAGGATTTATTTGTTGCATTATTCATTTTATTTGTATTTAACCTTGCTTGCTGATAGAGTACTTGCGAGCCAAGTCTACCCTAACGTTTCCATTTTTGGGTTGCAATGAAGTGGAGTTTTAAAAAAAGTGGGTCTCTCGCAACACTTTATCTTACTACAATTCTCGGAGTTTGTAACTTTATAGATCCAGGTGGCATTTTTAAAAAAAAAAAAAATCTTGGAAAAGCGGATATCCTTTTGGTAAAGAGGTACTTGCGGTTATAGAATCGGAGTTATTGTAGTAGCAACAAATTCAACCTTCCTTCACAATATATGGAACAAAATAACCTTACATTCTCTTGAAATGGACCTAAAGCGGAAAACTTACCCGCGCTTTTTTTCTAGGCGCCAACTTAATCGAATTTCCTGGGAAAATACAACAAAGAAATGTAGAACATAATCGATAGAGCCATTTTCGAGATAATCTCAAGTGATAGTTTCGATTTAGGAATTTGGATCGATCAAGTCTAGACTGCTAACAGGTCCCCGCTCTAAATACTTCCGCATTTTTTGAGTTATTTTAGCTCTATCTCTTTATTTATTTATTTTTTTTTTTTTTTGAGGAAGCCACTGATTCGAAAAAAACCCAGCTTAGATTTTCTCTTCCTAGGAGCTTCTATACTGAGCTCATTCTCCCACCGAGAGTCTGTAACGAGAGAGGCCTCTCCAGACAGCCGGCAGTGCACTGTTTAAAGCTCTGAGGACCAATAACCTCAGATGCTAACGTTCCATTAAATTAGATTTAAACAAAGAACTGGTAAGACCCTACTACAATACCCATTTATTACACAGAAATAAACAGATGTTCCTGTAATAATCAGTGCACTGATGTAAATTAAACAATGGCGCCCTAGAAAAAACAAAAAAAAAACAAAAATCAGTGCCTACTGTATCGCTATAAATAAACTACATTTATTATGTATATATAACGTTAATTACCATTAATTGCACGGCCCTCATTATCATCATTCTCTGTGAAAATTTTCCATACTGCTATTTCCAATTTTAATATCCATTGTTATCCACTGTTTAGTATAATCGGAAATTATGGTCTTCTTGACTTCCGTCCATATTTCAAGATCTTGTAATCCTACCTCTCTATTTTACCTTTCTTCCTTAGTTGATTCTTGTGAGAAAATATCTTCTGCCATCTTTTTTTCTTTCTCTACCACTTCCTAATTGACCTTGAAGATCTGTGGGAAAGTAGGTTTAGTTTTCCTCAAGTATTTATAATTAGATTTTTTTTAATTTAATTTAATTAATTTATTTATTTTTATGAGTAAGAGAGAATACGGCAGTGAGTGCAATAGATGTTTAGCCAAGACAATTCATGATTGGCAATGAAATTTCCAGCTTTTTTAAAGTATTTATTATTTTTGAGGTCTACTTCCCGTGTAGAGCTTAAATTGATGGTTGTATTCTTCCTGTGTAACCAAGCAAATAAGGTCCATATGAACCATGGATTCATTATCAACGGTTCTCGATAAAACGGTCCTTTTATTATTTATGCCGCGTTTTTTTCCTCGTTTTTTTTTCCATAAAAATTGCCTCATAATCCTTGGGGTTGATTGGTTTTTAAAATTTAATTAGACTAATCGAAAGAATGTTGACTTTTCTTTAAGATGATGATGTTATCTTGCCAATCATTTATAAGAGGCAATATCATTTGAGAGCTTAAAATTTAATGTACGTCATAATTTTTAAATTTTAATGTGACTTCATCCTGTTGAAATCTATTAAAATATTCGCCCATTTGTGCACTTAAAATCTATTCAAGTAGATTGCAAGAGATGGCCTGCACTAAGTGCATCTTTATATAATATAAATCTTACGTGAACTACTCTTCACACGATTTACGAGATACTAACTTACAAATTTTCTAATTCTAGTCTTTGTTTTAGAAAATTAGGTGCCGTTTTCTCTAGTTAGAACTTTGAAAATTGTCCATAAGAAAGAATTTTGTACGACGTAGAATTCTTAATGGAAATAAGAATATTCATAAGTACGGAGATATTTCTTAATCATTAATGAAATATTTTTTGATGAACATTGGAATATCTAAAATGGAATACTTGGAATAAGTATGTCGTCAATTTTTTTAATGCGTTATCATCTGAGTTATTTAATTGCGTAATAAAATTAATTTCATGTACGTAATGAAGATGTAACAATCAGGTTTAACTCCTTTTGTTTTAATTGTACAAAATTTGGGAGTGTACGTTATTTATTTTTAATGAATTCCTTATCAGTGTGTCATATATTTGTATAGTTCTCGGTTATCTCTCATCTATTCTCTCTTCTCTCTCGTCTTACCTTGTAATTATCTCATTCTTACCTCATTAAATTGTTGAAAGTCTAGATCACGTTATTTGTTAGTTCTATGGCTGTTAGTGGAAGTGATGGCGATCGTCTCAACTTGTGATGAAACTTACTAAGTATTTTCTTACACGTATTAAATGGGCAAAGCAGTTCTTTATCTCTGTGAAGTCCTTTTGGGCAACTCCTTCTAGGAGTGAAATGAGTACGAGATAGATAGAGGACTCCGTCCTTCAGCTGTGATTAGGATAGTCCGCTTAATCAAAGCTCTTCAGTATTTTTGAGAGCTGGGTAGAAGAGAACTGCCGGTATAAGGAAGTCTTTGAAATGGAGGGATATAACGGCACTATTCAAGAGTTTTTATCCTTGATTTTTAGGAATCTGCTCTATAACTTTCTGAGAAAGAATCATCAGAGCTGGAGAGGATTTAGTCTAAAGATTCCCCCGGAAGTCTATTAGAGAAGCTATTGCGATTTTCCATCTATATATATTTGGATTTCTTCCTGGATATATTATCCATTTACTTGAAACCTAACAAGAATAATTTGAGTTTTAAAGAATCGGATGTCTCAAAGGGACGGGATCCATTTTTTGTTTAGGGGTTACCGTATCATTGGAAAAATGAGTTAAAAAGTTAAATTGTTCTTCATGAGAGTTAACCCGTTAAGCAACAATTAATTGACAATAATGCCAGAAACCACCATCACTCGTTGCCTAGTGATTTAAGGGGTTCTGTTCCTTGACTTAGCCGTTTGTTTACTAAACAACTGTCAGAGGAAATCGTACAGGGTTTACGCACCCCCCTCCCAAACTACAGAATTTGTTACGCACTCGAATAAAAAAAAAGCAAAACAAAAAACACGTTTATTATAATTTTAAACTCATTTTTTTCTGTCTGTTACTTAAAGTTAAGCTTATATAAGAAGGAGTTATCAGTTTTGTTGATTGGCTATGGACAGTTTGTGACGAAATGGCGACAAAAGTGTGCGACACCTCAGTAACTTTGCGTAGCCAATAATTTACGTCAACGTTAACATAATATGTAAACTTCGTGACTGTATTTTCTCATGGTTGATTGTTTACGTAGATATTTATTCCATTGTTTATTTAGCTTGATTACGTAAATCTTTTTTTTTTATTTATTTACTAATATTTCACTTGCCCGTTTTTTTTAGTATCATTGTTCTTATATGAAGAAATCGGAAGTGAAATGGTAAAATTAAATTCCAAGTTTTGGCAATATAGTTACTATAAGTTTTTAGAAGTCTTTAATTCTTTTAAAAAGTCTTAAATGTTGAAAAAATGGGAGTTAGGACTAAGCTGTAAAGTTGCTATTCCTCTTAGGCAATTTTCTTTGGTAAACTTAATACTTTACTGCTTAATACCTGATGCTTCAAACTTGTTTCATTGACCAGATTTGTTAGGAGACTAATCAGGCTTGAACTGGCCTTGGTATGGAAGGTGGTTTTACACTTCATTTGCGACAAAACGTTCTCATAAATATCAGTGGTTTTCAAAATAAGCGACCAATTTTATTATTTATTTATTTATTTTTATTGGTTCATAAATCTTTCACTTCCAAAGAAGGCCCAATTTTTAGAGGATTTGAGCTGTAGCAAACTTAAGTCCACTAATCTATCGGAAAGGACCATTAAGGTTTCAATAAGCATAATTTGATGATGTCACGATGCTTGTCATTATAATATATTCACACCAATTGAATGCTAAAAATTAACATTATCTCTGTTTCTTAATGAATAAATACGTCAGTTAATGCTCTACAAATTTCTTAGTTCTATTTATTTCAAGGGACGGATGTACCAAGAGTTCAAAAACCGAGATGCTTAAAAGTTGCTAAAAGATAACTAATAATAATAAAAAAAAAAAAAAGGTCGCAGATTCGTAAATTCTTCAGGTCTCAGCATCTTTCGACTCATTTACCTGAATGCCGTAACATCCTGCCCATGAAAAACCTCCATTATCCTTGGTCACCAGATAAAAATATTACGTTTGCAGTCAATACCTGAATCGTAAGAACTGTAAGCAAAGTATTGGTGGACTTCCAGTCTCTATTTGGGAAATCTTGGCGTTCCTTGTTCACCTCAAACCTGAGAATGTCCTTATTCTCATAATAGGCCTTTGATGGGTTTTCTAACAGCTTTGTTTGGGTACTAGACCTAGAATAGACCTAAGATATCCTTTGCCTTTCTCAAGGAGGCGACTAATAAGGGTAATACGGAAAAATCATCTTCACCAATAACTGGGAAGATCCCAGCCGACCTCAGAACGGAACTGCGGAAAAACTGTTAGCAATGTTTTCGTGGGTAGTACCTGCGACTTAATAGTGCTATAAAGTTTGTGTCACGCTACCAAATGAACTGCCCAAAATTAGGTATAGATTTCGTAGCATACTATGGCTTGCAGCTTAGTCCCTGATGCTGGAAGGTTTCTCTATGAAAACATTTCCACCATCTATCGGCCCCCACAAACTCTGGCTCATATAGGGTGAAGGGACCAGTAATTGACTGCTTAAGAAAAAATTCGAGTTTAAGATAGAATAACTTCCGTTATTTTGGCTCCAGGTGTAGGTTGTAAAATTGTACCACTCCAGTAGGATGTACTTTATTTTATTAATATTTTAAATGCAGTAAATTCGATCTTTATGTCAACCAAAAATGACTTTTTTTGTAAGTATGTCAATGACCCAGTAATTGACATAGCGAATTTTCGGTGGAACCAGTGTTTGACATGGAGTGGGACCAGTAATTGACATACAAATATATTCATGAAACGACATAAGGTATGCATTCAGAATCACTTTTAAATCTAAATAAATCACTTAAATCACTTTTTCAATTGGATTTATAACAAAAATCGGTCTATTCATAATTAATTACAATCAGTTCTTAAATAGGCAAACCTAAATAATCTAATATTTTTTCATCGTTACTCTTTTTTATGCAGTTTTTGACGATCAACCCTTACACAACTGTCCTACCGGACAATTTTAATTAAATCTAAACCAAGACAGGTAATTTGAAGAACAGCCCTTACTTTCAATAGTACCAAGGAGATATTAGCTAACATGCTTGTTAGATCGTACACAATGTCTGTCGGCTCGCTTTTATCTCTTTCTCTCAACCCTTCCGCTTTCTTATCCTTTCAAGTTTCCGCTAAATATTTTGTTACTTAAACCTTTTTTTTTGGGAACTTTTTTGGTTCTCACTTTACCAAACTCTACTTCCGATTAGACTATGTGGTCACATCCTTGTTTTATTCATTCCGCCTATAACGCTGCTACCGATCGCTACTACGCGACTTTGTGTTCGAGTTGTTGGTGCTTTCTAGTGAACCAAATTTCTCCTACGCTTCCCTTCTTTTGGAGCGCTTCGCTAATATTTTCCACAATCTGTGCTGCCAGTGTCATTTGCTTCGAAACCAAACTATCTGAATGTAATTCATTCTTACTTTCTGCATCTATTCAGTATTTTATTGTTTATTATTACTGAGTTACCTCTTGGGCACATGTATATTATACATTGTGTGCACGTTCATCGCGTCCCGCCACAGGTTGTAAGCATTCGCATTTGTAACAGTAATAAATAAATGAAACGTCAATGAAAAAAAAACTAGATTAAAAAATATATATCTGTTATTGACTCTTTAACTTGGAAAGGATAGGTATTAAAATACACATACCTACAAATAAACCACTGATATTCACATAACTAGGTAACCAATTGACAAAAATATGTGTTATTAAAATAGGCACACCATAAAAGAAAAAATGAATGAAAAAACAAAATATTCTTTCGGAATACATAGGAAATGAACATCATAATATATCTCATGTAATTGATAATTAGCCACTTGAAATCACAAGCCATTTGAAAACCTCACACATCAACGGTTTTATTAAATTGGTAACGTTCTCCATAAAGTAGTACAGGGCGATCCAACCTTCACGTGTTTAGGAATTAAAAATGGTTTTCATACCGATTTCATTTTTTTTTAATACAGTTTAGCCTATTAGCCTATTCGTCTTCGGTCAACATGTCTGTCAATTGGTAAATACAATAGATCTTACAATCTTTTTTATGTTATTAAGGTGTAACATCTCAAAGTCACCAACTTCTCCACGTATGTTTGATTTCGCACCTGGTACTTCTCTTGAGGGAGCTTCACTTTTCCTCTGGCCGTTTCCTTTGATGAAATTCTATGGTTTAGCCATTTCCTCCCTTTCTTCTTTGTCATGTGGCTAGGACCCAAAACCGAGGGAGAATGAGAGATTTTCCAACTCCGATAAGTGGGCGTCGTTTTTATTAGTCACGTAGGCCTCGTGAAGCTGTTCGGCGATCACGATTATTCCAGTTTGTTGTTCATACATTACTTGATCTCTACAGGATAAGCATTCTGCATGCCCTCTTGAAATAAGGCGTACCTTTGCTAATTCATTAATTTAAACATATTTTGTTGGAAGTTTTACTATTTATTTTGCCGATTTTTATCAATGATTTTATTTTACAATGATTGAATTTTTAATTATAATAAAATTTACCAACCTATCTTACCATTTTCCCAGGAAGTCAATCACTGGTCTCAAACAAAAAAGCTGTAGGACTAGTAATTGACATACATGTCAATTACTGGGCAGATTGCCGTTTCAAGGACCAGTGATTGACAGCCCCATTTTAATCCTCAATGCTTCTTATAAATAAAAAAAAAACTATATAAATGAAATCTACAAGTAATACTAATTATAACAGAACATTGATAACCACACGAATATACGAACAAATAAACGAAAAATAAGAAAAAAGGAAAATTATTTTCTTATCAATCCTCCTTAGCAACGGCTTGTTTTTCCTTGATTTTGAACTTTTAACACAAATAACCTTCCACTGATACCAAGGAACCTTCCAATAATTAATATTTTTCTGGAACTGCTGCCCAAAGGCTTCTCAATAACGAAATTGAAAGAATCACCACTAAAAACGGCTCATATCCCTTATAATACCAGTTTATTTCTGGTATGTCAATTACTGGTGCCCAGTCAATTACTGGTCCCTTCACCCTAATTCACATTCATTCACTTAATATTAAGACAAAAATGTTATTAAAATGTTTTACTTTAATTTTTTTATTTAATTAGTTTAAATATGTGACAATAAAGATGTAGTTTATAAATCAAACGATAAATTTAATATGAAAACCGTAAATTGTAAAAGATACTCTTAATTTGATTTTAAGAAATAACAGAAGACTTGACAGAAAAATAAAATTTGGATAAATGATTTACACGATATCTTTTTTCTTAATAATTTAGATAAAACAGGTGGACTTGAAAGAGGCTTTTAATTGAAGAAGGATTGATCAAAGCTATAAAGAGAAAGGTGTTTCGACGACGAAAATGAAATAAAAAGAAATATTTCACAAAATTGAAGAAAAGAAGTAGCGAAGAAAGTGTGTCTACGTGTGAGTGAGGTGCTAGTGTACAGACCGGTGACGTGTTCGTGGCGGTTGGTGGGGGGCGGGCGATGTTGGAACACTGTAGCAGTGGCACTAGTTGTAGACAAGTGGCTGGCAAACTGGCGAACAACGTCTGCGGATTGTTCTCATGGAAACAGAAGTACGAAGTACAAAGGATACAGAAGAAGAACAATGTCGATCAACAACCACCCACCATTCTGGTCTGTCCAATTATTCTATTCATTTAATTATAATTGTTATTAGTTAAGTATACTTTATATTTATTCGGAAATCCAGGATTTCGATCAAATAACATCAATGACCGGTTTTTCCAAGCAAGAAAACCTTAACATTTTCCCCTGTTTAGTTAGTTCTAGCTTTGATCGCCTGATCTAAAGCTCCTGCGGGTCTTTGGTTCGCTTTATCAGGATAAGTCCTCTATGCGTTCAGCCTAATTTGATTCCCTAATAATTTGTTCTGATTTAAGTATCAGCTAGAACAATGGCTCCTGGGATAGACCTTGATTGTTAATACTTAACCCAAATTTAATATAAGAATTTTTTTGTATTACGATACTTTTAGACATTTTGGTGATTCTTGTGATCTTCTAGTTTCTTTGGGCAGAATGTTGGTGTTTTCTTTAAAGAAGCTAGATAAGTTTGGCCATTCGTTTCTGGTGGTCTATTTTCTTCATTCCCAACGTCTACGATCTTTTGGAAGGTCTAGTTTATCCTTTAAGTTGAATCTTTCTGCTTATTTCTACCAGACTCACATTATTCTTCTACTTTCATGGACCTTGTACGATACTCTTCAGCACTTTTATTGACACTTCCAATATTCGTACAATACCCTTAACAGAGCTATTTGGGTTTGGAACCAACCACTCAACAGTAAAATTCACCAGGGCATTAACCCTCATTCCATAATTCCAGAAAACTATATTTTAAACACAGACATTTCGTTTTGATTTGATAACCATCCTGCATCGGTTCCATCTAGCTGTCTATCTAAGGGTCTCTCCGGAACTTCTTCCTTTCAGGTTCCTGCCTAACACGATTACCTAAAGATAGAGGTGCCAAGATGCAAGATTTAGTGACTCTGATTCAAATAATAACTTTACTTAAAAGCATCCTTCTTGTTAAGTCCTTATTTAACCCAAACTACGCTAAATAATTTTGCCATATTCTTTTCAATATTGTTTCCCTACCATCTATCTCGATTTGTAATTGTTTTGTTGCATGAAATTATTGTAATTAATTCCAGAGTGTTAAGCGATTAGTTGATATTCAGATGGGTGCCTAAGAACGTGATTTGTTTTCTCTAGATAATCCTGGCAGGTTACTTTACATCATCAGTTTGAATTCAGTTCTTAACATCGTCGAAATCCCATTTAAATTTTATTATTAAATTAGACATCCCAAATAATTAAATTAATTTACTCAATAAAATCTTTTTCTTTTACGTTTCAGCCTTACTCCTCCATCTCTTACAGAAATCTTTCTCTTAAACCTTACTGCCTTAATCCTCCATCTCTTAACAGCTGATTCCTAAAAGCATTACCACTTAATGAAGCCACCACATGTAAAGCTAATATTTTATGTTATCCTTTCACTTTTATAGAAGTTTCTATTCCATCCAAGTTCCCTCTTCATCACTTCTCTTTTTTGATTAATTAATTTTACTGTATTAATAAAATTAATACTGCTTCTCCAACTTAAAATTGTGAAATTTTTATTTCATTTATATAATAAGTACTATATTAAAAATTTTATTTATATAATACCGTGTATTCTAAATGGCCAACTCACCATCTTTACAAGATGAATAAATCCAAGCTGTGTTCAGTATGCTCTGCAGCTAGCTTATTCCATAATTCATTACAACTATATTCATACATCTAGTGGCTAGTTACAGAAATGGTATGAATGCCATACTGGTATTGGTCTCCCATTTTGCGTACTCTAACCACGCAGTTTTTTATTATTAATCATTTAATTGGAATTTTATGAGCAATACTATATTTAAACAGCTGAACATATTTCTGATAATTGAATAATAATTTTCAAAATAGGTAGTGAAAATTCTCTCTAATAAATAACTCCTCATTAATATATATATATATATGTTACATTTTCTTTTTTTTATATTGCTGAAGTTTTGAAGTAAATAAAACAAAGAACACATTTATTTAGAATTCCCTGACCTCATTTATGAAGCACAAATTATCTTCTGGGCGGGGGTAGAGGGAAAAAGGCTGCTACCGAGACAGGAAATTTGATGGAAAACATCAATTTCCATCAAAACGGTGACAACCAGTTTACTAACAGCACATTTACACCCTAAATTACTCTCTCTGTAGTTTATTACTATGTTCTGACATATTTTACTACTTGTTCTCATTCTATAATTCCTTCTAATTATGTTTTCCTATTTATTGGGTAAATAACTCCATTATGATTTTCTTTGATTTGGTAAAAAAGGAAAGTATTGGGTTCGTGATAAAAATATTTTTTAAATCCTAGTTTTGGCTAGGAATATCCCGTTTTGAAACGCGTGTTTTTCTTTTTTACTTTTTGATAGCTCCTTCTGTCCTTTCGATCAATCTTTCTTGGAGCTTTTTATTTATCTATCTAGCAATTGAACATCAAAAAAACATACTTTCGATCTTAAATCAGTTTTTCGTCGTTGTATTTACTGATCCGGCATATTTTTAACCATTGTTTCCAAACATTCTGCTTCTGTTTCGGTCTCCTTTTTGTATCAAAAATTTTGATAATGATTTTTATAAACTCAAATTCTTATAAATTAAATTAGCTTTAATAAATCGTAAAGAATGTTCTAGATTTTGTAAATTTATTAAGAGAAAAAATAGTCTTAATTCATTGAAGCATAACTGTTGATTCAGGCAAGAGAATTACTCAGAACATAGCTCTACTATTGCCCCTTATCTCTCAACGCTGCTAGCATATTTTATGGTCTAATGAGGCAGCTGCGTAATGTATGTAGTTAATTTTGTGATATGTTTTGTAATTTCAAAAAAAGAAGAAGATATTTCTGATAAATTTTGCGGCCCCTTCTTGTACGAGGGTCGTTTGAAAAGTCCGTGCAAAGTCAGAGAGATAGCACCACTGGCGCGTATCGAGGTTATGTTTAGTTAGTAGCATCTCTTGGAAGAACACACACCTAGTTTCAGCCAGATCGGTCTATTTCTTTGTGTTTGGCATTCGTTTGAATCGAGGAAGTCGAGTGATTTTCAAAAAATGGACGAAAAAGAATTTCGTGTGTTGATTAAACACTACTTTATGAAAGGCAAAACGCCTGAGGAGACTAAAGAGAAGCTTGATAAACATTATGGTGACTCTGCACCTTCGATTAGAACAGTTTATAAGTGGTTTCAAAATTTTCGGAGTGGCCATATGGGCACAAGTGACGCAGAACGTTCTGGACGCCCTGTTGAGGTTACTACTCCAGAAATCATTGATAAAATCCATGATATGGTGATGGATGGAAGGTGCGTGAGATTGCTAGTGCTGTGGGCATCTGGAATGAACGGGTACATAATATTTTGCATCAACATTTGGACATGACAAAGCTATCCGCAAGATGGGTGCCGCGATTGCTCACGCTTGACCAAAAACGAAATCGTGTGAAGTGTTGCAAGGACGGTTTGCAGCTGTTCCAGAAGAATCCGCAGGACTTTAAGCGTCGTTTCGTCACTGTGGATGAAACATGGATACATCACTACACTCCTGAGACCAAAGAACAATCTAAACAATGGGTTACCAAGGGGGAATCTGCGCCAAAAAAGGCGAAAACCGTTCCTTCGGCCGGAAAGATTATGGCGACTGTCTTTTGGGATTCGCAAGGAATAATCCTCATCGACTATCTGGAAAAGGGTAAAACTATTACAGGTGCATATTATTCATCGTTATTGGACCGTTTGAAAACCGAGCTGCAAGAAAAACGCCCACGATTGGCCCACAAAAAAGTTATTTTCCATCACGACAACGCACCAGCTCACACCTCAGCAGTTGTGGTCGCAAAATTAATGGAAATAGGGTTCCTACTCGTTTCACATCACCCCTATTCTCCAGACTTGGCTCCCTCGGACTACTATTTGTTCCCCAATATGAGGAAATGGCTGGCGGGAAAAAGATTTTATTCAAACGAGGAGGTGATTGCAGAAACGAATGGCTATTTTTCAGACTTGGACAAATCCTATTATTCGGAAGGGATCAACAAACTAGAGCAGCGTTGGTCAAAGTGTATAAGCCTAAAAGGAGACTATGTTGAAAAATAAAAGTTTACCCCAAAAAATTAAGTAGTTTTTATTTTTGCACGGACTTTTCAAACGACCCTCGTACATGCTTCCGGACAGTTTGATGGTAAAATTTGACACAAGTATAGTGCGAGAAACTTCCTCCGGTCAGAGTAAAAGACGGATCAAATCGAAGAGAATTTCGAGGATTATTTTTAGATAATTCTTTCTCTATAGAGTTTGAATGTTTTCTCCAAACTCGATTCTATCACATATACACGGCTGATATTTGAGTTGGTTGATTGTATAGCACCGCGTTGTACGTGAATGAGGTCTAAGATAAGTATATTATTGGTCTGAAATGATTCTTGTGTAGAGAACACAAAAGATATATATACTTATATACAAGAGGCTGTGACTTTTGTTTCCGTTTTAAAAAGAAAAAAAAATGGAAGGAAGGAAATAAAACACGGTCGTCTAGAAATTACAACAGCTTTCTTGATCGGTGAAAGTTCTGTCTTTCCCCCTCTCTTTACTTGTTCAGAAAATAATTGATCATAATCTCAAAATGGTTTTATCTTATTCACGTAATTATATTGGCCAGTTATTAATTTTTATGTTGAAAATAATCGTATTTAATGAAAAATTACCCAATTAGAACCATTTAATTATCTGATCCAATCAAAAAATGTATAACTTTCACTCTAATTATTTTTTACTTCAAAAGAATTTTTTGTTTGTATGTATATTCAGATTTATTTCTGTTGTAAAATGATGAGTTGGTAACACTGTTAGGTTTTACTGAGGAAGTAGTTCGGTTGATTGGTTCACGGGTGTTTAATTTTAATTTACGAGTAATGGATTGGTTAAGCTAACTTTTTATACGAGGAAGAAGAGAGATTTTGTGTTCGTCATAGTGTCTTGATAACTTGATAGTAAGTTTAAGATCAACGTAAATCTCGTGGTAAACTCGACTTATTGTGGTGCTTAACCTGCCAAAAAGTAAGACTTCCTAGCTAGTGGTTTGGATCTGCGTAATTAGTGGCGATCTCTTTATAATCTCGTTTTCTTATCACAATCGTGATAGAGATACATTCGCTCCATTGCGAATGAACGATGAGATTATCGAATCTCTGTAGCTTATCATTCACTGATAAGTTATTAAACGATCAAAATTAACAATGAAAGAGCTGATGCAATCGGTGACGAAAAGATCCAGCACATCATACTGTGGAACCCGAGCCTGTCTTGGCATTTTCAAAACATGATTATAGCGTCGTGATTATCGAGTATTGGTGGCTTCGGGAATTGGAGAAGGATTTAATCCAGATACTGCGCCAGAATCTGGATTTGAGATAGAAGCATTTCTAGGGGGCGGGGGGATGAAAACTGGGTTAGCTTGTTGTGATTGGTTAAACTGAACGCTGAAATCATTGGAATGATGACCAATGCCATCTATAAATGAAGCCTTATGCCATTATCTGAATGCCAATATAGGATATTTGGCGCTGGCCAAGTTATTAATGGGTGAAGTTCTAAGTCAGTTAAAGGTCGTATATATTAAATTGTGCCCCGGTTGAACTGATCTTTGAGAGAATCTGAGGAGAAACGCATCGTGTCTTGATTACGTTGCTTTGTTGCATACGTTATTTGCTAATATTAGTAACGTTTTCTGCATCCAATCATCTACAACTACAACAATGTTGGCGGAGGATCCACCACTTTTTTTTGAAAAAAAAAAAGAGAGTGTACGAGCAGAAGCAGTCGATTGAGCTTTGATTTATCATGGCGCATTAAAGTTGAAGGTCTTATGCCAAGAAAAGTCGTAACGTTATTTAAAACTGTATTAAATTAGATAAATAATATTGAGAAAGAAAGATAGAGGCTTATCGCATAAAAATATATATTCTCTTAAAGTGATAATAAATCCAATAATTAATACAAATATATATAAACTAAATAAAAGAAGTTTACCTCTTGTTAATACGCTATTCGATTGGCGATCATTGAATTTTAAATTCTTTTAAAATTTAAAACTGAAAAAAATTCTGAATAAGGTATTAATATTATATTGAATATATATTATTATATTAAATAGTATATTAAATTCCTTTTCTTTTTGTACCACTTTTTTATTTTGTCCTTGTAGTTGAGCTTATTTATTACAGTTTTTTTATCGTGTATTAATTATTGGCTACACGTGATTTAGTTCTGGCGAGCAGTTTAATTAATAATAATACAATTTCATTAAATAGATGTAGTTATCTGATGAATGCAAATCAATAATAAATGAAACTTTTATTTTCATTTAAAAAAAAATAAAAAAAAAGTTAAAAACTAACAAATCAAAATTTGTCCTTTTGATTTTGTAATCGACCTCGACATTCTTAGTTTGCCATATTTTATTTACATGAGAGGTGATTATGTTTTTTTAAAAAAAATATATATTGTTTTATTTAATTTTCATTTTTATTGAAAAGCATCTGTTCTCTGTCTCCATGAATTGTGAAAATTACTATTTCTTCTTTGTATAACTGACGGTTACAAATTGTGGTAGATCATACTGGCAGTGGACAATCAGCTGACTTAGGAAGTCAGCTGAGATTACATACCACTGAATAGTTTATAATTATTACAAAGTACACTTAGGCATGTCCCTTGTATGTGATTGTATGTTATCAGTAACAATATAACAATGACTGTGTACAAGATAAAACAATGATAATGTTAGTGTGTCCTTTTTTGTTCAAGGTTTTAAGGGAAAAAAGCGCGAAGGATCTTCTTTGTTTTTTTATCTATTTATTTTTATTTTGTGGCAAGGAAATCATCTTTTAAGAATCTTATTATTTCTAAGGGTGTTACTTTTAGGCTCACTTTTTAGATAACTTTTAGGTTTTTTAAGGATGTGGTTATCAGTTGAACGGAAGTTGCATTCTAGTTATTGGATTTTCATCTGGGCAAAACCCCTTAACAAGTTGAGCCAAATCTCTATTACGGTGCGTTCGACGTGTATACTCGTTGTGAAAAATATAAAATTGCCATTAACTGTAAAAACCTCGAAATTTTAATAAAATACAATAAGAATATTATTTGGTGGGATGTTTCCTTTATCTTACCAATAGAACTGCTAAGTATTTTATACGGAGTAGGTGGTGGGAGTCAGCCAAATGATAAGTGGTTGGTACATGTTTGGTCTCCGCATTAGAGATTGGGGAATTAAGCACACAAATAGAAGCTCTCAAGCCCTTGTGCAATGCCCGTTTTTACCTCAGACCTCAGTACGAGCATGATTTCATTTTGCACAGAATTCAAAGCTCTTTTCTTCCTTGCAAAAAAGTTCTTGCGTCCCCTACATAACTAGGCAATGCATACGTGAAGCGGTGCAAGATTTTGAAAGAGCACAGAATGCTCTGGTAATCTGTAAGCCCCCAGAGAGATTGCAGAAAAAGTGCTGCTTGCAGTGACTATTACGACTATTGTAAACTTTTGGTTGTTTTTGCCCTTCGTTCGACGTGTATACCACGTCATTGTCTGATTTTAATTCAGCACACTGTGGGGGGTGTTTTTAAAACTGAATTCCACCGCTTAACTATTTAAATAAAGGTAAATTATAGTAGAAAATATCAAGTTTTTCCATTAAACGGAAGCTCTGCTTTCATTCCAAATTTAACTCTTCCTGATACCGCCTCATAGATTTCAAGTCCCTTAATTTAAGGAACAACACATAGTTATGAATATCTCTAATAGAATTATTCCTGCTGAAAGCCATTTCGACCATTCACAGTGCATAAATTCATCTCCCATTATCCTGTGAAATGAACTAAACGAATTCTTCCTTTGACAGGATTCTAAAAGTAATTATTAATGTTAATGACTTTTTATTTGCATAAGTGTTTTTAATAGTTGAATTTTCTAAAGAATAATTTCACCACGGTTGTAAAGTGCCAGACAATATATATATAAATAACTCGCTAACTAAGACGCTATACTTTATTCTGCGCTGAATAAAGTATAATTAATTCATCATAATAAAATATGCTAATATTATTTTAAGGTAACCGAGGTATGAAGTTTGTTGACCATGGGAAATCGCTTGTGGTTATAATTATTATTGTGGGAGTGGCTTTTTTAAATGGTAATTAGCAGCGTAAAAATATCTTATATTGAGAAAAGTAAATTAACTTTGTGCTTTCTTTAAAACTTACAGTTCTAATAGTTAAGGTTGTTTTGATGAAACGACAGAAGTAAAATCAGCATTTACCCAACTTCAGTTCGTAGATGTTCGAAAATGTTTATGAACTCTACTTCAAGTTGTTTCTAAATTTTCCGGATTACCCTTACCTACTATTAGGGCTATCAAGGTACCTTAACTTCGGCAAGGAACCCACGCTTTCATAAATACTTATAGAAGATTTTAAAAACACATTAAGCTACATTGCACTTTTGGAAATTTTTATTGTAAGTGATGTCTTTTAAGTAATATAGACCCTCGTCGCTATAAAACATCTGAAACACGTTTATTTAAAAGAAAAACTGCAAATACTATCATAAAATTATCATAATCATTACTTTGACATCAGATTAAAGTGCAATTGTTTTGGTTCAGCAGTAGGAAAATAAACATCATTGGTTTAGGATTCATTCTCGGGTCCAACTGCAGCTTATACAGTTCACAGCATCCTCTAATTTTAACTCACAATATCTCCTTCAACCAATCATCAGATCATTACAAAAACTTGGAACAAATATGCTTATGGCATCTTTACAAAAGATACTATTTTTTTTTTTTAATTTTTCTTCTACAATCATTCAATAAGATATTTTGACAACATTCGTCTCTTACAATGCAGATAATAAGACAAGCAATCAGTATATTGCCCAAAAAACAAAGTAATCAATCAAGAAAATGAAATAATAAAAACTAGAACAAACACTTCTGCCGATATATTTAGTCAGATTTATTTATTGAAGTACACGGTTATTATAAAATGAATAATAATTTTCTTTTCTTTTTATATCTGCGATTAGCTCAGCAAGAAAACGTGACTTATTCTCGATGGCCCTTCATCAATCACAATCATTGTTGTTGATCACTGATGTCAGGGTACTTTTTGGCTGAGGCAAAGCTTTACTTCTAGACTGGTTATTCACATATTATTGCCTGCAATTGGTTGTTACCGAGCATTAAATCCAGCCACATCCTGTAAACAAAAATCTAGTATAACATACGAATAGTTCACGTAAACGGGTGGCCCAGTAATCAAGAATCTTCAGCAAATCTATCAGTACTCTTTAATCATATCCTCCAGGAGAGAATCTACATCGAATCCTCCCTGCATAATTGTTTTTATATAACCTTTGTTA
This sequence comes from Rhodnius prolixus, assembly GCF_049639745.1. Lineage (NCBI taxonomy): Eukaryota > Metazoa > Arthropoda > Insecta > Hemiptera > Reduviidae > Rhodnius > Rhodnius prolixus. Next base: position 10,208,824 of record NW_027411582.1, read on the forward strand.
GGTTTCTTTGTTCCCTCCCTTGCTTCGCTAAATTCCATTCAATTTCTGTTTTCAGTATCAAAATGTTTTTGGAGGGGTGATAGAAACTGTTTGCCAGGAACTAAGCATCAATTGAGAACCTCTGATTAAACGGTTCTCTTGTAGCCATCGCGCATCTATTACAACAATCCCTGCAAATCTAACATAAACCATTTCACTTTCTAAGAAATTTAAATCGGACAAGTTAATGAAATTAGGCTACATTGTATTCTAAAAGTGGTTGATTTCTAGTATAATGTTTCCACGATGGAATCCCCCTGTTCCAGGTTGTTCATACTTGAAAATCAGGAAGTATGATTATGTTCAGGACTTGGCTAAGTGTCTACGCAGTATTGTTTTTTCTGGGTCCTTACAATTGTCAGCTTAACTAAGTGTTAATGTTGTCGTAAGCCTTGATAATGAGAAAGTTCAGTTTTAAATCTTTCTAATTTTCTTAATTGACTTTAAACTAAATTTCCTTATTGCCCCCAAATCAAATGTATTTATTTCCTTTACCTTGCAAAAAATTGCATTACAATTAGCAAATTGCTTATTTTAATTGAGGCAATTTTTCTCCAAAAAACTTAACTTAACTTAACTGAAGAAAATAGAAGTATGTATAATAAAATTGCTTTCAACTCTTAGTTTTTTTTTTTTTTTAATTGTATTGCATTGACGTAAAAGTATTTGGAATGCCTTGTACAAATTATCGGAAATAGGTAAATAATACCAAGTGCGTAATTACTGCGATTACGTTACTCATTTCCATTACTTACGAGATAACCAACCTCCCTCTCCTCCTAACGTTACATTTAATTATCGGTTTTTCTTTTAAAATATTTAAACCATTCCTTAGCTTATCTCTGTGCAGATAATAAAGTGTCAGGTTAATGTACTTAATGGGGTAGTTTACTTTTTATCTTATTTTTTTCAGACATAAAAATTGGTCTACCTATATTTTATATTTCAAAAGATTAGTTAGTCATTCTACTTAGGGTTATATTAAGTTATAATAGGTATAATGGAGGCTGTCACTTCCTCCTCAGGTACCTGAAGTTGCCCTTGCCAGCTTCACGCCCTATGTTTTTCAATATATACAACTGTACTGCATGCGCCACGGTAGCCGAGCGGTTAAGAGACGAGACCTGTAAAATATAAATTGTTGGTATTGGGTTCGATTCCCGGTCTTAGGCCTTGGATTTTATTTAATGGTTAAAAGAAATTTACAGTAAAGTATGTTTGCTAGTCGCCTCTGTCCACTGTCACCTAATTTGGTAGTTGGACGTAAAGCCTGCCTGAAAAAAAAATAGGCTTTGGTCTTTACTTTTATAGAACTACTGCAATGAACTTTACTTAAATTGCAGCTATGTTAATGTTATTTATTACTTTCAAAATCAACTTTCAAGAGGAGGTAGAAGGCCATATTCTACATAGTAATCAGACTGTGTTCTGATTCCATAATTTTATGGGTAGGTTTGTGGTGTGGAGTGGAGTGGGGGGAAACGTGATACTTAACATTTCGAAAAATTATATTTTTATCACAATTACCATAATAATGAAAAATATACACATAAAAAACTATGGAGGCATTCCTCAAACTAAGATATTCACTTAGGCAGAGCCTCATGTTCTTGGACCAACATCCTCTCAGAATGAGATAAGGTGTACTTCCCTTCGAGAGAACTATAACCGGAAGGGATCTGTGAAGTGTGAGTTAAAAAAATAAAAAATAAGATTTCCTTGCCTGGGTTCTTGTTCAACTCAGAGTGAACCTAAAACAAATGCTAGGCCACAAACGCGGTGGTACCTGCAAATCTTGTGGATTACCTACACGTTGCTCCATTATCTAGGATTCGATTTCCGGTCTTAGCATTGGGTTTTATTTTGTTAAATAAGAATGAGCTCCCTTTAAGGGGTTCCATACGTTTTGCTTGGTTGTTTTTAGTACCGCAACGAGACTCAAAGCTCTGTACAAGTCCCGTAATTTAAAATTTAGGTATTTTCTTCTTTTTTTCTGTTCAGTAGTTTTTCTAAATTATTTGATAAAAATAATTATTATTTAGCCGTTATTTTGTATAATATTTGGAATTAATGTCGTGATTAAATGATACAAAAATTTTGCGTTGGATTTTGAATTGTAACCGATCAACCAAAGTACGAAACCGTCAGCGTGAACTTGCAGGTAGGAGGAATCCAATTCGTATTCCGCTTACGTCATGAGAGTTTAATTTTATAGCAGGTTGAACCCTACTTGATTACTTTTCATATAAAAGTAAAATGCATTTATTGGGGAGTGTTATGAGGGAAATGATCAAAATTCCCTTCTCAGTTTACCCTTTCTCCGCTTATATGACGTGGAAACAGTGTAGCCAAAATTTCAACTTTAAGGGAAATTAGTTTTCTCAAAACAGGACTTTAAGCGCTGCTGGTTCATCTGGAAAAACTTCTGAAACTTGTCAATAATGAAATTTTAGGTCGCCATAATTAATTTGAGCGTGTAACAATCGATTTTTAGGAAAAATTTCTTCCTTTAATAGAGCTTCAGCTAATAAAAAAGATTTATGCGCTGTAAATGTGCAGCATAATTTGATAGAAGTTAGGTTTTTAGAAGGAGCTAATCTCAGTTGCATCAGCATTTTGGGCCCAGGGTCACTTTCACTTGCCTGGTCTCTCTCTTCAGTATATCTCTTCTGTGTACCCCCCCATTTGCCTCCATGTATTCCTCCAATACCATGGTTCCCAGATGTTGCTACCAGGATTTGTAAAAAGCCTAAGCAGCCACGAAGCGGAATTGAAGAAGAGATACCTTTTCTTCTTTTTTTGTGCTGCAATTTCAGTTAGTTTATTATAATTTTTTTTTTTTTTGAAGTGCAATTACTCTGATGACGCTGTGGGGAATTTATAAATTCACCAGACATATTCTTTTTTTTTTATATCATTCGCCAAAGATAGGACGTGAAAAAAGTATGCAATGACAGGTGCCTCTAAAAATATACGTCTTCACAAATATTTGAATAATTTATTTGCAAATCGTTACGTCATTTGTATTCAAGTGATCTTATTTCCTTTTGCTTGTTTTTACGTCTTAAATAAATTGCATTTTTCTAACTTGTATTATTTCCCAATGAGGGGTAGCGTATCTTGCTTTTTCAGATCTTGGTTTTCAATTTTTCTAATGTTGCACAGTGTTTTTCCTTTGTTAAAGAAAAACTAGGGCGCGTAAAGATGATGCATTCAGTACTTGTACCACAATCTTTCTCTCTCTTGTCCATTGCGGTATTTAGTGAGCTTGAATCCAACTACAGATATAAAATTTATTTTTAAAAAAACCTTCTGAGATTCAAAATTTAATTATTTCTCTATATTAAATCCACTTTTATAATAAACACTAAACTGAACATCTAACAAGAATACAGAACTCGAAGTTATTAGAGTAAACAAACTGAACTGTAGTTTTCACCTTTCAGTTTTCTATAATAATATATCTGTAAAGCAGTCCAGTCTTTTACGGTGCTTAATTTTGAGTTATAAAGCCTTCCCTCTTTACGTGGTTACCAAGCGCCAGAGAGATTACTGTATTAACGGGAATATGATGTCCTCATTCTAAATCCAGCTTTAAAAACTGCATTCTGTATAGTGCATTGTATTTTTTTTTTTTTTTTTCTTAAAAGTGACACGAAGTATTTGAGAAGATATTTGATTCTGAAATATTTTCTAACTTTAAAAAATGTATTTAAAATATAATTTTTAAGATTTAAAAAATTTGTTTAATACATTTTGAGGACCGAAAAGTATTATTTAAGAAAATTATATAAAAATGCTGTTCCCCATGATTTCGAATAAATCATGAGATGCTTACTTGATAATTTTAAGCTGAAAGTGACCTAGAATTCATTTAATTAATTCTTCTTGAAACTATATTAAAGTGAAAATATTTAATAAGTTTTCTCCTTTAATATTTTAATGCTTTTTTAACATATTTTTTTTTTTGTTTTCTAGTAGAATTCCATTGAAAAAAATAATTAGGATAAAAATGAAGTAAGATAATAGGTTAATTGTAGGGTACCCTGATCCTTTGGTGGTATGTTCTTTAGAATGCTGGGCTAAGATAATACATTAATTATACCTTTAAAGTTTAACTATAAGGGACTATGAAAGTAGCTTCAAATTTTAATATTCTCTTCCCATTTTTTTTGTGTTACAGGGATCAGATAACTGGGTAGCCGTACACTCTTTGCAGACACAACGGGACGGAGGTATTCTAGATCCTGATGATCGGCTGCATGATGTGGCCGATGATCGTGAACAAATTATTGCCAATTTTGGCGAAGGAGAAGGGCCACATCATGGAGGTGGTGATGGAGCTTCAGGAAGTTCTGTTGGTACTTCCAGTCCGGATATATTCCAGGTTAGTCTTAGTTAGTGGATTGGTAAAGGTTGGTAAAAAAAACTTTAGTAGGAGAAGTTTGGTTTTAGGTGGGATTTTTTTAGCTGTGGTAACCTCGGACTCTTTCTTCAATGGTGTCACTTTTATTGCTATTATCATGTATAATGTTTGAACATATAAATAGTGGTGGCAGACGTGTGAGTAGTCAACGCCGATATTTTTGCTTCTTCGATCTACAAGCCTCCCAAGAATTCTCCACATTTAGGTGGAAAAACACTGCCTCGTGACGCTGTTGAATGCATCACTAATGCTTTCTAACGGCAGCTAGCTTAACTATGTTAACCTTGCCCATTATATCTCAGGGGCATTGCAAGACTTTATTTTAAATTATTATTATTATAAATAAACATCTTATGAACAATTAATTAAATTGATGTGTTCAAGTTAAGTGCTTAGAATTAAACAAAGAACTTAAAACTAAGTGTTGTTCAAGTATTACTTTACATCAAGCAGCAACCAGATCCACCATGGAAAAAGTTGATTGAAATGTAAGTGAAATTGAATATGATTCCATTAAAATACATTTTAAAAATGATCCCTTGTACAATTAATATTTATCGGAACAGCTGATGTTTCATCATGCTATGTAATTAAAATTACAATGGCATTTTTAAGGTAATTATCTACAGTGTTTATATAACCTGATAGCGCCAAATTTATTTAATTAATTATATCTTTTTTTCTTTGAATCTAATTAAAAAAATATTATTTCATTAGTCAGCCATTTATGTATGTTTTAAATTATTTTTGAACTTCTATTCACTTGTTTGCTTCTTCAACTATTCAAGGCTAATTATTGCTCTGCGAGTAATGGGCATAAGTTTCACATAAGATCGTTTTAAATCAAATTGAATGTTCACATGTAGGTTGGCTGCGTAGGAAAAATAGTTGAATTTCCTCCCTATTTTAACCGAATTTAGGAAATTACAGGAAATTAATGGATCCTGTTGAAATTGCCTTTTTTTTTTTAGATAAATGCTTAGTAACTTCTATCTTTAAGCACGCGCACTCCCAAATAATGTATTTCATTGTAGATTGGTTAGCACTCATCTATCAGGAAACCACTCACCACTCATTCCACAGTTTCCCCTGGACTCCCAAGGTTGAAACTATACTCACCCAGGAAGATCTGTGGAAGAGCGGTGAGAATCAGAGTCAGGGGTTATCCCTCGTCAAGCCAAAAAAAAAAATTCCCTCTTTATCCTTCCAAGATATTCTGAAGCAAACTCTCCCATGGTAAAAGAAACTGGATGGGTGCTAGTTCCAATTTAGTTTCCTCTCTAAGCAAGCCCCGAGAAAAACGAGGAGAATTGCAATAATCATTTCTTAATTCCATCTAGGACAAGTCTGCATTTTTTAAATCTTAATTTTTACTAATTATGTTTCATTATTGACTTAAAGTTTCCACAATTAAATGTGTTTATACCTTTAAATATATATATTAAATTAACGGTAAAATTAAAAAAAATAAAAAGACTTCTTAATTATTGGGTAGGTTGTTTTAGGACAGGTTTTATAAGTAATTATTAGCGAATTTACAAGGCCAGATCTTCTCTCCCTTATACACCTTCCTTTCTCTTTCCCTTGTACACCCTCTTTTAAACCTTTCAAGGCATAGGAACCCATTTTGCTATAAAATCATCGCTGCGTTATAAGTTACACGAAGATGGGTAAAAAGAAGCAGAAAAAGTTCATTAAATAGTCTGCAACAAAATCAATTGCTTTCATTAGGATTTGCTCTTTTAATGAATATCACATTATCAAGTTAAGTATCAAATTATGAATTAATTGTTGTGAGTTATTTTTTAAAGTTGTAACGTAGTAATTTTTCGTAAATTTTATTTAAAAAAAAAAAAATCAAATTAAAGTCAGTGTACTTTCTAATTATTTATCTACTTTCTTATTTTACCATTTTTAATAAAAGTTTTTTTTACAAAAAATATCTAATTTTTTTGAGTTGTGAGTTATATTATTTTTGTAATTATTAATGCTGCATTAACTTTGTCATGTTTAAAGTAATATTATTCTTACATATTTCTTTGTTTTCTATTATTTATTTTTTTTAGAATACCTTACATTATTCTTTGTTTTAAAATAATAACAGTAATAATGTTGGTCATTAATTACAAAGTTAAAATAGAAAAACATAGAAAATAGACTCCAAAAATAGTTTCACTTTTACTAGAAATAGTAAACTAAATAGTCAACAACAAAATCAGAACATATACAAAAAAACCCGCCTTCTACAAACCGTCTATAAACCTTAGGGTAACCTTTAGACAACCTCCTCATGTAGAACAAGCAGAATGCTCGTTAACGTATATGCGTGTTGTCATTTTTAGCGTACTGAAAGTGAATGAATTCATTTAAAATGTATTTGTAATTGTTCAACAGTAATTTTGATAGCTATTTCGATCATCCACGTCAATGTTGTCTTTCTAATGAATCTCTAGTTTATGTAGATATTTTGGTTTCGCTAAGTGATGTGGTTTCAGTAGTTTATTACCATCTGTTTAAAGTGGTTCATCTTAATTTATAAATCAGACGAACTTTTATTGAAATTCACCAAAGAACTGAATAAAGGGTCAGAGGTGATAGGTACATATTTAAGTTTAAGGTATCTTAGAGGACCAACCTCCAACTGTCATTCTTTTGTTTCAAATATCCTTTCACTTCTTCAGAAACCATTATAAAGTGCACAGTTTCTCATTTTATGAGTGCTAATTCTGTTACTGTCTTTAGGGAGGCGAGAAATTTCAGACTGATATAGAAGTAACAAATGAACAGATAGCCTCTGGAGTTCCAGGACCGTTACAAGTTAGAAGAGGAAGCGAACCTGCACTTAATCAGCTTATACCAAATAATGGTAATTGAAATCATTTTTATTACGTTTATACATAATTATAATGTAAGAGTCATTGTTATGCAGTAATAGATACTTTTTTTTTAGAGACCTATTCAATTTCTAAGGTCATCTTCTGACGTGGCAGTCTTTTTTAGACTAAGCTGGCCACTTTTACAAGGTCGTAATTGTACTCGGAGAAGTGTTCTTTGTTCAGTGAATTAGTACTTCGTATTTTAATGCTTCACAAGAAATTTTTAAGTTTTACCGAAGTAATTTTATAAATAATACGCTAATTCTATAATATATTATAGTTTCTCTTATCCATGTGTATTTAAACACCATCTCCAAAACCAAGAATCACTAGAAGTTCGTAAGACTTCAGAATGTTTGCCTTTCCTCTTGGAACTTTGTAGGTTTAGTTTTAATATCAGTATTGGTTTTAGAGTAATCATAGGTTAGGAGTGATTTTAGTGCAGTATAGTTAGAAATGTGATTTTTAGTAGCAAGCATGTTTTTAATTTTGCCCAGGACAGTTTCGGATTTTCATGCATCACAAGTTGATTCATCAGCCATTGATGATGTTGAATGAGTTGAATGATATTAGTAAGATTAGTTATTATGAGTTTTAGTGAGATCTGGGGGAGTGTTTGTCTTGAAATGAATGTAGTCTAATCTGAAGGTGAGATGAATGAAGTTGAACTCTAATTGGTAGATTTTAGTTGTTTTTTGGTAGTTATAACCCTCCTAGGTATAACTTAGTGAGTGCTGGTAGGTTAAGCTGGTCAATTGCTAGTTCTCCTCAACTTGTCCTCGCAGAAATATATATGTCTGTACAATTGCTGGTTACGGACTGGTCAACTCGTTTCTAGAATTATACTGATTTTCAGGCTGACTTCCTTTTAATGTACATTATATTTTTTATAATGTATAATGTGTCCATTGTTGTCTTTAGTCTTTGTTTATAGGTGGCGTTGATGTGGCGTCAGATGAAATCTATTAACTTGTTCGATAATAGTAAATGATTTTTCACTTTTCTTGACTGAATTCATCTTTTTTGGTGGAGAATTCTGTAGATTTCTACTTATCTAGAGATAGATATACATAAATAAGGAACTGAGCTAAATGTGCACACTTCTCAAGGAAGCCAAAGAACAGTATACTTTTTTTCTGAAGTTCAAGCGTGAAAGAACATTCTCGTTTTTATTTCATTTTTTTTAAAATCGCGCTTGGCAAATTTTACAGTTCTTCTAAAATAAAGTGTTTTTTATTTTTATTTTCAGGAGTCACTAGCGGAAGTAATGGTCACTGTGTGGGCGGACTACCTCCTCCAACGAGTGACGCGTCCAAGAGATGGTCAGCAGCCCCTATCATTACCGAACCAAGAGATAGACCTCCAGGAAGAAAAGTAAAATAATAATAATCTTGTTCATAATATCTTTTTATTCATTATTTTCTTTTCCACCATAACTTTCAGCTAAAAATCTGGGTGCAAGCAAATAATTGAGTTTATTGCAGCGATGTCCAAATTGAAAGCGTGCAGTTTTCTTCTTGATGGCAAATGAAAGTTTCCTTTTTAAATAATGGAAAACATTTTCGTTAAATTAAAATTTATCAAGAAAAGTGAGAAATACTTTGTGTTATCACTAAACAAGAAACAATTTACTATAAAATTTCCCCTTCACTTTTCTGGTTATCAGTTTTAAAATGTATATTGCAATAATTGGGTCAAATTTAATCCAACTTCTGGGGACTACTCATTCTTTTGCATTTAGTTCTCGTTCAACTTTTTTTTTTTATATTTTTTGTGTGTTTATTGATTTTTTTTTCTTCAAATTCTTTAGTGAGGAAGAATGAGAAAATGATATTGCTCATTTAAAAGTGTTTAAATAAAAATAAATAATGTAAATGTTCAAGAATAGATGTCACTTTTTATTGGAAAGTAGTAAATTGAATGAAAAGCGGAGAAGTATTTATTTTCCCTTGTTGTAATTATTGTGAATGACCTTGTGAAACTTTAGAATCACTATAACATTAACAACAATAACAGAATAAACTGTGAAGATAGCATTGGAATTTATACAAGCTAGAAAAATAAAAGTGACAATAGCACACTACTAACACAGAGAGAGAACGTGTTTAGTTAGGTAAAGTTACACACAAAAAAAAACAAGATGGCATTAAACTAACTGTAAAAAAAAGAAAAAGTATTGAATTGTAAAAAAAAAGCCACTCCTCCAATCAATCAGTTGTAATGAGTTCTATTTTTTATTATTCAACTACAATTAGTTAACCTTCTCATTTTAAATCAGAATTCAGTGATGACTCAGTTTATTGCAATTTATATTGAGCTATATAAACTGGTATTTACATGTATTTATACAGAAATATCTGTCAACAATTTAGTCGAGAGAGAGTACTTTTAATGTTGAGTACATATCTTAGTCCTAGTGTTGCTGAGCTTTAGTGTCAACTATCTTTATAGTATTTCTTTTTCTCTAAGAAACAAATAGTAAACCAGTTTTGTGTTTTACCTGATATTTAAAAAATACTTAGTGATAAGCTAATCAACAAACTTTGTAGTTGGTAGCTGGTTTTGCCTTTAAATGGACGATGACTGTCTACAGTTTTCGATACTGACAGTCAAGGAATTCGAATATGCAGGCAAGGTCATGTTAATAACCTGAGTATTCTCAGTTCTTAGATAATAGTATGTATGACATTATCATCTGTGGTTTACATTATTGTTTTGGAAGGGGTTCTTATCTTTTAAATTTTGTTGTTCATAATTGAAACTCTCTCTCCTATATAGATATTTTCTTTTAAAGAATAGGGCAAAAATAAAATCAAATCCCAGACCTAGTAAATAAAAGTATTTCTGACTTCTCACTCTATTTTTGCCAATCTAGCGGCTGCTCACCTCCGCCATCTTCGGTCTATTTAATGTAGGAACATTTTTGGAAATCTATAAAAACAATGTGCTAAAAGAATATCCTTTTGTAGGATGAGAAGAACAGTACATTGCAGTATTGTTTTACGCAATAAGGATGTGGACAAAGTGGGCGTATTACTCCTCTTAATTGATCTTTAGCATTTGTTTTTGGGCTTATCCCTTACCTAAGATTCGTAATACGATGTTTATTATGAGGATAATGATAAACAATTGCATTAAAGTTGAAAATCTATCCTATTAATAGTTCCTTTATATTAATAGTTACTATCAAGCTGTAATTAAAATATTAATTGCTATCGCAGCTTTTTTTTATTTTATTTTTCATTTTAAATAAGATTATTTTATTTTTTTTAAGGTACAAAAGTTCTTTTTTTTATGCAATGTCAGTATAATGATTCTTTAAAATAAATTTTAGTGAGTCATTTTTTCACAGTCATCGAAGGAGTAAAAGTTAAATAACATCAAATCAATTCATTCCCTTTTAGTTCATTGTTTATAGTGAACTAAAGAACTTTCTTTAAAAAAAGCTTTGTTTATTAGCTGGAAAGGATGTTTATATAAACGCTTTAATATTTCATGAGTTCATTCATCTCCCACCACCAAATATTGCAAATGGTAAATTGAAAGGTTTCGTTTATTTCTTTCCTTTGTCAGATATTACCATTAGTGGACAAGTTTGCTTTTGTTTGTTCCTAAATAAAAATTAATGACAAAGAAATGTATTCATCTCAGGACGATAGAGGAGGCGGTGGACATCATCATTTGAACGGTTACGAGGACAAATGGAGAACACATCTGGAAGAAGAAGAACCAGTAGCCTTAAGACCGCCCCAAGCGTTTGCTAGAGATGGTTCAAATCGGCTTTCTATGCAATTTTTTGGCGATAAGTAAGTTAGTTAATATTCTTTTTATATTGTAAGTGGTACTTTTAATTGTAGAAATATTTTTAAAAAACTTGCTCCTTTTTTTTATTAACAAATTTTGGGTCATGTAATTGTTCAGGAAATATGTAAAATGATTAAAGAGAAAGGAAAAAATTCTTTATAGTTTTTTGTGTTCTTCAAAACTATTTGAAGCAGGGGAGTAAAGTTTTATAAAAAATATTGAAACTTACTCGTACGTTTCGTAACTCCCAAGTCTGTCGTTTCCTGAAAATTACATTACATTTACATTTACAGTTATGCAAGAATATCTATGAACTCAGTTTAAGAGTGAAATCGGTATTTTGTTAGACCTTCGTGAAATGCAGATTAAAGTAGTTTTATTCACTTCTAATTTTATTTTCTAATTATTTTTTTGTCTTTCTCTTAAGTCCTATCGGGTCCTGTACGGAGAGTTGTTCTCTCGTTATAGGCAAATTTTTTTTTTATGGGAAGTTATAGATTCACTGCACCCTAATAGTGCATGATGAGACGATTCACCTTACAATACTCTCACCAAATTAAAATGTGAGAAATTTTAAATCTGAGAGGGTTCTAGCAACGATACATCATCCTCCAGAACCTGGCAACACTCCAGGCTTTCAAATCTACTTTGACGATAGCAGCACAGTCTGTTAAATGGTGTATTTGAGCTTTGTTTATCATCCAACAGATCTTCAGTACTATCACCTTGGTCTTGCTTTTTTAAGGTGCTCCTTAGTCGACAATCTAGCATTCGAAACCTAGTTTTACTCAGACCAAGGTATTTCTTTCACTTTTCATATTCCTCGTCAGAGAGTTTTGTAAGAGACTTCTAGAAAAAGTAGCCAATAGGGTCTATTCAGGGTCTCCTGAATCTTTTTGTCTTACCACCAAGCTAATTCCTAAAAATAAGAATATTGTTGTTCATTCTTTTTGGTGACTGATTCATAGTTTCAATGGGATTGAAAAAATAACTGCCATTTCAGTCTAGTAAAATTTATTTTGCCGAGCTTCCGACCTAGGGACTAGGTCATCTTCAGGACTGTGGAACATATTTACAGTTTGTTAACCATGGTTCTATTGAAATGAATATGTATAATAAAACTTCATTTTAATATAATTATTGTTAACAAACTGTAAATATGTTCCACAGCCCTGAAGATGACCTAGTCCCTAGGTCGAAAGCTAGGCAAAATAAATTTTACTAGACTGAAATGGCAGTTATTTTTTCAATCCCAATAAGAATATTGTTGATTCTGGCCATTCTAGTAGCCTAGCTTAGTTCAAAGCCTGATATTTTTCAAAATTGGAACTTTTACTGATATTTAATGGTTCACATGAATGCAGTTAGAGTAATTGACATTATTCTGACGGACTGTTCAAAGAACATTTTTAATTTCGTAGTCCCTTAGTAATGCTATCTTCATATAAGTTAACACTGTACTATTCTTCTTCTCAACTCTGTAGCGTTGGTAAATCATTACCACTCCAAAGCCCTTCACTTATTTGCGACTACCGTTGCCATGTTTCTTCAATATATCTGCAGTTCGACTTCAACGTTTCATTACAAACTCCGAAATAAGGACTGAGAACTCCTCTCACAAGTGGCTAGATTCAGTATGTTTCACAATGTTGTTAAGAATTTCTTCAACTTAGTTATCGATCTCAATCGTGTAGAGATAAAATTTTGTCAGATTTTTTTTTTAATATCCCTTATTGATCCTTCGGTAATCTCAAAACAGTCAATAGACTAAATGGTAATTCATTTTATAGAGCTGGTTGTTAATTATCTCTTTTTACAAGACTTCTAATTTTTATTTATTTAACACTTTTCCTAATCTGAGAAATTACAGTCAACACCTCTGTTGACATGCTATATACATTAAGGTTTAGTTTTAAGAATTGTAACACAGTATGAGAAAGTTATATTATTTGTATTAACCCATTTGTATTACCTTTTAGCGGATATCGTTGGTGCGATGCAGCCGACCGAGTTATGCTGCACAATCGAATGCAATCATTATCATTACCGCGAGAGCATAAGCGAAGAGAGCCCTTGGGCCAAGCGAATAGTAGTCCCCAGCCAGATTGTGAACCAAGGTAGCGCATTTTATTTTATTTACCGCTATTTGTAAATATGAAGTCTTGTGATGGACTTAATTTTTTCGAAATAAGAAGAAATAGAATTTTAGATTTTATTGTGTGAGGGTGTGTTTTTTTTTAAAATAATTTCTTACAATAAGAGTGAAATATACAGCAAGCGAGGTTTTTGATAACCACAAATCCATTAAAAAAGAAATGAGGTGTCCTTGGGAAGATTTATTCTATTTTTCTGCAATCATCTCGAAAAAAAGTATTACAGATGTTCCTATTTATTAAATGTTTTCTTTACAACGTACTTTGCAAGCAAACGTTCTCAAAATGAAATAATATTAATATTATTTACAATATCAAACCTCTCTAAATTTTGTGTAAACAAGAAACGCTCCCAGTGATTAGTCAGTTGGTTTATTAATAATTATTTAAAAGCTATCACGGATACAATGAAGGTTTCTATGAAATAATTTTCAGTTACATCAGGTCAGATCTGTAAACACGTATGACTTAATATTTGCCTATTTTTGCGCTGTAGATTTATTTGAGCTATGTAGATATTTAGACACGCCTAAATGATGCATATCTTCCTTATTTATCATTGATCTATCATTGGATTGTGAAAGTAATTATCAAATGTAAACACATATATAAAATTTTAATTGTATTCAAATTATAATTAATTGAAAAAATGTAATTAATAATTTAAATTGATTTAATTGTAGCAACTAATAAAATACAGATTGCTCTTTAGTATGTAATACGACTCCTTAAATAGTTAAATTAAAATATTCGTTATTGCAAAATGTGTCCAATTAAAGAACAATTAAATTAGAACTAATGTGAAACTAGTGTATAAAGAAACAATCAGTATACAAGAAATAACACAATGGTAGATTAGGCTTGTAATTTAGATTAGAAGTTCCTTTTTGTTTTTCTAAGCTACATCTTTTTTTACTTTCTCTTACTTCGGTGAGAAAAAGTATGGCGATCTTGTCCCGGACGTTCTGAAATAGATGAAAATACTTGAGTTACCCCTTAATGGTTTGGTTGTTTGTTGCAATTGCAAGTTTATAATATCGGTACCATTTTCTTTTTAATATCGTGTACTCATATTGAAACTTTTTCCCCTCTAGAAAAACTAATATTTAGAATCGAGTTTTGGTCTCTTGATAATTTGAGAATCTTGAAATATTCAAGTGTTGTATGAAAGTGTAATTGGATGGTAGATTTCAGAACTTCAATCAGACCATACATTTATTATGAGATTATGGTCAGAAAAAAATCGCAATAATATAATAGTGCAAGTTAATATCGTTGATTTCATTTACTGTAAAACGTTTATTTTTCTGAATTCAGACAGTTTCAAACTTTAGTTTCTGAATTTATGGACGAAAAGTCTTAAAAGTAAACAGAAACCAGGAACTCAAAAATGTACAACTAATCATCAATAAACGTTACATTAACTTCATTTTATTTTTTAAAATCACTTTTAAAAAATCTCATCATAATTGATAAATGTATTTTCTTCATATTAAGTTATCTTTACTTCAAATTATAGAAATTAAAGAAAACGAAGTACCGCTAAAAGAGGAGAAAATTTCAAATATAACCAGCTGTGCTTCTGCTTAAAATATTCATTTATTTTTCTTTGCAATGTATATGTAATATACAAATAAATATAAATATTTCATATTACAAATATTTTAGGGAGGGAACAGAATATATTGTGTTAGATACTGGAGGCGGTAGTCTAGGACTACATGTAGTACCAGATTACGATTCACTAGGCAGAGAAAGAGGTTTATTAGTACAAGGCGTTGAACCTGGAGGTCGTGTAGATGCAGATGGCCGATTAAATGTCAACGATCGCATTGTTGAGATCAATGGAAATAATCTAATACAACAACCATTTAATGTGTATGTAGATTTTTAAGTTCAAGTACACTCATTATTTTCTCCGTTTTTTTAAGTTTTAAGTAAAGTAAAAACATAATTTTTTTTTTTGTTATTTTCAGGGTTCAAGAAATATTTCGAGATTCGTTGCGCAGTCAAGAATTAAGACTGCGTGTTTTAAAAGGTACAAAAGGAACATCAAATAGTGGATCCAAAAAACAACCACCTCCTCCTGTATTTCCAAAACCAATGTTAACTCAAGAAAGAGCTGAGCCTGTCAATATGGTAGAAGGTGAAGAAAGATGTAAGTTAGGCTTTTTGTGCCGTTTATTTTGAAAGTGGGGCAAGTCCATTTTTTGTTATTTCGAGCTATTTAAGGTTTTGCGGTTCAATAAATTTAAAAATATTGGTAAATATTAATAATAGGCATATTTTTTGTATTTTGTGGTGTTAGATAATGTAAGTTTATAATCCAGTAGTGTTTATAGTGCTTACTAAGAAAAATAATGGTTTTATTATAACTAAATGGACTTGCCTCACTTTCAAAATTAATGAATTATTGTTATCGTTGATTTAAATGGATAATATTTCAGTCGTATCAATCTTTTTTCAACTATAAAAACAAAATACTAATCAATAGTTCAACTATTCTTCTTCTTTTTTTGAATGTTTTGGTCCGAATTGCCTTCGTATTCAGATTCTGAATCCAAGATTCTTCTGTTATTACCGATTGTCATGGGTCTTATTCTACAAAAATAATAAAATTACTTGCAAAAGAGGATTTCATTGAAATGGCGTTATTACCCAGGAAAGTATTTTTATTTTATATTTGTTACCTACCAAATTCACTTTCAGATGCATCAGAGTTATAATTACCGGTGTAATCGGTTTCAGCCATTTTTTTCTTTTTATAAAATAAACCACAATCCGTTATTAATTTTCAAATAATGAAACTTTTTTCGTTCACCGAGCACAAAACAGCACAACTTACTTGATAGCCGATAATATAAGTCGAATGTTATACAATTCACAGTTTTTCAGAGCCAATAGTACTAAAATTTCCCGATGTTGGTGTTATTATCGAAACACAAAATTAAGATGTACTTATTATTATTAAATAATAATAAATTTTATGAAATATTGTACAATCACCGATTACCAATATCAAAGATAGATAGATAAGACATGATGTTAAACCATCACATTTGCTTCACCATACAGCAACCGGAGTTAAATTTTGCTGTAAGGTTAAATAATTTCAACCTAAGATGGACTTGCACCATTTTTAAATTAAACGTATTTACAATTTTGTTAAGAGCTGAACTTCCATCTCCCAAATATTAAGATTCTGAATTTCTTTTTGACTCTAAATTGTTTCCAGATAAAAAGATCATACTAAGTTTTGTCTATAATTACCATTATCTTCATTTTTTTCAAAAATAGACTTGCCCCACTTTCAAAATAAACGGCTCATATAATCGTCTTCTTGACATTTGTCTGATAAAACTTCATACATTTGAAAGAGCAGAATTTGATTTTCTTGTATCTTTGTTTAAGGTGTTGGTTTGATGGGCAGTAAAATGGCCATGACACGTAAAGTGCCTGCAACTGGAGCAAGTTTACAAACTGGCAATACACGTAAACTTGGGCGTAAAGTAGAGATAAGCCTAGTTAAGGGACAGTTTGGTCTAGGATTTAGTGTTACCACTAGGGACAATCCTGCTGGTGGTAATGCGCCAATATATATAAAAAATATTCTACCGAAAGGTGCGGCTGTAGAAGATGGACGTTTAAGGCCTGGAGATCGACTGTTAGCAGTGGATGGTACAGATCTATCTGGTAAAACTCAAGCTGATGTGGTGGCCATTCTAAGGAATGTGCCACCAGGTGCTTCTGTCACATTGCTTGTATCTAGACAGGCGGATACACCTCATAGTCCTAATACGTCCATTAGTCTGGTAAGTGGACAATCAGAGAAATAACCTACCTGAAGATAATGTTGATTCTGACTAATTTATTTTCAATCTTTGAAGGATGGAATGAATACACCACCTGAATCAATTTCAACTCCATCACCTAACAACATTAAGGCCCCAGATAAAGAACTTTCTTCAGGAAGTCAAGTAAGTATATATAGTCTGATATGCAATTAAGTGATGAACACATCTGTGATGATTCTTCTGACTTAAATTATAAATTATCTTATCACAGATTATAGATACTATCTTCAATTAGAAATCCCAAAAAAAACTTTACCCGAAGCGTGTAATGAGTGACAATGCTAATTTAAAATCTTGTGCTCAATGAATTTGATGACAGCATCATTTTCTTCGGACGCAAACCGAAGAATTGATTGAATTTATATTAGATTTTATAAGTTTTTTACTTTTTTTTTTTGTTTATTTATATTACTTTTGTGTATGTGTAGGTTAACTGTCGATTTTTGATTGTGATCTTATAATATTATAAAAATCAACCTTATAATTTACGAATTCTGAACATAAAATTTAAATGACTGATATTCGCCCATAAAACTGCACCTTTTTATATGGGCATTGACTCATTACAGGCTTATACTCATTTTAAGTTGGATAAATATTGGAAATTGTTGCAATAAATCCAGTAACGCAATATGGCTTCTCTATTTTCTCTCTTTTTAAGAAGAATTTTTACTTGTTAGGAGTACCTATTTAAATGTAAGAATTATTTTTCAATTGAATTTTAGGTAAGCAAAAGCTCTAATGAAAATACGGACGACAGTTGCGTGTACCCTTGGAGACAGCGAGAAATAATCACCTTAGACATACCGGTGCATGATTCTGAGAAAGCAGGATTAGGTAAGACATGTAATTTGTAATTGTCTGTTCATTATGTATCATAATTGTAAACATCTTATTAATTACTGGAAAAAATATCAAATTTGACAGGTGTTAGCGTAAAAGGGAAAACTTCTTCAACTAGTAATTCGAGTGGTAATAATGTTCCAAATGGTACCACAAATAGTAATAGTTCATCTTCGGTAGATCTTGGAATATTTGTAAAGAATGTAATTCATGGCGGAGCTGCTTCTAGGTTAGTATGAATGTCTATTTGTTGTGTCAGTAATTAAAATTCCCCCACTCACGTTTTACATCCTGAATTTATTTACAGAGATGGAAGATTGAAAACCAATGACCAGCTGTTGAATGTGAATGGTGTAAGTTTATTAGGCCAATCGAATGCCAGCGCTATGGAAACGTTACGTAGAGCTTTATTGAGAACTGATGGTCCTGTACCTGGAGCCATTACTATCACCATTGCTAGGAAATTAGCTCATAGAAGTGAATCTGTCTCGAGTTTGCTCACCGATTCTTCTGGTAAAGTTTTCAAATTCTTCGAACGAATTTTTGAAAAGTCTTTAAAATTTTTGTGGCATAATTTGAAATTAAATAAAAAATTCATTTATACCATTTCAGCAAACACTGAAACATTTGGTTGTAAAATAGACGATAGCCCTGGAAATGGAGAAAATTCTGGTGCCAGCGAAAATTCAGATAATACTGTTATATTTAAACCACCATATAATAAAAATCACATTGGTATGCATTTTTTCTCTTTCTCTTTTTTGTTGTGTAACTATAGAATAAAGAATAACCAATTTATTTATTTACAGAAAACAATAACGTCAGAAATCCAATGATTGATCGTTTAAATAATCAGAATAACTTAACGCATCTAGCAAATCCATTAAGAAATGAAAGTTATTACAGGGTGAGTTTTAAATTGCATTTTTTTTGTTAGCAATTAAAGAAGTGCAACGTTACCTTAAATACACTAGCCTTACAACTGTCAATGATAAATTTTTTTACTAACTGATAAGAGACAAAAATCAATCCTCAGAGGCAGAGGGGGACTGTATTTCTTTAAGAATTTTACTGCTGCTTTTAAACTAGTCAATATAAAACAGGACTTAAACTGATCCAAGACATTTTGAGCCTGCTGAAGGTATTTGTAGGTATTTGATAATCTTTTGGGTTAACCATACTGACAAACTGTAGCTTATTAACAAGCACAGACTCACAATTACATATTAAGGAGCAATAAGTGGCTACTGTGTACAAATAAGACCTAAATAATATCTAAGTAAAGATTAGTACCTAAAAAATCAATGAGCTTCTCCAATTCTCTCATTTAAGAGGTGAGATTTAGTCTAGGTTAACTTAATTAGGTTCACAAAGAGGCAGAAACTAAATTAAGTTTATTAGAGCTAAAGAAACACTTATAGTGAAAATGTTATTAAGTTTACAGTGCTGGATTATATCGTTTTATTTTATATTTAATAATAATTTTAATTTTTCAGGCTACACACCAAACATCTATGTTATTAAATAGTACCGGTCAGTTGATTAGCCCTACAGTAAACATGTCACCGCCTGACACAGTTATAATAGAGGATGAAGAGACGCCTTCTTTTGTGCCTAACAATAATCAGTAAGTAGCTTTGTTTTGGAAAAGTTGTTCATTTGTAATTGTGAGGTGAGGCAGTGCATATCTCTTGCCAAGGATCATGGGGCTAAATCTCACTGGAATCCAAGTTTTTGTCGCTATCAATGTAAAAAAAAAATAAGCTTTTGTATTATTTCAGACCCCGACATTCAGATTCAGAGAAGAATAATCCATCTGCGCAACAAAGGAATAGTACGAGTAGCGCACAGACAGCCGATATCACCTACGCCAGCCAGTAAGTTTATTATTATTAACTTTAAAAAAAGTCATGTTTCATAACAAGTGTTTATCTAAACAAATAATGCTAGGGTCTGATGAAAAGTATTGAATAGGTCGTTCTATTTACAAAAAATTGTAAACCAAAAGGTTGCCAAGCAATTGCAGTATTCTGCATTGCGTGCAAAAGACAATCGCAACCATTGCAGCTTAATTTAGCATGCCTAACAATAAACAACTGGCCAACCAAAATGATTAAAGGAACTATCTTCAAATTGTTGCAACTGTTATATTACTTGAAGTTCATTGGTAAAACAGCTAATATTACTTCCACCTGTTCTCCAACCAGCCTGATAACTAGAGGGACTGTTTGTATCTAGAATTATTAACTTCTCTTTGCAATCAAACCTCCATTTAATTTTTTAGCTTCCATTTCTTGGTCAATTATTAAGACAGTATTTTACGAGATTTAGTTTGTATTTTTACCAGTTGTCTCTCTTCTTATATGTATCCATTGATCTTGTAAACCGTCCGATGAGCAGCTACGTTGTTATTATTATTGTTATTATTCCTTCACATTTTATGTTTTATTTTGGATTAGAGCTCGAATTATTCTTTGTTACAGGAGTACCCTTTAACCTTTAATTTACATTTGGTACTCTGAATCGTCAATGAAATCGCGATACTGATTATTATGAAGGTTTAAACTTAATCAAATAAACCAAACTGTTAATTTTTCATTTTTTTATTTTATTTATAATGTACAGTCTGTACAAAAATATTCAATAAGTAAAG
Organism: Rhodnius prolixus; assembly: GCF_049639745.1. NCBI lineage: Eukaryota > Metazoa > Arthropoda > Insecta > Hemiptera > Reduviidae > Rhodnius > Rhodnius prolixus. Next base: position 10,229,472 of record NW_027411582.1, read on the forward strand.
AGAAAAAAATAAAAAGTATGGCGTGAAGAATAGAAAAATAGAACGTAACCAATGGTAACATTCATGGTAGTGTTAATGATATTTTTGTCTTGGAGAATTGTTGAAGGTTTGAATGAAGATTTTTATGACCAAGGAGAGTCCAACTGTCAGAGTAACACCTAAGATTGGAATGCCTGTAACCAACGAATATTTGGCTTATCCCTTCAGCTCAAATCCGTAGGACCACGTTAGGGTTTGATTATCTGTACATTAGTATCTTCAGTTTTGTTTTTAAATCTTCAGGGTCATTAAGAAAGCTAGGCGTGATTAGGCTGTTCTTGTCTTTTAAGTCTCATGAATCGTTGCCTATGAACATCACATTGTTCCAGGTTTTTGTAAGGAAGAGAATGGTTGAAAAATGTTAGGTGGACTATCTTTATTAAATAAACTTTAGATACTTGCAGAGTTTTTTTTTTTAAATCTTAAATGTCGTTACCAATCATTAAATATCTTTCTTGGGATCATAGCTGACAGAATAAAATTTTAATTCTGTTGTGTAGCCTAACTTTAATTTCTTTCTTCCTATTTTTCAGATTGTCTTTAGACGAAGGTGGTGGATTTTCAAGAGATGCTTTCGGAAGGCAGAGTATGTCGGAAAAACGGCATGCGGCACTTGATGCCAAAAACACCGACACGTATCAAAGGAATAAGAAAGCCCGAGAAGAAAGAGAAAAAGCGAAAAAAGAAGGAAGTAAGTTGATTATTTATTAGCTTTTGCACGAATAAAAATAATTAAAACAAACTGAATACAAACATTATTGGAAGTTTTTCATTTACTAAAGCATGGCATTTAGGTCTGCTGCACTTTTATGTTTTTAATTGAGTTCTTGAGTCTGTTAAAATGCACCTGTAATACTGTTTTTATAGTTTAAAACATCTTCAATTCGAAATGCGTGAAAAAATCGCATTAAGCATTTCATTTCTTAAGCCTTATAGATCTTAAAATCATTAAAACAATTATTAAAGGTGAATGCTGGAAAATAATCTGTAACATAAAAAAAATGTATGTTGTAAAAAAAAAACCATTTGCAATTTCATAATTTATAAAATTTTCAACCAAAGTTTCAAAGTGAAAGTTGGATTCATTAGTTTTCACTTGAATTTGGAAATTTTCGTGGGATTATTGTTTTATTTTGTCGGGTAGAACTGCAGTTATACTTATATCAAGTGCATCGTCACAACTATTTACGCTTCTGCTAGCTATATATATTATACTATTATAAAGCTTGGCTAGAAAATCGAGTACTAAGAATAAGAATCAGTTACACGAAAGTTAGTGGCAATTGTCTCAATTCTGGTCAATCTAAGAATTTGATTTAAGTTGATTAGGTTGGGGAAATGATTGCTCAAGGAAGAAGTGTGGTTTACGCGCTTTAGGCATTTCTATCTTAACCAGTATCTTGAAATGTTATCTACGCTTACGAGTGCTCTTAGCTGTGTTTTGAGAAAATTGCTACATTTTTTACTTGGAAGCATCATCCTTACTTTTTTACTTTAGGTTTGCTTTAAAGTTGTTTTTAAAATGTGAATTGTCGCATTCAGTATATTATCAAATATTTTTGATAATACGAAAAACTTCTAATAATAAAATGGCTCTTATTTTTTACGTTAGTTTTATTGTTTAATTTAACAGCACGACGGCATGTTTTGTTTTTAAGTGTGTCTGTCTGTATGAATTATTTTAATGTTTGCATCCATTTTTTTGTTTTATTTTACCAATTTTTCAATTTTACTAACCAATGCTTTGTGTGTGTTTTCTTTTTGTTGCTTATTCCAGGACTTATCCGGGTGAACTCTGCCGAGTCCGTTGCAAAATCTGACAGTATGTTTTTACTATTTTGTTTTTTTTTTTAAATTATTATTTTGTTTATATAATAATAACTTATTAATTGCATTAAATTATAATCTTAATAATTATTGAACCAATTCTTGGAATGAAAGAGAAAAAAGTAATATCTTTTATTAAAACCAGCACTTTATTTTCAATTTTACAATCACCAGCCTTGATTAACATTTGTGCAAAATATGAAAAAGGAATAATTTTCTTAAATGCCATAAAATAATATAATTTGTTGAATCTAATATGATTTTCATTCATTTACAGATAACAACGATGCAAAAACACAGTTGGGTCCATCTTTGGGTATGAAAAAATCTTCCAGTTTAGAATCACTGCAGACAATGGTGCAAGAGGTATTTCCTTTGATCATTTTCACATAAATCTTTTTGATATAACTTCTCTCTCGCTTTCCTGAAAAAATGTTGGCCTGTTACTCCTAAAAAAACTATGCCTGCTTTCATTCGTCCTTTATTAGATATTTACAATCACTTTAAGTCATGACGCTATATTTCCTTTCTTAATTCGAGCCCTTCCTAAAACCTAAACTTCCATCCTCTCTTAATTAACTGCCTCCTACTTCATTGCCGTCTACTGTTTCAAAGCCTTGTGAAAGGTTGTGTGTCACAAGATGAAAGAATATTTGGAAAATATTCTGCTGGATCCTCTTTAGTCTGGTTATCAGGAGAGTTATTAAATTGCTGTAGATCAGATCCCTCTTCCTTACGTGTTATCCGCAAAATGTTTGGGTATAACAGTCACAAATACTTGGAATAATTATCTTTGTAACATTTCTAACAAAATTTCATAAACGTTGTACAAACAAAAGTATGTATAGTAAAAACATTCTGCTCATCCTCACCTTGATTACTGATCGTTGGTGTAAAATTATTTAAAAGTGCAAAGGTTTCTGAATTTCTGTGTTTTTTTTTATTTTGAATTTAAGAAGGGATGAGCAAATTACCTCTCAATTTATACTTCTTGTTTGGCTGAGTGTAAATTATTACAGAAGGAAGTATTTTGCTAGGAATGTCTTGTACATGCTCTACAGGAACCAGCACCCTTTATTTTTATTTTATATGTACAGCATTAAGACCCAATTACAGCAATCAATTCTACATTTCTCCATGCTGAACAGACACTTATAAAATTCATTCACTAAATCGTCTTTATTCTGGAACTCTATTCCAGATTTTGTTATTATGCCACAATTCAAAAGTAATGCTAATTAATGTTTAGTTAATTTGTTATTATTTAATATAATAGTTAAGTAATAATCCAGTAATTATTATTGTTAGTAGATATTTGTAAAGGTTTTGTGTAATTCAGCGTACTTATTTTTTTAAAGGTTTACCACTAAGATGGTGTTATGCTTTTATTTAATGTATATTTTCTGTTGCCCTTAAGGGATATTGTCCCAAGACAAAAACGTTTCGACCGCTCTCATTCTCCCTAACTTTAACTGGATAAAATTAAATTCCACTATAGAAAAGAAGAATGTTCTGATATTTTTGCTTTGCTGATGTATTAGTTAGGCTTGCCTGAGATAAGAAAGATTCTAGCGTAAAAAGTTTGGAAATTAGAAACATAATAAGACAGAAGGAGATTTGGAATACGCTTAGAAAATGTAAGAGTCAACTTCTATATGATCTGGTTTCGGTTTTGATCGGATTTAGAGTAAATTGGAACTTCGGAAATGTAGGTCATAAAAAAAAAGTCTCGAAATGGTTGCTCAAGGTCCATAGAGAGTAGACTTTTCAAAGGAAAAAAATACACATGAGGTTCAACTTTGAAAGAATCCTATACGCCGCAGAAACAACACAGGCACACAGAAAATTAACCATATTTGGTTAGAACAATGAAAATATGCAAAAGAGACGAATACTTCGAATACAAATCATTAAATGAATCGTTCAACACAAACTTAAAATTGTAGAAAAAAAAAACAAAAAAGACATTATATTAAAAATAATATTTATTATCAAAGATTCTACCGAATTTATTACAAAATAGTCTCAAAAAAAAAAAAAAATCAAGGAAGCAGGTTTATAGGCCGCCATTATAATCATTTGCTCGTGTAACCTACACACGGTTTACACCTTTATCACTTAACACTTCGCGGTAACACGTTAGAGCGTACAAAATATATTTTTATTAAGTAAATTTTTGTTTAGACGTTTGTCGTTAAGTGATAAGTTTGTGGTCTGTGTTAAAAGAAATATGTTGAAGTTTCCATTTTATTTTTTCAATCTTGGATGTCTAAAGGTTACAAGTTAGTAGTCCAGCAGTTTGTAGATTTTAAGTTAACAAATTTCATGATATTTATCTATGTTTGGAGATACTTTGTTCACATATAGAGGAAAGAGAGTATTTAAAAAAAAAAATAAGACAGATGTCTTTTAAGATAATAAGAGTAAAAAGTAATAAATGTTTCCGTAAATTTATATATTTATATATCTTTCTTTCAGATGCAGATGTGCGAAAATGAGGAAGGAAATTATAGAAATGGCCAGTCAGGTGTTAGAATTGTGAGAGGTCGGGGTTGTAATGAAAGTTTTCGTGCGGCCGTTGATAGATTAGGTCCATGTGAGTACTAATTTGTTCAAACCTTGTGTGAGATAAAGTTAAATATTATATTGAAAAATGGATAAGTCCTTAGTAAAGTTTGTGAAAATTTTAAAATAAATTGTTATTGTTGCTGATAGTGGCCGAAGACGAAGGTGACAGTCCGCTTGGCAGGCAGCCCTCTCTCAACACTTCACTAGAAAGTAAATCTAGCAAGGGAAGCAAGAAGAAGCAGAGTCTTCTGAAAGGAATTGGTTCTATGTTTAGGTAATTAATTATTATCTTTAATTTTTAAGTAGCTCTGAAGCCCCTTGAGATCTCCCCATTTCTTTTTTAAGTAATTGAATGTTGGAAATTCATTCTGAATAAGTACTCTCCCCTCCATGCAGTGGGCATATACTGAGTATAGATTCCGCTTCAGTCTAACACTCTAACTTTTATTAGAATTTTTATTTAATTAGAGTATTTCATGTTTTTATGGTTTTAATTCAATCGAGAAGTATTTATTACTGTTCATTTAGATTTGGAAAGACTAGGAAGGAAGTTGGGTCCGGCGCTAACACTGGCGGAGTGAGTACAACGACCAGCGCAACTCTTGAAGATGAAAGGGAAGCAGCGAGACGGGCAGCAAGAGATGAACAGCTACGTATCCAAGAACAATATAGAAAACTAGTGCAAAAACAGTCAGAGTTTCAGCAGGTATTTATTGTGCAGGTGTTGTTATTAAATAAGAAGTTTAATAATTTACTAATATTAAATATTTACAACAGCAACATCAGCAGCAGCAGCAACAACAACAACAACAACATTTACATCACAACCAGCAAGACACAAAACATCACCATCAATCACAACAACATGCTAGGGAAGAGTCAGAAAAGCAATATGGCAGTATACGTATGGATGAACCTTCCAGAACTGAACGTATCAATCAGTTAAGATTGGAACATCAAAGAAGGCATCAAGAGAGGAGGGGCTTATATCCGTTAGAAGATACTGAAGAAAGATATGAACATCATATCAAACAGGTATGCTGAGTACATTGTCTATTTATAGTATAAGTGACAAGTAGCATTCAATTCAGTCTGTATTAATTTCACTAGAAAATACAGATTCCGTGATAACTATATTATCAATAACTGCACTCATTAAGGGTTTAATTGTATTTTAAGTCCTGTAATGTTGGTATGTGTTTTTTGACATAATTTGAAAGTTCTTTACCTACACTGTTTAAAGCAATTTAGTTTTTATGTGTTTATTTCGTCAAGAAAGCTATTGTAAGTAAGCTGCTGACAATTTGTGTCGATCGTTCTAATCAAAAGATTAGAAACTTTTCGACTTTTTCGTCTTTTCCAAGCGCTTAAATCCATCTGCAATTACACTTTGGTTTACGTTCAGTTTGAATTAGACATTTTGTCTTTTTCTTTTATTGAACTTAACCGTATTATAACAAAACTTTTTTACAGGCTTGCGAAACAATATATAAAAATGTAGTATTGCACATGTGAAGTATTTGTTCTAATGTTTTATAGCGACTGGAGAATGGAGAACTGGATAATGCTGTGACCATGAATAGACCAGGAAGCAGAGTTGGAATCACCGATCCAAGTAGATTCAGCCATTACGTTAATTATCATGAGATTCAACAACATTTAAAGTAAGTTTAATATATTTCATAAATAAATAAACTAAAAATAAATTATTATATTTATTTTAATAAATAATATTTAAAAAGAACTAAATAGAAACATACAATGCATCATGATTTGTAATCAAAATAAATTTCAAACAAAAACTTAAACAAAGATTATAGGTAAACAAAATTATCAAAATTGGAAGCAAAAATCATTCGTTTAGTAATTTAAAATATATATATATAAATGTATATATGTTTTGGTGAATTGTTTTGGTATTTATAACTAAATAATAATAATTTAAAAAAATATTCCTATGGTATTTTATTTCTTTTTTTGGACTCGCTGCACAGAATATTTTTTCTGTAAGCAAAAATTTTTCTATTTTCTTATTTTTAATTTCTTGTTTCAATTAACTAAATAGAGCATGATGGACACATTATAAAAGATGCACATATTATTTACTATAAAAAGAACATTTTATAACTAATACGCATGATTGCGGAGGCATGATGAATATTGATTTGTTTTTGTTTTTTTTTTTTTCCTTTCTTTTGGCACATATTCTTAGTGTTTAAGATTATTATTACTGAGGACTAGTTCCAAGATGAATTGTCTGTATATTCATAGAATTAGTTACTTTTTTTTACTAAAGCTTTCTGCGGTAAATTGATTTGAAGTTAAATTCATGTAAATTAAATTGATTGGTCTAAAGAAAGATGTGTTGACCCTTCGATAAGTTGAATCTTCGGTACCTTATTTTATAATTCATCCATTTTATAACGTCATTTCATCTTTCTTTTTATATTTTATCTAGTGAAGTAAAGTAATCGCCTATTTTATCAGGCGGGGCTTAACGTCCAACTACCAAATTAGGTGTCGTGGATGGAATACGGATACATATTTCATCTTATCCGGTTTATAGGTTACTGCCAATATATATATTTTTTTGTTCTTGTATTGAGTGGTTACATGTAGTCGGATTCGAGCTCCCCATTATTATTATTCAATATATAGAATCATTGTATCTAACTGCTCCTTAAAAACAAGGAATATAAACAAACGGAAATAAATAACCAGGGGAAATAATATTCACTTATTTGGGCACGACAATTCAGAAACTATTTTCAAAGGTATTTGGTTCTTTTTCATTTGGACACTATCACAATTTTTATTAATTGGTTTTTTTTTTTTTACTTTTTTATAAAAAAATAAGCAATTTCACCACATTTTTCACCTCCTTGCATGTAAAAACTATTTTTACAATCCAACTTATAGGGAAGAAATAGCTGCCGTCAAAATGAGAAAATCCAAGAGTCAAACTTCAACTAATAGCACCTCTTCAGATGAAAGGTAAGTTTTGAATCAATTATTTTGATTTTATTATTGTTTCTTTTTAACGCTTTGTATCATTTATTTCTATACTTTTCTTTTGCTTTATTAATGCTTTTAATCATCTTAAGGCAAGCTTAAGTTCTTTGAGGTGTTTGATATTTTTTTTACGAACTTCAAGATAAAAAAAACCTTATCTAAACATTTCTTATAACTAAATTCCTCAATGATGAAAAAATAAATAAATGTATATAAAATAAAATAAGGTTTCAAAAATATTTTTTTATTAACAGTTGAAAATTAATTTTACTGAATTATTTGAATAAAAAAAATGGAGAGAAAACCATGGACGGTTTCTAATATTTATGCAAACCTTCTTAAGATCTCGGAAGAAGCTAAATTTAATTGAGTTGAAATCCCTTCTTCTAATTATCATTAAAAATGTACTCAAGGCTAAAAATGTCTGTGAACACTTGCTACCTACATTCTATTACTTCTATTATTATATTTATCTTATATGGCGGATTAAAGTGAACCCAGAGAAATGCTAGCATGTCACGTTTACTCTCCCTCCGGCGGGGCTCCTGTCCACCTGTCCTCTTCCATAGTTCAAATCTGGCTACCTGGGGCTGTACATAGATAAACGTGTGGTGGCCGTCCACTGCGTGGCCCACATTTCCGTATTTTTCGTACACAATAGGTTCACGAATTGGTCTAGAAACTTCCATATTAGTGGTTAAATAAATACTAATTAGATTATTTATTCACTAGACTGACTGATGTAGTTTCAACTATTTACAGGGAACTTTGGGACTTCATTTAACTATTTTTCTGTTTGTTATCTTAATGTTTTTACACAGTTATACAGTTGTTCACAGACTTTTTTTTTTGCATTCGTGTTTGCATTTTATTATGACAATCTTGTTGAACAAGAATAAAATGTTTTATATAAAATAAAGAACTCAGGTTTCTCTGTAACGAATATTATATTTTATTTTTAAAGAACCTGCTTCTAAAAGAAGTTTCTATTAAGATAATAATAAAATTTAGGTAGGTGTTCACAGACTTAAATAATTAAAGAAATTTAAAAAAAGTTAACAAAAACCAGGCATAGTGGGTTTTTAATTGTTAAAATCTAAAAAAAACAAAAACAAGAGATCAATCCATTCAATGGATTCCATATCACTTTTATTACGAGTGCTTTGTTCAGCTTTTTGCTATTTATGTAAAAATAATAACAGTTTTTAGATAGTTTGTGTTTTATTATTTCCACAAAATGTTTTGGCAATTTAAAGATACTTAAATATGTTTTGTGCTTGTAGAAATTTAATCTTGGATTTAAGGTTTTCGGTAGTGGAAGATTTTTCTTTAATTTTTTTTTTTTTAGCTGCCTTAAGCTTACGTGAAGCTAGCTATTTTCTTACAGCAAGGTTCATCTGTAGAGAGAGAGATTTTCCCCGTCACTTAAGGGTTTTTAGTGAGCAACAAAATCCTATCGACAAAACATACGCTTTGTCATTTGACACGAGCTTTTAACCTCTTATCATTTTTAAATTTAAGCAATGAGGATTTTGAGAAGTCACAAGTCACACGTTTTGTTGTTGTATGATTTCTAGAATAAGGGCTTAAAAATTAATTCCACTTTAATTAGAATCGGAATGTTTCAAGTGAAATTAGTTAAAAGAACTTTTTGGCATAATTTTTCTCTTGCTTGAAATTATCAAGTAGGTACTCTGGTAGCAAGTTGAGCAACTAAGTACTGTACCTAATTTTTATTTTATTGAAAAAACCATGAAATTAGTTAAACAACTTTTAGTGACTTGTATGTTGTTCGAATCATTGAACAACACTTGACAAGATAAATAAAGTAGAGTTGAGTAAGGTTACGATAATAGGAGTGGCCTGTTCTATTATGTGCTATTATATCTTAGTTTCTTTTCAATACTCTTTTGCAATGATGCAGTGGGGCTAGCTTAGTAATCGATAATTGTAAAGGATCATTACAATGATCGCCGGGTTATGATTGATGTTAATTTTCAGTTTAGGTAATCTCGTAATTTTGCGGAGATCTAGTGTAAAAGATGGACAAATTATTCGTGCTTATAAATGCATACATATATCAAAAAAGCAGGTAGTTTCAGTTATTGGATTATAGAGCTGGTATCCTCCAAATTTTAGGAACCTTCTAAGAGGTATATTTTTAAAAAGAAGGTGCACGAAGACTTATACTTAGAAACGACATGTCCTAATACAATCTTAATTTTTCTCTTCGCTGTGGATATGCAGATTTTTGGTAATTCTAGGTTTATACATTGATTTCGATATATCTTAGCTTTTTAAAAATACTATTTATTTATTTTTTTTCATTACACCACTATTAGTAAACTATTATTTACAGTAGAAATTGATCATCTGTTTTAGTCGCCGGCAGCAGCATTATCATTCCCAACGCCAGGTCAGCAGGGATCACATTCACAGGCCAGTCTCCAATTTCTATGAATATGAAAGTGTTCAAGCAGTACTGAGAGCTCAGGCGCTGGTCGAATCAAATTCCTTACCTAGAAGGCCAGACATGCCCTCCATGCAAGGTATGCATCAGAAGGTTTTTTTTATACTTTTATTTTTTTACAATATGTATAATGATGCCTTGATTTTATAATAATTTGTTAAGATCTGTAATTCGGGAAAGTAATTAATTCAAATCGCCCTTAATTATTAGAATATTTTTTCGGTAATGGCTAGGGTAAAGTTTTTGGTAAACATCTTTATTGTTTCCCTAACTACCTACCTCGATTGTTTTCTAACTAGAAGGCACAATTTAAAAAAACTGTACTAAAATGTAAAAAAATTTAAAGAAGAGTCTAGATCTTTCTGATGAAAGATACTAGTAATAGACCAAAACGAAGGGTAACTATGAAAATGTTTACAAAAACTTAAAGAATTTGCTAACAAAAAATCTACTCCCTCCATGTAAAAACTAATGTAGTTAACGTTAATATATTTTCATTTTCACTTATCATTTATTGTTGCACAAATTAATCATCTTACATTTCGATACCACCAACGAGTACTCTACCTTTTTCTTACTTCAAATCTTTATTTTTAATTTTTTCTTTGTTGCGAGATATTTCAATTTGAAATTATCGGTTTGTTTTCATATCGTATCTTTACCATATTATCTGACGTTAAATAATCGTTGTTAAAATAATTTATACATCGTAAAACATTGAAACGAGGTAAGCTTATATGGAATTAATAGATTTTTAGACAGATTGAACTGTATTATGTACAAAAAAGTTTTAGCTAATGTAATTTCAAAAGCTATAGTTTTATATTGATACTTATATATCCAACATGATTAAATTAATTCCAATGGTAACTACTACATTAAAAGTTGTATTTAAAGCAGTTTTTTTAAAAGTTATTTTTAAGTCTTAGTTATTACCAAGGAAAAAGCTGTTTTCATTAAATCTTAACAATATGTGCCAGAAAAATTAAATATATTAATCTCCATGCGTTTCCTTTCATTTATTTAGGCCAGCATACAACGTCTAACGGAAGTTACAACATCAATACCCAACAGCCACATCGTTATAGTCAGATGGCGTATCCAACTACGCATACCTACCATCAGTATAGTGGCCGGCCTTATGGTAAAACTCCAGGACCTTTTGTAACTCATGTGACCATAAGGGAGACCCAACCGAATGTCTGACATAAAGCCAATATTCTGCCATATAAATGTAAATATTTGTATAATAAGTTTAATAACGAACATTTGCCATCATTTGTTTAGGAAATTTAACTTCTTTTTTTTTTTTTTACGAAGTTTTAGTATCAATAAGTTTTTTAAATTGTATTAAAAATTGAATAATTATGATAAAATTGTATTATTTTATAATTAGTATTATTTTTTTTTATATAAACTCCTATGTGATATTATTCATTCCAAATTGTCCAAATATAATTGCTTCAACATTTCTTTATAACTCATTTTTTAAATATGTTTTTATCATCATTAGAAAATTCTTAATAATAATGACTTTAAAATGTACAGCTAGCTAGATGTTTGTAAATAATGCATGTCTAATTAAAAAATAAAAATTGTGATAAAAATAATTAATGAAATACATGTACACCCATTGTAAATTTCAACTTTTTTTATATAAACAAAAAATGAAAGTAATAAAATTACATTATATAAAAAAAAGAATGTGTAAGTATTAATAACAATAAAAATGATTTTAGGTAAAATTACCTGAAGTTTTAACTATTTCAAACCCATCTTTAATTTAAGAATAAAAGTGTTAATAATTTTGTTGTCTATTTTTAATGAGAATTGACACAAAATAACAGCATTGATAGCTTGAAATATATTTCCAAAAATACCCGTCACACAGTAGCACTTACTGGACCTCTGTATATATATAAAAAAAAATAACTGGACCTCTAGGGGTAATTAAATGTGACAGTGGAATGGTCGTATATAAGTTTACATTAAAAAATTAACATTGATTTCCAAGGAGGTTGAGTTTGATCTATTTTTATTTAAACCTATACAAATAAACATTGATTTTCAAGAAGTTTTGAGTTTTATTTGTAGGATCATTCAGTAAACAGTCTATCTCATTGTATAATGTTATTTTCCAGAGTTGAAACAGGCGAAACTGGAATAATTCCTGCAAAAGAGGTTCATCGAATTAAGCCAAAATGAAAAAGACGTTGGCAAACATCTATCCAACTGCAACTCTTCCAATTCTTTTATTATTTAGTCCATTATTTGTTTAACTTTGAAAATATAATGTAAATTTTAATTTTAAAATGTAGATAATTTTAAAAATCATTACCTAAAAGATGTAATTGAATTTAAAATGTTTTTGTAAAAAAAAAAAATGTATAATTAGTTGCGAAATAAAAAATATCTAAATTTTTAAAAACGTCATTATTTATTTTCTCTTTTTCTCATAAACTTCTTATTTTAATTATATTTGTGAAAAAACAAAGTTAAAAGAGACTAAAAATGATAAGAGGCAAATAAAGTAATGCTCAGGTACGTATCAAACTTGAAAATTCCGTTTACATTAAACAAAAAAAAATAAATTAAAGTAATAGTAGTACCAAAAAATGGCGTCAGAGAGCGTTAAAAAGCCGAAAAAGTTGAAAAAATTGCGTCAGAGACGTAAAAAACAAAAAAGGGAAAATTAGTTTACATATTTGCCACCAGGTAGCAGCACCTACTGGACTTGTTTACTGTCAACAAAATTTAGTTTACATGTTTGCCACCAGGTAGCACTAACACTGTTTATATACCACTGTCAAACAAGATGTCTGCTCAGTACGACTGCAGAGTCGTACTCGTGAGGAGGGGTCCATGTCGCTCGTCGTTCCAAAAATATCTAATCTAGTCAAAACACCTCTCTCCACATAAATGATATTGATAAGATTTCATGTGTAATGGTTAGGGAGATGCGTTCACCTCGACGGTCGGAAGGCAACTATTCGCCCCACCCGACCCGGCCCGCGCGGCGAACTTTCTTATATACCCTCTAGATGGCGTCATATCACCATGACAACGGGCTCCCCCCCCTACTTTTAGTTCCACCAGCTGTCACTAGATCGCTCGTGCTGTCTGTTTTACCTCTCGTAGCCTTCCTTGCACACTCTCAAGACTTTGGCAGCCATTGTTGTAACCTTGCTATCTTCTTACACACTCTCTAGACTTCGGCGGCCATTGTTGTAACCTTACTCAATGCTTCATACACACTCTCACGACTCTGGCAGCCATTTTTAACCTTTTTTTTTATATTTTCTCTTAATTTCTACTCATTTTTTATATTTTTTTTAATTTTTCATATTATTGAGAGATTAAAATGGAAAATAAATACAATATTGTTGTAATTAAATCGTTTATTATTTATAACAAATTATTTATACATATTTTTACAATACATTTTTATAAAATCTTTTACATCCTTTACCTAATATTTTTTTGACGACTCACGAGACTTATATAGGACCACCTTTCACTCATATTTAATCATGTTGGTAACTCTCTAGACTTATGTAGGTCCACCTTACACTCACATTTAGTCATACTGGTGACTCTCAAGACTTATATGGGAACACCTTACATACACTTTTATCCAAGTTGGTGACTCTCTAGACTTATAAAGGACCACCTTACATACACTTTTAACCATATTGGTGACTCACAAGACTTATATAGGACCACCTTACACAAACGTTTAATCATGCTGGTGACTCGCAAGACTTATATAGGATCACCTTACACACACTTTTAACCAAGTTTATGACTCACAAGACTTGTATGGGACCACCTTACATACACTTTCAACCATGATAACACACTAGTCTTATAAGGACCTCGTTACACTCACATATAAGTTAATTTTTAAGGCGTCACTTGTATCCTTATATTTTTTAATATTTTGTCAATCAATTTTAAAAAATAAAATATTTTGGCATTCAAAGCAAACCGTACGCCAAATAAATATGTAAAATAGGCAAATATTCTAGTTTTTTTTTCTATTTTTTATTTTTTATAGAAACAGATGTTTTTTAGTGTTCCTATTTTTTTTAAAAGATTGACAAAAGTAAACAAATACAAAAATCGGTTACATGTGACGCGGTAAAAAATAAATTAAATGTTAGTGTAAGATAGTTTTACATAAGTCTAGTGAGTCCACAACATAGTTAAATATGGATGTAAGGGAGTCCTAAACGAGTCTAGTGATTTACAATCATGGTTAAAAGTGGGCGTGAGGAGGTTTAACATAAGTATTGTTAGTCGCCAACATGGTTGAAAGTAGGTGTAAGAAGGTCTTTTATAAGTCTAGTGAGTCATCAACATGTTAAAATATGATTGTAAAATAGTTCTATATAAGTCTAATGAGTCATTGAAATAGTTTATTGTGAGTAGAGAAACAAGACTATCATAACAAAGTTAAATGTGAGTATGAGATAGTCCTGTATTAGTCTAGTGGGTAACTCATCAAGTAACAATTACAAAAAACTTACATAACTCTAGTTATATTCAAAAATCCGATTTATTCTCAGCCCAAATATTTAGCAGATTGCAGGAAGTATCTATGACGTTGCCAGAGGTTGAGATCCCATCCAATTCAGGAAAATAGCTTGTAGCTCATGAAGTGTTTCCTGTAAAATAAAAAAATTAGCTCAGTAGCTCGAGAATGAATAGTTTAAGAATTATTCTTAAATTATTGGATAGATGTATTTTTTTATTTTCCCTTTAGTTCAAATCTAGTAATGATTGATTAACTTCTAGACTAAAGAGAATTTCGTTTTCCTTAGGCAATAAATAAATATTAATGATTAATTCAAGAAAAGAAGCAATTGAGGACAATTGAAAAAATAGTACCCTAATTTTGGTTTATTAATCAATGTAAATCCGTTTCTATAAAGTTGGCAAGTGCACAAACTACTAACGATTTCTTTTTTTTTAAAAAATTAAACTATTTTGAACCTATTCAAACCTTATTTAAAATAATTAATTTTATACTATGCATACTTTAATAATACGTATATAGTAAAAAGAAAACTTACTTGTATCTGTTTTATCCAGAAATCCGATTGTCTTTAAGCCTAAATATGCACCAGGTAGCGCAGGAATGTATCTTGCTATCATGTGATTATGCTGGCAGAGGATGAGGGTCCAACCAATTCAGGTAAACAGCTAGAAGCTGATGATGTGTTCCCTAAAAAATAAAGAAAAAATCAACACCTAATTATGTGATTTACAATTAGTTATAAGGATGTAAACTTGAATAATGATGATTACATTTGTAGCTCTTATTGATTAGGAAATAAAAAACATTTAGAAATTAGCAGATATTATTGCGATGTGTGTATCATAGAATTTAAATTTGATAGTTTGGCGCATATATTTTAAAAAATGATACATTGGGCGGGATACCGGGCCCATGTTATGTATGGTAAGGCTGTACCACAGAGATCTCACTGACTAGTAGATGTTACAATGTCTTGATTTTTCAACTTTATTTAATGTTGAAAATGAGGCAACTTTATATACTTATTAATATTATAATGACTGACAATAGTTTTAAAAAAATAATGATAATAATCTAATTTTACATACGTACTATAAGTGGCAATTTTCTTTTCTTGAATATATTCGTGATTAAGTCGGCACTTGAAATATTTAAACTCAGTCGTCACAGATTCAGCACAGTTTCTAATCCATCACTGTAACATAAGTTTGTACATAAGTAAATGTAATATGTATGGTAGATAATAAATTATGTCATTCTTTAGTTAAGTTACAAAAAAGAAGACATGAGTATATTTTTTTAGAGATTGTTCTGTATCTTTTTTTTCTTATTTAAAAAAAAAAAAAAGTTATATACAATTCAATATTTACATATTAAATAAAAAAGTAGGGAAATTTCCATGTACTAGGTTGGCAGCTTTGCAGGAGGCCAGACGGGGGCGGCGCGCGCTGCGTGGGTGCAATGGAATCGATTGTAGATGGCGGTAGTGGGCAGTATGGGAGACAGGCCTGAGCTCGGGACGATGGGCCCCCTAGGCGTAGCGGAGACGGCCTCCTAGTCGTCTCCGGAGCGCTTGCTACCTGGCGGCAAGGCAGAGCTCCCGGCTCGAGACTGTGACTTAGTGAGGCCAAACCGAACATTGTAGATAGATACCTCGCACAGCTCCCGGCCGGCCAAACCATCGCCTCCGCCTCCACTACAAATGCCGCCCCCTTAGAGGATATGTGATGGCAAGAGAGGTAAGCTTTTCTTTATTGCATTTAGTTTCTATTTTACTCTTAATAATAATCATTTTTAAAAAAAAACTATTCAAGGATATACATGTAGATAACATAACAAAATGCCAATAAATACGATAGTAATGGCTCCCTCTTAAACACTAAGTTACAGAGAATCCGGACTGTGATATGTGCCTGTCCTATATCCGGAAATAATAAAGGAGAAACCTTTGAGGCGCGCGCGGAACCGCCTAGGATCTAGTGATAATGAAGTCGTGGCAAAGGGGGTGGCAATCCTCTACCACCCTATAGAATACGTCTTATCAACCCCCAAATAATTTTTTCAATAATAATATTAGAAATTTTGAAATAACTCTTTCCATATCTTTCTCTCCGAATCACACCCGCGCATAAAATTCAGAGCACCATCAATTTTTCTTAGCTATTAAATAAATATATTCAGGAGGTAGATATATATATATATTATTTTTTCTCCGAAATAAATGGACGGAAAGGGCGAGGATATTAGTGTAGATAAGAAAAGAAGAAGCGGAGGGGAGGTAAAACAGCGGAGGGGAAGTATTATGCGCAGGGGAGAGGGGTGGCTGCACACGTAGGGGTAGGGTAACACCGAAGGACCCAAGTTTGTATAAGTGGGTCAGATCATAGGAGGGGGGCATCAATGAAATACCCCTGCAAGATTTCTTCTCCTATTCGTGAAGGCGTTCTCTTCTAGCTTTTCTCATTTCTTACTTAAATTTATGATTTCCTATTATTCTTAAATTTAATTTAAATTTAAAGTACAATTTTTCCTACTTGAAACAAATTTAAAAGCAAATTGATGCAAAACATTCATACAACGGCTTTCTTGCACTGCAATTACATTTTTCTAAATGCTACTTCACTTCTTTATAACAAAAATAGATTGTCCATAATAGAATGCTATTAATGAGAAGAGAAAAGCGAGCCACAGAAATCCGTCTAAAAAAAATAATAAAGACTTTTCCTGATAGTATTGGTCTTAAAATGGAAATCATAAGCCTGCAAGTATATTTTTTTAAAGACAAAATAACGATCTGCATGCTCACCAAAGAAAAAAAAAAAAAGTTTAAATAAAGAGACAGCCCTAAAGTGTAGAGTTTTAAAAAATAGGTCCATTCAAATTTCAGGCCCTGAATTATGTTTTTTTTTAGCAACTGCCACAGAAATTCTTTTGTAAAAAAAAAAAAAATTGTTTTGCACTAATATACAGAATTTTACTCTACACTCAGGTTACCCTTCATTCTGTTGTTTCTCTGTGGTTATGGATAAATGGCCTCACAAGTGTAACGACAATATCGAATTGTTTAATTAAATTTCTTTTTCTAGGCTACTCCAGTAGTCCCTTTAAAATAAAAATCGTAGTAAGTAGGCCATTTCAAAAAAGAATTGCAAACGTTGATTTTCTCTTCCCTTATAGTAACCTAAATTATATATATATATATATATATATATATATATATATATATATATAAATGAACAGAGGTGAAAATAACAGAACTGAAGGCCCAAAATACTTCCTATAAGTAAGCCTCAAAATTTCCTCTGTTTACATTTTGGGCTGACCTACTTGCTGATACTACCCTTCCAAAAGAATTCCTTACACGAATAAGAATACCCATTAAATACTTTTTACAGAATTCAATTGTTTTTTTTACAATCAAGTACTTGATTTAATCCCTCTTTGAGAGAAAGGAAAACCTACAACCTGACACCTATGAATTCTCTGTTTTAATTTGAAATGTCGCACCGCGAGTGTTTACCAACCAACATGCCATTATAGGGTGGCCCAAACCCTTACAATTACACTCAGAAATACCACTACTGGTGGTTTTGTAAGCGGTAGGGTGTAAATGTGACGATGTTGTTCTCTCGCTACGGAGAGATGCTGTGCTCCCTTTCGTATCATATGTAGTCACACTCATACAGCCAAGAACATGGATGGGTTGGTACTCTGATCGCTGGCGGGACCCCGCAGTGTGACTCTCCTTCTCTTAACCCATAATCCCTCGTCCATTCCTAAAGTACACACGGCCATCTCGTTAACCTCCCAAAATACGAACAACCACGAACATTCACGAGCTAACCACCTACCTTATATATCCCACAAAACCATCCCTCTACTGGAAAGCTCTCTTCTCTTTTCGTTTCCTCTTCTGTAGTTAGTTCATCTACTCCAATAGTGCATACACAACTGATATATATTATTTTTCAGCTATATCCATCTTTTTTGTTATTTCATCTCTCGTTTTTTAGTTATCTTTTAAACACTTTCTGTAACAACCAACATAAACATTAGATTCAATGAAAGTTTTCAATTATTGCAATAAAAATCAGGAACTTCTAACTTCAGGAGATTTAAGAAGAATTTTGGTCATATTTTCCTCTAACTGGCAAGTTCTTTTACAAAATAATATTTCACATAAACACACAACCCAAATGCACTTCCAGAAGTCCTTCTTTTTCACTGAATATTTATTATTTTATTTCATTATTTCTTAGTGTAACCCCATTAATCACAAATTAATATTTTTATTCAAAAAAATTACGATTAAGAAGCGAACTAGGGTGAAGACAAATTCTTCACACCATCCCGGTTAATCAAACTTTGAAATCCGAAACTGGACAGAAATATTAAAAAAATATGCATTCTCCGACTGATAAAATCAGCAATAAAATAGATATTTTTCGTTTAAAACCTATAACGAAATGGCGACACGATTTCAATATGTCCTTTTACCAATTATAAGAGCTATCTTAGTAGTAAGAAGTGGAAAGAGGCGCCTTAAAAATCTTTTGAAGTTTTAAATATACATTATGTAAATATAAACTTGTTCAAAGTACTGTTTATTCGTTCGTGTCTAAAAAGTTTATTTTAAGAATTATTTACTGCTCCCACTGTCTCTCTTTTCTCCAAATATGTGGGCGGGCTCCTTCCATTAAATTTTTTTCCCTACAATTTTTCCGTACTATTGATTCTGAAGGGGCTTTCTTAATCAGACAACTATAATTGTAAATTCTCTATTATGAGCATTCTGACTTGTCTTATCACAACAACCACAAATCCATTTTCCACTTGGAAAACTGGCCAAAAATAGAACAGGTGTTAATGTGAAAATTAACAAGTCGAATTTAGAGATCAGCAAAATGAAACATTGTTCAATTAAATTAACAAGATTACAAACTGGGAAAATTGAAGTGGGTAAAACGTAAAATGTTTGAGACAAAAACTACAAGTAAACGTCCCAAATCTTTTATAAAAAAAGGACAAGGTAGTCAAAAAAATAATCTAATAGTGAATTATAAATAATTCAATCTGCTTAACCAAGAATTAGGTATCAATTCATTAAATAGTAAATCTACAGTAAAAAAATGAACTCATGATTTCCATTATACGTAAAGGAATCTAATAATCAATGACATAAAATCAAGAAATTGCACATTCGAGAGTAAAGTTTTAACATTTTAAACTAAATAATATTCGAAAAAAAGTATAAGTAAACTTTAAATATAAGTTTATAAAAATCGAAAACCTACCTTTATGAAATCCAAAACAGTTATTGCTGAAAACGTATTTGCTAAAGTTAAGTTTCATACTTGTTGCTTTTCTGTTTTTAACTCTGCGATTTTCGGTTTAGGTATTAAAAAGTTTTTTTTTCTTTTTCTAAGTGATAAACGTTAATAATATCGTCAGTGTCTTTGATATGTTACGAAAGTATGCCTCGAGGTAAGTTAATATGTGTGGAAATAACCTCTTGTTGGGTTACACCAAGAGGACTGTGATTATGGCTGTTGCCACTGCCTTCTTGATGGAGTTTTGTTTCTGCAATTATATTTAGTTTGTGATAGGAAATATTTGTTTGATTTCTTTTCTTTTTTTTTGTGCATAACTTAAGCGTTAGATTCGTATATCGTTGTGAAAGAAGTGCCTAAAGTTGTTTTCTTTTATACAAGTCCTTCTCGGGTTGTTTTTTCAAAATACTGCAGTATGTCCTCTTTCAATAACATTGCACTTAATTAAAAACAGATACATTGGTGGATAGACAAATTTCTGTATTTAATTTTCATGGTTCTTTCCGTACAGATGTGTCCAATAATTTAACATAAACTACTTATATATTGTAAACGTAAATATTAAAAATAACGAATTAAATTAAAGATTTCTATATAAACAAAAGATAATAATAATCATTCTGGATGTTTATTAAACATTTTAGCTAAACTCTATTTCTATCTTCGTTTATTCTTTTTACAACCTTGAGTTTATCTAAAGTGCAAGTTTAATAAATATATTCCTCATCAAGACCCAATAATCATATATCTCTATACAAGCGACTATAGCCAGAATAAATAGTCCCACAACTTCGATCGAATTTACATGATTATACCATTTTTCAATTAAATCTGGTACCCTTTGTTTTATGCACTTCACGTTATCGCAATGGACAGAGTCAGATTCACCAATAACACCAATCCATTGCTGCTATTGTGAAAACCAAACCCATCAATTTTGTTATCCATTTGTTGACTCAAACCCCTTATTCTACATAGCACATGTTTAGGCAATCGGTTGTCGCTTACTTTCATAATACGCAACCAGTATCCCAGGATCCTCTTAAAGACATGAACACTTGATGCGTATCTGCCTGATTCAAGTCTTACCACTCAGTCTGGAGTGTTGTTTGGCCAACGAATAAACTTTTTCATAAACTTACACCCATTTTCAACACGTACAAATACCTTTCTGCCCCAATTTCTGACCCATACAGGACAGTTGATGAAATTATGGTTACTAGCAGTTTGATCTTGGTTTCCCAGATTTTAGATTTACAATTACAAAGAATATTCAAAACTTTTCCGATCTGAGGGTTGGATCTTTTCACAAAATAATCAACGCTGTTTTATACTAACAATTAACTGTGAACGGAACTCCTAGATAAATATATTTTTTACAAAACTATATTGGTTGACCATTATAAAATATATCTCTAAAAGCTTTCTGTTTATTTGAACATTAAATTAGCCTATTTATTGAGTGAGGCCTTGTCATCTAAATTTTCTGACATAAGTAGGTCTGTAATGCTTTCACTTACGTTGTTGATGGGTTTTTTTATTGTTCCAAACCCCAGAATGGTATCAGCGCGGAATTCATCAGCTGGTACGAAGTGTCTTACATCACCTATAAATTTAAAACTAACAAATAAAAAATAAGGACGAATTGTTAAAAGTTACCGATTCAAATTTATAATAAATTAAAATTGAAAAGCAAAAAATTGCACAAGATACTTTTATAAGTGAGTAAAATAACGAAACGTACATAACACTTTTATATTAATAAAAACATAGTCTTCTAGTTACTCTTCAAATTATAGGTGACTTCTATTTCACTTTGTACAAGAGCAGAGGGGCGTGTGTGGGTGAAAGGATGAATGGCGCGATATTGGCGTGGGATTTTCACTCATTACATCAAATTAAACTGATTCTTGATTTTAAAATAAAAAACCCACGTATTTTTTATTCATTTTGAAAGGGTCTTTTATCATATTTTTCAAGTGTTAACTTTAAAAAGCGAAACTAAAAATATTGGAGAAGAGAGATAAAGAAAGTTTACCTACTTCATTTATAAACTTGATTTAAACTGCAGTTCTGGGTCAAAATGCAAGAAAATATACCGTAAACAAATTTTCATTATTAAAAATAAATTTTTGATAACAGAATTGCAAAAAGTGATTTTTAGAAATTAGCACAAGTAAATGGAAAATTGTAGGTACTTCATTTAGTCACGTAGTTCATTTCGTTTCCGTAAACAGATGGCAGGAATTTTTTTAGAGTCGGAGTTTTAGAAAATTTGTTTCTGTGTTGGCTGCTACATAAATTTAGATAGTAGTGGTTTTGTAGCTATTTTGGGCATCCAACAAGAGGCGATTTCCACGCTTTCGGATTTGGTTGCTCCTACTACTTGGGACACGCACCATCTACAGCTCTTGAAGTTTTAGACTGGAAAGGTAGTTAATTACAGCATACTAATCTACTCCTCTGCAGGCCAAGGCAAACGCAAGACATTTTCAAGCAATCTCGCCAGTAACTAGCAGCGGACGTAGGTCCTGTGCCTGCGCCTTTTTATAGAACAGAAATGCGAAAACTTTTAGAAACTAGCACATAAAAAAAGATATCGCAGATCATTTAGACTCAACAATAACGTTTTTAAAGAAAAAGGTAAACTAAAAAAACAATTTTAACGAACGGATTTATTACTATTATTATTATTTATTTTGTACTTATGAACTAAAAAATAATAGGCACTCAATCCATTCCTTAAATTCCCTTCTTTTCGTAAATATAATGTTGCTACGAAGAGATCTCCACCAGTCACAGAAAACGACTTCACTAGTCATGTATAGTCCTAATGCAGAGCAAAACAGGAGGAAAGTAAATCGTCCCTAATCACTATTTTGCATTGTGAGACCTCTGGCACTTAGAAAATACAAAGGGAAGATTTTTCTACAAAAAAAACGATGATCCGACCAATAAATCACTTCTGATTGCAGTGACTAGGGATCCGATCTAATTCACCAATAACAATATATAAATACAATATAAAATAAAATTAAATGACGCAAAAGGAAGAATTGTGATCTGTGTGGAAAAGAGATATGAGTTAAAAGGCGGAAAATAGGAGAAAATTTGATGTTATGAGTAAGGAAAGAGAGAAAGTAATATGATGAGTTAATTGGAGCAAAGCGCTGATAAAAAGAGAGCAAAGTATTACCTTTGATTGGGAATCCAACTGTACACACTACTAAGGACATCTGAAATAGAGGGAGAGGAACAGAGTTAGTAAGAGAGATGTTGCTGGCACTTACAACTAAATAATATAATAACTTGTAGACAAACTAAGATAAAAGTAAATATAATTCAATTTTGTGACATTTTGATTTGATTCGACATAATTGAAAAAAACTTTTCGCTTTCTTCCTATAAATACAAATTTTAAGATTCTCGAGAATTGAAAAAAAAATATTTTAAGAATTCTCAATCGGCCACAAAATAAACCAAGGTCATATCAAAAAATTTCAAACTAGATTTCTGACGTTAGAAGTTCTAAGATTACAGTAGCAGTAAAAAACAAATAAATTTTAACAGAATTGTAATTATTATGATATTAAATACAATTTGGAACTTTCATTTTTAATAAAAGCCATTTACTTTTTTTAATTTTTTCAGCTACTCTTAATTAATTGAATAAAAAATGCAATTTCTGAACACTCGACGGCTTCACTACCTCAAAATATTATACGAGTTAGTAAACTGAAGAGAATGAGAAATCTAAGGGCAGACAAAGCTTCTGCTTTATTTCTCTGAGGGCAACAGCAATGAACTTAACCCTCCTTTGACTAGCTTAATTTTAGAGTAATTTGAATTCAACTCTTACTGTTATTTATTTATTTTGTTTGTTTACCTCATTTTGCGATTACATGTCCATCTTTCTTTTACTTTCATAAGTATGAAATGTTATCCAACTTTTAATTAGAGAGATTGGTGTTTTCATTCTTCTCCAACGACCAACGACTCAGGAGGTAACCCTGAAAAATAGGATCTTTTATTTCGAGTAAATAATAAAACTATTAAATATAAAGTAAAATGTGTTTAATATTATTTAATTAATTAGTAATCGCTTTTTTTTCGAGGCGGGGCTAAACATCCAAATAATTAGGTTTCGTGAACGTGGTGAAAACACTTAATTTACTAACACCATTTTTCTAAAACATAAAAATCACAAAAGATTAGGGTTCAAATCGGGAATATATTCCACTAACAAATGCTCGCTTCATAACCACAACGCCAATGTCAAACTTGCCACATGTTAACTAATACCTAAAAAATTTTAATGTTAAATTTAATTAATACTTTTGACCGCTACTTTAATATTTTCGGCAATCTTTTTGAATTCCTTCGTACGTCCAGCCGCTTGAAATGACTCTCTAGCATAGAAATATAATAATCATTGCTGTATAGGAAGAGTTTATGTTCCTAGAAAGTAGGAAACTTTGACTTACCCAGGACTTACTTAGAGGCCGAAATGTGCTAGACCCTATTGGTGCTATAGGGTCTGATAAATAGGACCAACATCATAAAGAGCATCCATTGTGGCTTCCTGATGTTGTTCGCATTTATTCACGCGTAACATCCTTTGTTAAAGAGAAGAAGCAGGACAGTTGATGAGTATGTATGATGTTAAACTACGAGTTTGTACATGAATACGCCGCATACTTCAACTATCTCTGCATTGCAGACCCACGAAGCAGTCGGGGTGTCAGTGTGTTGCTTTATGTGATTAAACTAGGATGCCTCTACATACAATTTACTATGATCCCTATTGAAATGACTAGTCCTTCTAGTAAAAAGAAAACAAAACAAAAATGTCCTAGAAGGATAATATGTAAAATGCACGAAAGTATTCAAATATAACATTTTATGAAAAAGAAGCTTGTCTTTCTATCCATTCTTTTAGAATTACCTTAAATAAAGGTTTTCTACGCACGTAACAACACAAAATCAAAACTGCAAGACTAATTTTGTAAAAATAGTTATTTTCAGTCGATTTATTTAAACAGTTTAACTTGAAGAGTTTCAAGAATAATAAAAAAAGCTTTCAAGATAGTGTCTCCTTTCAAAACTTGTAAACATCATTTCACAGATTTGAAATAAGAAAATATTTATTTAGTACTATTTCCGAAAAAATCTCAAAAAAACTAAAATATCTATTGAGTAAAAGGACACTTTTGATCATCAAATCCTTAACATTTGTAACTTTTGTTTACATAGTAATTAATATTATTCAGAGGAAGATACTGTACGCACATCAATTGAACCTGTAACCAACAATCGAATTATTATGGAATAAGTTTAAATTAAAAGTTGTAAGTTTTCAAAACAAAAATCGTTAGATCAGTTTTACACAAAATCTCAAAAAAATGATCGAAAAAGTACCTTGTCGAGGAATTTTCTTTGCTAAATTAAGTCCCAAAGGGGTACTTAACATAACTTATTACAAAGTTGACTCAGAGGATTTCAAATCGTGTTTTCTAGTAAAAATTCTCAAAAAAACAATATTTGAAATGATTAAAATATTTCTTAGCCGGTTCTTACTTTCAAGTAAAAAAAGGATTCAAGATAGACATGGACCAAAACTAGTAATGCACACATTTTGCGATTTTCTACCTTCAAAAAGGGCTCTACCAAATCTCATAGCGTTCAATTGTTTTCGTTGGAATAAACCTAAAAAAAATAAGCTAAGACAACATAACCTCTTTCATATAATGAGATAGTATATGGGCAGTGGAAAGATCCTCTAAAAGATGAAATCAAACATCTCTAATCCAACCTGATGATTGATTCAATCTCTGAAGCTGGATAAGACAAAAAAAAATATTTACATACTAATCAGAATGAAGAAAAACGAACGTACTACAACGGATAAAATCTTGAATATATTCCCATTAATTTCAAGTCAAAGAAGTACAGAGTTTGTATATTCTTTGTATCTGAAATATCACAAAAAATAAAACTATGACCACTTTGACTGTTAGGAATTATGAAGAAATTTGCGACCACAATCTCAACCTGGAGTATAAGTGTGGTGTAAATTTTACAAGTAATATTAGAAAATTTGCGTAATAAACTGATTTTACAGATTTTAAGAGCTGGAAGCATATTTTTTCCCCTTGTTTTTACAAAGTCAATATCAAGACGTAACAAGATAGAATAAATTTAGGCTAAAATAGGAGATAGATAGATAAAACTTTATAATGGAAGCGTAATTAATATATTGAATTATTTTTTACCATTATTCGATTAATACTTGCAAAAAGGGAAGGGATTAGCTATGAGGTTAGCATACTGGACTCCCACGCGGAGGTCCCGGGTTCGAATCCAGCAGCTGACCCTTAGATTTTCTCTTCCTAGGAGCTTCTTACAGCTCACTGTCCGGTGATGGACAGTGTTGTCTGTAACGAGAGAACACTGTCCGGAGGCCGGCAGTGCACTGGAAAAAGCTCCGGGCGCTAATGACCTCAGCTGTTGATGCGCCAAAAAAAAAAAAAAAAAAAAAAACTTGCAAAACAACAAACCTTAAAATAATGATAAAAATTAATAAACATTTAGGAAAATATTAAAAAAAGTATTAAAGTTGTAAGTTACAGTGAACTAAGTATCAAATTAATAACTGTAAGAGTTGCTAGAAAAAATTGTAGATATAAAGATCACATACAATACTTTATAACATATATATAACTAGCATAAAGTTTACCAGCAACCAGTAGAGTTGAATCTTTTTCACAAAACATTACTTAAATATCTTTATACGGTTAAATAAAACCTTTCTTTGTTTTCTCTTTTTTTTAAAAAAAAATTATCTTTTTCTTTTTAATTTTACAGGAGTTGAGAGGAAAGAGGCCCTTTAAAATATGGGACAGTTGGAGAAATATTAGAAAAAGCTTGGTTGTGAATAGTCTGAAAGATTTAGAATCTAGAGGTATACATTATATTTTGTTTAAAACTAATTTCTTAAGTTTCTAAATGGAAAGCCAAAGATACTTTATAACTTCCTTTGAAAACTAATTTTGTATGGCAATCAAAATCAAATTCAGCTATGATTAATTGAAGAGTTCAATTAAATACCAGTCTAAGAGCTAAAACATCGATATATGTTCAATAACTTATTCCAACGTATTAAGTGACAATAACCAAACTTATTGTCTCTTGTTCTTACCAAAAGATTACAAGAATTCAAATTTGCAAAACATATTCAACACTTTTTTCTTTAATTTAAGAGGAATAATATCTAAGGCCAGACTCAGAGCCTTCTTTGAACACTGCCATCTCCGGGCAGTGTATTTCACTTGTACTAATATTGAGCACGATTCAGAATAGAAATTTCACTAATTTTTCTAATTAATCGTTTCCAAATTTGGGGAGAGAACGAATTCCACATGGTAGAAAACTTATGAACAAAGTTACTTCTTCAAATTTTATTGCTTACTGTTATAGCCCAGGTTAAATTCAGTAAAATCTAGTATTAATTGTACTCGACTTTCACTTACTTCAACCTGAATGTTTTCTCCTATTTCAAATTATTGTTAGTTGTCTTCTATGAAGGTTCTATATAAATTCTTTTAAGGGACGAGCTACATATTCCAGAGTCTTCTCTTACGATTATTTTTAGAATAGAATCCCAAACAAAAGGCTGAAATTAAATAGATATTATTGTACATTTCCGTAAAAATATAAAAAAATAATCAAAAGTTATTTTATTCTATTTCATATTTATTAAGTACTTAATATACCAGGTTAAAAAAAAGTTGAAATAGTTTTTGAGTAACTAACAAACAACCTTCGGAATATTCACACGTCATAATTTTTTTCAAACAGAATTTTAGCCATTACTTTAATCTTTAACAAAACTATGAAAGAGATACGACCATACATGAAATTTGACACTTTAAAGGGAAGGCTGAACATCCTCGAACTGACCTAATTCAAAAATCTCAAAAATGTGAACAGTTTATTCATCAAAGTGGTAAATCCAAATAATTGGATTTTGCCAAGAATTTAACATGGTAGTATTTAATATTTTGAACACATTAAATTTGTAATTTCTGTTATTTTACAGTTTTTAGCTATAACAGTTACGAACACCCAAAAGACAGACATTTCACTTGTAAAAATCACTTTTTCATAATTAGGAAATTGAAAAAACAAGACTGGTGAGAACAGAAAATCAATAAGACTGCAATGCTTTCTCTTAATGAAGTTTAAAAGAAAGTAAAAGGTGACCAGATGCTCTAAACTGCACTTATAATTACTTGCTGAATCAAAGCTGAATCTATAAGGAAAAGCTGTCGTAGCAAATGTTAACAATACAATTAAAATAAAATAAAAAATAATTAAGAAGCACAGCTGTAAATCGATACAAAAAAAAAGGTGTACACTCTTCAATGTGAGCAGGAATCTGTTCGTACAAGAGTTTGTATTAAACTTTGAAGCCACTTATTCACACAATAGACGTAACACTTTAACAAGATTATAAACTGTGATTAGCACCTCCTTACATATTCTTAGCTTCTTCCTTCTTATAGTTAGCTTCCTCTTAGCCTCCATATTCTTGAAGGTAGTATATTTCTAGAACAGAAAAAAAATGTATATCTTAAATTAATTATTTTCTTGCAGGAAAAGAGAAACTACAAGTGCCAGCAAACGAGCCAGTGAGATTAGTACTTGAAAGTGACGGCACGCAAGTTGAAGACGGGGAATATTTCCGAACTTTACCTAATAATACTGTTATATTATTATTAAGGCAAGGGGAGAGGTGGTACCCGACAGGAGTTGACGTCATCCGCACTGGTATCTTAAATTTGTTTTATTTAGAGAGAGAAAGAATCTATTGCGAAAGGAATGTTCGGGTGAAATTTGCCTTTTAAAAAGACCACACATTAGTAAAACCATTAAGAAAGCTAAAGAAGATTATTCAGTGTTTTGGAACGTGAACAGAATTTATACAGAATCAAATTATTTCTAACATTAAAAATTTACACAATATTTAGTTACCTTTTTTAAATTTATTGAATTTTATCATTAAGGGCATGAATCACACCCCAATATATCACGAGATGCATGAATCTCAAATACTCTACAAGATGGATGTAACCAGGAGTCGGGGAGATGAGAGTGACCATAGAATCAGCTGACAATCACTCTTGTCCAGACCCCAAATCGGTATTTTTCATAACCCGAACATATCCATTAGAATGAAAGCAATGAAACTGTTTCATTTTTTGAAGCCATACAAAGTTTACGCTAATCTAAGATACTGGACCAATAAATGGTAGAAAAGCGCCTCATTTAGCCAACCTATCCATCTTCTAATTTCCCGAAATACCATTCCTATGTCCATTGACACATGAAATATCTATCAGAAGATGAGTATAACATTGAAAATAAAGAGACTTTTTCAAAGTTTCCTGGAACATTATCTAGGAACAACTTTGAGGTGAGGATACGAAAACTTAGTAACTTTAGCGTCTTCTGACTTTTAGAAGACGAACTAGTTTAACCGAAACAGAAACAAGTCTTAGCTTGATAGAAGTTTTCCATTAATCAAGAGATACCGCCAAGTGATCTCACGTTTACCCATCATAAATATTCTAAATGTATTTTTAGACGCAGATTTAAGATTCTGAAAGAAAAAAGCTTCGCTAGTTTTTTACACTACAATTTTATTTTTGTTACTTTTCCCCCCACAAAAACTGAAAGTTAAAAAAACCTAGAGATTAACTCCTAAAATAATTGAAATTACGAAGTGTGAATCAATGCAATTTTCTACTGTCTTTGATTCTGTTAGAATGTTGTGTAAATAGGACTTTTTCGAAAGTACTTCAACATTTACCAACTCTAAACGCGCTTTCTTTTTTTGTTCTGTAGAACTGACCAGCAGTATGGATCCGGTAGCATCCTACTTCTTGAGTGTACACAAAGAGGATGGACAACCATCTCTCACCAGAGTACTAAACTTACTATCAATAAAAGTCTATTGATGAGATTAGACATCCGGAGTCAGCTTTTTATATCCCATAAAAATTCAAAATCTAGTTTACATTCAATTATTAATCAATTAAGTAAGATCGTCCAAATAATCCGAAGTTCAGAGAAAGGATCTTAGAACGGCTAAATTACACTTGGTACATCTAATCATTCCGATTCTGAGAACTTCTCGCAATCCTTTCTCGTCCAACCTCCTGCTGCGTCAGATGGATGCATTTTATCGTTATTGAAGCACACATTAAGTTTGGGTGACTTCACACGCGTTCCATTTTTATCTTATTGTTTTTGTCGATCAAGTTACTGTTTCTAAAAACCATCTAAATTTCCTCAATATACAATAATAAAATTCATTTTTATATTCATATTATTTATTCATTTTTATTCCTAATAACTATCCATTTTGAAAATATAATTTTAATAGATAAGCGTAGTCAGTAGAAAAAGTTTAGAATTATGAGATTCTCTCAGAAGACGAAATTCTATGACGACCACCAGTAAAACTAGTTTCTCTACTTACCAACCAGATAACGGAGGGATTTAATGTTATTTGCTAAATATATTTGAGATGGGTTCCAAAACAATTAGCATATCTTCGAAAAGCTGAACGATTAGTGCAAATCCTTCTGAAATAATACACGTTGGAACTGATTTTATAAATGTATAAATCAAGTTTAATCTCTGGATACATTTAAATCTTTATTTTTTATTTTTTTTAATTATCTCCACCTCTAGCGATTTCGGCTATCCCGAAGATCGTGTGCGAGACGATACATGCACTAGAATTGCAGGATGAAAGCCCATCGTGGAAGATCATGGATAACAAAGGAAGAGTCACGGTTGTATTACATTGGGACCAGCAGAGGAAAGAAGCTTCGCCACAACCTCTAGCCCAACAGCAACAACAACAGCAACAACAACAACAACAACAGTTAGTACAGCCGAGGAAACAACCGTCGCTAGTTATACAAACTAGTGTCGATTCAACCACCGGCAAGAAAGAAACTGTTATTAATGATGTTTACCCTCCAAGGTACAATGTTTTATATAATTTTCTTTTAAATTGCATCTCTCGGTGTTTTCAAACAATGTTTTAACAACTGGTGGCTGAATCTGCATTGTCAGTTGGTTTGCTTAGAGGAAGCACGTCAGCTGTTTAGAAAAATATTTCTAGGTTATTTTTCGGAAAAAAGAATTTCTTAAAATGGGTAAAATTATGTAGATATTAAGAAGATTCATTTTACTTTGGACAATAAAGACCATTACAAATTATCCGAAAAACAACCAAGAAAATATTAGACAGACGTGCACCTCAAGATACAACAATTTTAGATTAGTAGTATTAAGTTAAAATAAACTCAATGTAATTCTTAAGTATTCATAAAATAAAGAATAGGAAATTACTAGTTTTACTAAGTCAGCTCTTTAAAAGCTGACTTTTTGACATTCGGTTTTTTTAGAAAGATGCTATGTGAGCAAAGTTGTCGTTACAAACAATTTGGACTGAGAATCATACTGTAATACGATGCCTTCCAATTTTGCTTTTCTTCTACCAATATGTCCTCTCAAACTGAATTTGAAGAGGAAAGTAGAAATAAATAACAATCAATTCACGTAATAGTACTTGATTCAGATAAGTTAGATCACTAAGGAATAGCAAATCTGTCTCCTCACAGCGAGAAATTACCGTAATTAGATCAATTTAATACCTCTGTAAATTGAAGAAAATCCTCAGCATCAATGAACTCCCTGAAGCCTTTCAAAGATATGATTGTTTTGGCTGTGATCATATTTATGAAGGCGGAAACGACGAGTTTGCTTCTTTATAATTTCTTTTTGAGATTGTTGATAGTTATACTAGATCAACCACAAATGACCGAGAGTCATTAATCGACCGTGGGAAAGATATATATGCTACACAATATGTTTATATAGTATCTACTATGATATAGTAGTATCTATATCATCCCTGCCCGGTACTCGGAATAATAATTTTAACTAATTCTCCGAATACATAAAGATAAAGGGTCCACAACTGGGAGGTAGATTAATTTGTTAAAGAGTCGCTGAAAAGTCAACACTGCGACATATTGTAGAACATTTTGTTTATCTAACAAAAATAATATAATATATAAGACAATATTAATATTATGAAAATATTAATTTTTTATGTAACCAACATTGAAAATTAATATTTACTTAATCAATAAAAAAAAATAGTATTAATTGATAATTTTTGATTGCAGGTACCAGACAAGCCCTCAGATCACAGTCATCAACCATGATGAAGTGTATCCCAAGCTGCAACGCAGCGGGGGCAGTGTGGGTGGAGGCAGTGGAGGCGGCTCCTTCGAGTCCACCACAATACATGTACACACACCAGAGTGTTCGAACCATGCGCACACCCCGCAAAGAAGTGGCTCACCGGGTAATTCGGCCACCGAATGCGACTTCCATTGTTGTTCCCTACACGAAGAGGGCAGGAAGATTGCTGTACATAAGTCAGTGGCTACATCGCCCATCCAAGACTCCCTGTCGGCATCCCCTTCACCGCACCATCCGCGCGCAACTAGGTCCGTCAACAATTTATTCCTAACTTAATGCACAAATATAATTTGATTTATTTAACACTTATTTCAAATGAATTTTATTTTTACTAATTAACGAAATATGAAGATCAATTAGTACATGTTCTCTCGAACAATTAAAGCAAATGTGTGGAGTACGTGAATTATGCGTAACTATACCATACTATGAATCCACCATGGACAGATTCAGTTTTTTTTTTCTTCTAAAATGAAAAAAATTGACAGTTTATCATCCAACTTACCAATCTCATTCTCAACTTCAATAACAGCCTCGTCATTAGAGTTTGTTTCTTCTATTTTGCATCTCCCTAAGCATAAAGCCCCTATTTGAAGTCAGATTTTTACCACCAGTAGTAGCCTAGGCAGCATATGACCATCATTACACTTTTGTTATATAGTTCCAAATAGGTACAAATGGGGATTTATTGCGGATCTTTTTTTCTGCAAATATAACAATGAAATATTTATATAAAATTGACATAAAATTAAAAAATACTTGCATCTTAAATTAATTTCTCATTTCTTCTTTTTTTCCATCACCTTTTTACTGCATTATCTATTTCATCATCTCAAATCACTTTTCAAAAGAACATTAAAATTTAGTTATTTCAATAATCCAACAGTGCGATTGAATTTTTTCCACTTCTATCGTACACTGCAAGCAATCAAGTTGGCAATTAGATCAGATTAATTTTTTGTAATGTGCCTACACAAAAAAATTAAAATAAAAAAGTTAAAAAAAAATGGAATCATGTCATTTTAAGTAAATTTCTTGAATATGTTAAAAGCAGGATTCATTCAGTGTTGAATCATTCAATTAAACATTAATTACTACAATTAACAGTAGAAAAATTATTCAACTTACTAAATTCTCTTCCACTGCTATTCTTCTCAAAAGTATATTTTGATTCTATTAATTTTGTGGGCCAAATTAATAATTTAAACAAAAAAAAAGAATGTTATAATTTTTTCAGTTTATTTGGAAAGATGATGATAAGAAATGAGATGAAATTTTTATGATACACTCCACTAGATTTGTTATAATTTGGTACTGAAATCTTTGGAGCTTTAGAACAATATATACATTGAGTTGCGTTAGCATTGATAATTCCAAATAAAAATAACAAATGTTTCTTATTGAATTGTAAAAGTAATGTCTATTAATTTAAGCGGGCTTTTCGTCCAACTAATTATCAGATGTCGTAAGTTGGAGGCGTAGAGGCAACATGCTTTACTAAAAATTTCTTCCTCTCCGATTAAATAAAATCCAGGGCCTAGACCGGGAATCGGACCAGGTAAACAATACATTTCCGCCTCTAACAGCTCGGTTTTGAAAACAAATAAGACATGATTTCCTTTTCAAAGTGACAAAAATAAAAAGTTATTTTGACTTTCTATTGCTTAAGGGAATATTTTTAATTAAAAAAAAACAATCAAAAGAAGAATACATTTTTCAAAGGCACATTGCAAATAATGTCAATCTATTTTGGCCAGGAACCTACTATCCCCTGCATCAGCCAATAAAATTGCTCGTAGTGCACGGCGAAACTGAGGTTACCGACTTACTGGCGAAACACCGAAACAACTTTGTATCCCACAGATGTCAACGTACAACTTACAAGAGTATTGTCATGTAAGCAGTATATTTTATTCATGTCTATCTAAAAGTTTACAAAACTTGCATTGTGTGTTCAAATAAAAAACAAAAATTCAATAGGGATTTCCAAACTTGTAATTACTTCCATTTAGATAAAATGCCACAAAATATTAAAAATAGTGCACAAATTTTATTTTCGATCATTCAAACTTAGGTCTTAGAATCAAAACTTTAGGCATCCTTTAAGAAAACACTTCAGAACTTCATTAAGCCCTACTTAAATTAATAATGGCTAAAAATTCCTTGGCTTTTGGTTAGACCACTTTTTGGATCGATGTCTGCAACAAGAGTTGGCACAAACAAACCAACGACTCTCCTAACAAGGAATTGTTTTCTGCCACTAGAACTTTAGCCCATGTTTCCATTAGTTGCAAATGAGCATATTGTATCCCTACGGTCTTTGAATAATCAATGAATATCATTCGATGGTTTGTTCTGCGTTCATGCTAGCAACGTAAACGTCGGCCGTATTCTGAAGTGAAACGCGGGACTTGTAGAGAAGACAAATCGTTCTCCAAATTAATTCTACTCTCGAACATATACTGGTTTTTTGTGTTTCAAAGACCCGACTAAATTGAATGAATGGATTAGTAGTCTGCTACAAGAGAAGCATAACTCACCGTAATGCGAATTCCAATATGTTGAGTTCCAATCCAGTTTGTTGCCATGTGCCTCGATACTTCTCACTTGATACGATAAATCAGCGTAATAAATCTATTTCTACCATCAGAAATGATCTGCCACATCGGTCCTCACATCTTGAAATTAAAATATATAAATTAACAGATAATCAGGGTTGTCTGTTATCATCTTGCCTGTTAAATCGCCCATGTTTTAAAAGCAGCGAAATAGTTTTGCTTCATAAATTATTACTTTTCATCACTAACAGTTTGCCTTAAGAAAAGAAAATAGCTAGTAAACGTTAGTGACGAATGGTTTAATTTCTGCAACATCAATTTGTAAGATACTCGTATTTTGTATCTTATTTGCCTGATAACAAATTCAAATGTTCTATCCACTTATTGTTTCTTCATATCTTTTGTTTCCTACTTTTTATAAAGCACAAACTTCAGCAGCGTATACTACTGTCGACTTCGTTCTCCGCCATTTTCTTTATTCAAACTGTGTAGAGGTTGCTTGCGAGCAGGTTTTTTAGCGTTATAAATAAATAACTGTTTTAGTTCTAGAATTTATGTATCTCAAATTCTTTTTTTCAAACCAGATACACCACTGGTCCTCTGTTCATTTAATATACAATATTCATCCTTTACTAGTTTACAGTCCATTAATAAAACCATGAATAAGTACAGTAAATATGACTGAAGTAGATATTCCACCGGTAAGTCAGAACTTCCTAATAAATTCTAATCAACTTAGTTAAGCACTGGCTTGA
The DNA here is from genome assembly GCF_049639745.1 of Rhodnius prolixus. Taxonomy (NCBI): domain Eukaryota; kingdom Metazoa; phylum Arthropoda; class Insecta; order Hemiptera; family Reduviidae; genus Rhodnius; species Rhodnius prolixus. The sequence goes on from NW_027411582.1 coordinate 10,264,919, forward strand.
AACCAAGCACTTCTTGAAAGTTTTGAAAGTAAGTGACGGCTGAACGGACAAACAGATATACATATGTGTATATACAAGCATTACACCCACATCATAAAAAGCCTTGATCTACCATTCCATGTTTAAAAAATTGACTAAGAACTAGTTTAAGTACCTAAGAACTGTTTTATTCTCTATGAACACTCTATCTTGATTTACTTTCCTTCGAATGAAGCGGCACCTCAAATGAACTTCATGTAAATCTTATATTTCTCTGATTAGAGTGGCAGGGATTTTTAGTTTCTTGTTTAGTGGAGGATACTTATCTGTGTTTTCTAAAATTTTATTGAACATTTCGGCCTAATAATGACGTTCACGTACGTATATCCATTAACTATGTAATAGTCTACTTAACTTCCTGCATTGTCCAGGTGAATCAGGAGACTTTTTGATTGCAGTTTGTTTCTTTTAAAGGAATGGCTTTAATATTTTACCCAAAAATCTAAGTAGAACCGTTAAATTTGAATGTAAACTTAAAACCAAAGGGTGTAGTGCAAAGATAAACAAATGAAGCTCCACAGGAAGAATCCTGCCTGATAATATAATTTATTTCTGACTCCGAATTTCAATGTGTTCAATTCTTACTACATTTTTTTTATATATACATATATAAATATTACTTCCGCGCGCAATTCAAATTTAAGGAACCAACCAAAGCTGCCTTTGAGGTCTGAAAAATAATAATGGTATGTAACTAGTAAAGCAATGTTCTCTTTTTTCCAATTTCTGGTGAGATCTTCTGTCGATAGCTGACAACTACCGAAATTTTATTTTGATTTTTATAAATCTAAGTAATTATTATAATTAATAAAGTTAGATGAAAGGACTGTAGTTTGTGTTGTTAGGCTGAAGCACCCCGCTGGTAGTTCACTTCCTCACACAAATAGATCTTCCAAATCATATGTTTTTGAAAATAAAAAGTTGAACCAATAGTTTTCATTTGATTGATAATCTTCAGAACTTGTTACTTTTGATTGTACACGTTATAAATATTTCGCCAATGTTCAGAAGTTCCATTAAGCATGGGTAGTGTAGGAGTTAGAGGGAAAATATTTAGAAATTCGTTCAAAATATATTGTCGTGATCCGTATAAAATTTGTATCAAAAGTAACAAGGTTTAGAAAAATAACACTCAACTAGCAAAACATTTTAAATCCATTAGAGATCACTTGATGCTTTAGGATTCAATCCAAATCGAATTCCAACTCTTCAACTCTTGCACATTATCTTGCATAATATTAAATATTTCTATATAATAAAAATGTAGCAAAATAATTTATGTTGGCAATGTATTCAAGGTCGGTGAAAGGACACGTACGGTTCCTGGACATTGAGGGAGCTGCGGCACGTCGCCAAGAGGATAGTAGTGAAAGTGAGACAGAAGCTGGTACCGACGAGACTGTCACAACTGAGAAGTTCCTACTGCTCATTGATCAGTTATCTGTGGATCAAAAACGTCACTTAACTATAAAAGATATTGGTATCATTTTGGAAAGATTATCATCGAAGATATTAGATGTTGAACGTTTGGATAGAGAATCTGAATCAGATGACTGCTATAATTGGACGATAAAAGCAACTATTCGGGGAGATGTTTTACGTGAATTAGGCGTAATATATAATGGTAATTATTATGCAATATCCGAGCATCCCGGTTACAGAGCGGATGAATCAGCGGAAGATGAAGGAGGTGCAAGAGGAGGTGAAGATGAAGAAGATGATGATGATATTTAAAAAACTTTTATAAACTCAAATCTTTTTAACTTCGCCAACTCTAAATTAAAAAAAAAAAATTTTTGTTTACAAAAATAAATAAACAATTTAAAAACTAAAGACAGGCCTAGCCAACTTACCAGTCATTTAGCACAAAGTAGACTTAGTCTGTTATTAAACTTATCAAGCTCAAATCATTAAAAAACAAATAAAAAAAAAAATTGTGCGTTTTTTATAAAAAAAAAAATATTTTAAAAAAAGAAAATTATATGTGAAGACTTTTTCCATTTTGTTTTTGTTCGTTTTTATTTGTTTATTAAACTTTGAAGGCAAAACTTGTGAGAACATTTACACGCGTTGTGTGAAAAACAAATCCGACTCCTATCCGGGTATAAAAATGACAAACCACGTTGTGGCCATGTTTTCAATATTAAAAAAACAAATCTACTATTTAACACATTAAAACTTGTAAATTGTTATTGCAAGAAAATACAAGTAAAAATAAAAAGACAAATGACTGGGTCCCATTAAAAAAAATAAATAAATTTTTAAAAAACCCTTTTTTTAAATCGAATAAAAGTTTGTAAAAAATTGTCGACTATTGTGAAAAGAAATAGAAAACTCCTTCTTTATTTACCTCTTGAGCAATTTTGTAATACATTTGTAATGTAATATACACTAATGATGAATAATTTGCTCAGAGGATCACACCGAACTTTGTGTTATGCTTTAATTTCTGTTTATTTATTTCTTTTAAGGGGGTGAATGGGTCACATAAAGAACAAAATGTACTTTTGGGGGAAAAAATGAATTGTTAATTGTGTGACACCATGGGTGAGATATTTTGAAATGTTATTTTTATCTTTTTAATTGATTTAAAATGATGCCATATCAGAATTCCACTGGGATCAACGTCTGCTCAATGGTGCATTATTATTACTTAGAATTATTATGAAAAATAATAATTAATAATAATAATAAAAACTAAATACAAAAAAGTTTAATTGTAGTATTTAAAAAAACAATTTTTGTCAATAAATTTGGAACAATGACACTGCCTTGAATGGTAGAGAAAGCAAAGAAAGATTATTTACAGATAATGTCCGTAAATATATTATTTATGGCTTATATATATGTGTAAACAAATTACTGGTTAATTTGTTTTAATTAATTCAAATGAATTGATAGATATTAACAAATTCTTCTTCTTTCTTTTTTTTTTTTTTGGTACTTTTTCCACAAATTATACATTTGTGAAAAAATAATTAAAAAATTGTGATGTATTTAAATGTTTTTTGAAACGCAAAAAAAACGCTCCGTTGTTATTTTGTTTCATAGAGTTCAAGTGATTATTTGACATTTATTTGTTTAAAAAAAAAAAACGTTTTTCCTGCCAAGTCGTTAAAGGTGTTCAAAGTTATTTCACCGATAAGTTGTAACAGTTTTCAATATACATGCAGAAAGTATTTTAAGAATAATGTAAAAGTGAATGATCAAATATAGTTTTCTGAGCACTGAATCCCTACAAAGCCATTTGGGAATACAATATAGTTCAGAATTCCAGACAAAAATATTATCAATTGCCAAATATCTAGTAAACTCTGGGCGTTTATGAAGGTGTATACTGAGGCAAAAAAAAGTGCTGCACATTTTGATTCCTCTAAGATCAAATGTTTACAGTGAGATTTCTAAGTGCTATCAAAATCTGAAGCATCCACAGAGCACGGAACTTCTTGTACTAACGCGAAATCTTCCTTGAGCTGTTTTGATAAACCTCAGCAAAGTAGAGAATTCTGGTAATAGTTTTCTAAAAAGTCCACTGGGGTAGACATAACTTTCGGTTTGGTGCAGTTTACACTTGCATATTTCTTGCAGTACTTTACATAGTCTGGTTTTATCATCTTTCCCAAAATTGTTCTTCAACTTCCATAATTTACATTCAAAATCAAAGTGATACGCAGAGATTTTTATTGTTACTGAAAATCTAAATATCACAGTGATTAACAAATTACCTTCCGCGTACCAACAGGTATTGCAACGTGAAATGAACGACAGCTACAGCGTCTGCCTTCTTTACTAGCAGCGGCAGACACACCTCAGGGTAGTTTCCTCCCTGGAAGTTTAATTCCCAGGACAGTATTATGGTGAGGAATGGAAATTACAAGCAGAGTGGAACTTTGCCAATTAGCAGAAGATGAAGTCGATAGGTTAAAAAATGATTACCTTCATCCGAATGACTAGATTCAAGAATAGGATAGTTACGCGGGCAAAACGTTTTTTTATAATCCCTTGTAATTACCCTGAGTTGACAATCCAGGTACGCTGAAAGCTAAATCGGTGTCTAAGGCAGGAAACGTGCTAGTAACTAAAATTCTCTTAAAAGGACAAACAAAAAATTAGGCCTCTTCGTAATGTATTTAAAAAATATAGTTAGTAACTAATAAATTATAAAACGATTAAATAATTTTTGTTATAATAAATCTTTTATTTAATTTAATTAAAACAAATGTTTTAATGGCAAAAGAGAGATCAAAAATTGCGATACTGTAAGAGGGCCTATTTACGTCAGTGCCAAAGGACCATGATATTTTGTTTGTGATATCACTAATGTTAAATACTATGATTAATTTTTTCATCCCATTTTTTATTTACTTATTTTCCTTTACTTGCTGTCTTACTTTCTCAGTGTATATTCTTTCTCAGTTTTTGTTGAATGAAAAGTGAACAATCGCTTTAGTGTGAGCATTAAGAGAAAATGTTTTCCAGAGAGTTTTATGAAAAGACAAGTTATAGTGAACAATTTGGTCACAACGAAATTTGTTGTTTACATCAAATTTTTAGAGGGGGGGAAAAAAATATTTGAATTCATCACAGAACAAGGATTTTCGCGTTTTTTAAGTGTTTTTTTTATTTTGTTTTTTTAAGAAAGAAAGAAAAAAAAAATACGACGATTGAAGGTGTAGGTAATCTACTATTTCAACCAAACGAAAACTTAACTCACCACCCATCAAATGGACATTGTATTGAACTATTTTAAGAAAAAAAATGATAAGTGTTAAAAAAATTAAAACTTGAATAAGAAAATTTAAAAAAGAAACTATATATATATTACATACAAATATATATACATAAACATAAAAAAACGGGTATTTAAATTTATTGTTGATGAAGAAAATTTTAAAATAATAAAGCTAACTACACTATTTGTCATTTTTGGTAAGGCCAAAAAATAAAAATTAAATTAAATTTGTAAATTTGAGGAGGGGACGTGTTTGTATGTATAAAATTTACTTATGTACGAACTGTTCTGTACTTTAATTTTATTTTTTAAATTGAATAAAACTTATAAATTTAAAATTGAAATAGAAATAGTAAAAGTCAAATAATTTAAAGTTATTAATAACAAAAAAATAACAATTTTCTTTAAACTGTTTCAATGTTACTTTAAACTGTTGTTCTATGTTTTTCTTCTTAAAAGATAATAAGGACATCTGTTTTCTTGAAACTCGAATCTTGAATGGTAGATAATGCAATCGATCGTGACTAGAGTTTTTTTTTTAAAAAAAAAAAAAAATCATAATTTAAATCAATAAGAGTACTTGTCAGGGAATCCTCACAACTGCATTGGACTACCCAGAGCCTTGCGGACAAAGACTCTGGGTATTAGAATTTGCTTCCAAAAGATAGACTAGAATATCTCTCTCACCTGAGGGGATAATGACTTAATTAAGACCGATCAATATTTTAGTAATTCTTCTAAAGAGAGAAGAATATGGGCTCCCAAGCGAGGAGTCCCTTCAAATATCATTCCTGTTTCTGTTTTACACATAATCTGAATTCTAATTCTATCCTTAGATTTTTAATTTGGTTCAAAAAGACCCATGGAAGACATTTATTCAGTTATGATTCAGTTTTCAGCGTTAATTTTCCATCAGATTATAATTTGTTTCTTTTATATGTGGTAGGCAATCAAAGAGTTTAAAGAATTTAATGGACATTTCCTTCCTCATGGATTAAGTATCCAATAGAAAGAGGGAAGATGGCCGTTATTTTTATTCTGTTCTTAAGTTTGATCATTTCCAAATGATAAGGGAAATCGTTGCTAAAAATTGCAAAGCGATATCCGTCCTAACCATAGCCTAAGTGTTTGCTATGGGTTGCAATTAAATCGGCGAAATCGGAAGTCTTGCAAGAGTAAAGCCTGAGAATAACTTTAACTAGAGAACTGGCTATTATTTTGCTTTATTCTTAAGCAAATGGAACAGGAATCAACTAAAAGTTAAGAACATTCCTATCGCTTTGCAAGGATAATTTTATAGTTGAACAAAGGAAACTTAATTAAATGATGCAGTCCACAGCGAAATACAAGTTCAACTGATAAATTTAGCCCTTATCTTTAAATAGCAAACTGTTATGATTTTAAAATGGGCATTATACATTCATTGGCAAACTCATTTCAGTCACTCCATATCGTTGGGGAACAAATGTATCTATGGCACATGTAGAGCTTTGTATTGAAGGTAGTTAAGATTTGACTATCGAATTTAAAACTCAAACATTTATTTGGTGGTTATGATGGAAGAAATTACTTCCTAATGATATTTTGAAGAACCCAAAAGTAATTTTAAATAACTTGAAAATATCCTTAACTTACACTGTCCGGATTAAATAGACATAATTCTTCTTAGGAGCCGCCCAACTTCATCCTGCTGTAATTCAATGATGGATCAAATTTGTCATCGCCTTCTCCAATCTTAAAAGCAGCGAGTAGTTTTTTTGCAATAATCCAAATTAGTAATTTCTTTATTTCTGCTCGTGATATTTTAAGAGTGACAAAGGTTTAATTGTCTTACAACAGGATGGTTTTAATCACTGCCGTATAAATGTACTTTTCTTCTTCCTAGTGAACTTAGAAAAATTAAAAATGGTGGCTTCTTCGATGAATACCTTAAGTGTTCGACTTCTTAAGATATTTATTAATAAACTGGGAAGTTGACATAGTAATCAAAAGACTCCTTATCCGGATGTGAAATGAATTCAGATTTGTGATAATTGGTGCTAGGAAACCAGCCTATGTAACCTAGTCTGTTGGAAATTGGAAAATGAACAGTAGAACTAGAAAACAGAATTTGACCTTGAGTTTAGAGTATAGTGAAAACTAATTGTTCTGTTGTCTTGCGTTTGCGTGCAAGATATACTTGAACTTTGACTACTCCTTTCAGGAAAACTTTTGGGATAATATCATGGCGTTCTTAAAAAAAAAAAATCTTCAAGAAAATTTTTTACACTCTTGAAGTCAACTCAGGATTATTACAGCAGCAATTCTATGGGTGTGTTATGAGGATTACCGTTCGCAGGGTTACGAACGGCACGTACAGATTTGTGTTTCTTATTTTCAGCAATGCGGGTATTAGAACTCGGTGATCAAATCTTAAACGACCTCTCCTTTTGCTGTAATATAACAATAACCTGCTCGTTAATTCCAGTTGAGCTAAATTCAAAATTATCTATGTTAGGTCGAATGTAATAATTATTTGGGAATGCCTAACTGCAAAATTATTTTGATGTACATTATGATATTTCCGACAATACTTTTACTAGTGTTCCGATTGCTATAGACTTTCTGTAATGTCATGCCAACAACAAGAAAGAACAGACTGTAGTCCAAAAATGGTCCATCAACTTCCAACCCCACCAATAGACGCAATGAAGACCTCTAATTAAATTTTTATACAAATTCATTTTAAGAACTACTAGTACAAATGAAGAGAAAAGCAAAAAATAAATCTATATAAAATTCATGACCTTCACTGTTAGAAAAAGGAGCCAAAAACATTCTACCATACAAGATTTAAGCAAGAATATAGAAAGGTCCTTTAAAAAATTTTTTCATTAAAAATAACTAACATGATAAAAATTCGGTCACAACCTCAAAAGAAACACGGAAAAAGTTTTGCTAACGTTTCTAGTAATTTTCTTTAAAAACAAAAATTAAAGAAAATATAGTAAAAAATACATATTCTAAAGAGAATATTCTAATGTTTTTCTAAAATAAAACAAAAAAATAATACCTACAAATAGTACGTATTTGTAAATTAAAAAGAGATAATCAAAAACGTAGAATTTACTTAATGTATACATAACTTTTTTTAAAAAAAATGCAAAATACTTATAAATCAATGAACTTATAAGAGATATTTCATTTTAAATTAAAAACTAATTGCTAAATTAAAAAAAAGAAATATTTAAAGATTCAATGACACTGATTTCATCCCCTTCCTGAACCAAGTTTTGTTCTATTATTTTTTTCTGAATTCATGGCATCGTAAAACTTGTGTACATTTAAAAATTCAAGATTTATTTAGTAAAAAAATGGAGAAATTTTTCAATATCTTCATTTTCTAAAGACAAACACAATCTACTTTTCTCCCTCCTCCAGGCAATGTAGAGGCCAGAAATGTTAATTATTGTAAAATTGAAAACCAGCCCCTATTATGCTGCTCTAGTCAAGAACGATTTAAAAGAAAATTATTTTAGAGTTATAAAATTACATTCTTACATTAACATTTCGGTGGATGACAATCAATGTTATTCAGTTTAAAGACGTTATTAGTTCCAATTCTTTCTCAGATATTGGCCTTATTGATCTTGTCATACCTTAACCTCGCCACGTAATATTCCTCAAAAATCTTAGTGGCCTAAAAGCCCAAATAAATTATAATTTAAGAGAAGTAGGCTATCCAGTCAGTAAGGCCAGGGTTATCGAATCCTGAGAAGTCAATCAAAGACTGAAACTCACAACCAGCTAAGCAAAATTCCTTTCTACAGCCACTAAAACATGGAAACCACACCAAAAAAATCCAGTCATGTCGCAGAAATGGTGGGTGAAAATCAAATACGGTCGCGCGACCATTTGGATGACATAGCCTCTCATTACGGGCCACTACAGATTGTGGAAGCACAAATTTCGCTTTAGCCTGGTTATCCCAGACTGTCAGGAAAAAAGAGGAAATGGCACTGAAATTATTGAACGGTGTGCAAGGCCTTTATAATTTAAGAGTTCGACTTTTCATAGGATAAAATCTGATGCCTTCAATCTTTATCCAAGATTCTGCCACTTATTAATAGATACGATTGGAAGATTAGCTCTATTTAATGAATGCTACCACAGGCTCGTTTAACTGAATAACTTGTCAGACCCGCATGTAATCTCATAAATCAAATAGCAGTTTTTTTTGGCCCGAAATCTGTAATTACTTGGTTAGAACTACTACCTTCAACACCATACTGTCGTGAATGTTCCTAAATACGAATCTTACTTCTTTAGATGGAGCTATCTTTACCTATCAGATAGAAACACACTGACTGTCGTTCAGTTCCTTGCTGTGCAAAGCATCATTTGGAGCAGAGAAAACCGTCTCCATTTTCCAGACAAAATTAAGATTCATTTTCTTCATTTAATAACACCCATCCGTATTTTAACAATTTCTAAAAACTATGACCTCCCAAAGAACGTAACGAACATAGAATCCTTGGAAGACCCGTTCCTCAGTTAATGAAAAAAAACAAAAAACAAATTCTTGGTTCATTCAGTTTTCAAAAATGTCGACAAAAAAAATGACAAGCTCTACATTAAGCATTGATATATTTCTTTTAATGAAATCACATTCACAAAAATTTAATTGGTAAACAAAAATTGTCTTATCAGAGCCAAAAATTGTAAACAAAACTGTCAATAAATATAGTGCCAAATATTTATATACACATTATTTTTTTTTTATGAAATAATTGAAACGTTTTGTTTTGAATATATTTTGAATTTCTATGGTACGAAGGATTTATTATATGAACGGAATAGTAATTTACTTGTAGATAGGATTGAAACCAATTCTATTTAAAAAATTTATCTCAACAAGAAAATGAAAGGCAATTTGAGAATAAGTTCAAGTGGTGATTGACACCGCAATGTTGCATAATACCGAAGAGCTCTAACTAATTAAGCATGCTTGTTTTCTTAAAGTCTGGCCAATTTCGGATTTCAACCTTCATCAGAGACTGGTCTCAGTTCGTGTAGAAACTTTGCAAGTAAAAGTCAAATTCATTTTACAATTCTACTGAATCAAACTGTCTGAAATGTTTCTAATATGATTTTCCGAACTAAGCCAGAATTAAGAAAAACCGCAACCGATTAAATTTAAATTATTAAATTAATTTCCTTAAATGTTTTCTTAAATTTCTCTTAATTAATTTCTTAAGTATGATTAGGGGCTAAGTAATTTCTTTAAAAAATGTCCTTTTTACTTTTATGCTTGATTATACATTTTTTTTAATTGTATGAATTCATCTTACTAGGATACATAGGAAATAGATTTGAATACCACTAAATAAAATTGTATGCTATACTGGGATCAGAGTTAATTGGCCTTAACAGGGACCTAGGATGTTTCTACTTCCCTTTTGCGACAAAAAAAGTTCCTACTCGTATAATCCATGGACCGATTCCCAACCAATTTCGAGAAATTGCCATTTTATAGTGTTTTAATGTTTTACGATTCTCCCCTCTAAAATGTTTTTATTTCTCAGAGTGCTTAAATGATTTAAATTTAACATACTATTCGAAAGAACATTGCTTTTATTTTAATGTCGTCATTTTGTCAATTTTTATTGTAGATGGTGTCAATTTGGAGCTTAACTTAAAAAAAAAAAAGCTATTATTTTCAAAATTTAAGATAAAGCTAAGGGCAATAATGAATTTATTACTTTCTCTCTGCATACCTACCGTTAATTTTTTTTTGTAATTATGAATGTAATACTAAAAAATTAGACAAGTACCATTAAAAATAATTATGGTTCTATTTTTCCCCTTATTTAAAACTCTTTGACTTTCATATTTTCCACACGTAAAACTGCACTTTGTACACTTGGGACTGTACGTGAGAATCGAATTGTGAAACGCATTTATTAAAGAATATTTTAATTTAAAATTTTAAGCTTATTGATCGGATGAGTGCAAATATGTTTGCTGTTGCCCTTAAACCTTAGCACTTTAAAGTTTTTAATTTCTATAAATCATTTTTAAGAAAAAAAGTCGTGAAACAATAAATTATGAAATGACTTTTTTTTCCTGGATAGGTTGAAAATCGGATAAGGCTTGTATGAACTTTTTTTGGTTGAAAATGAGATGCAAGATCACCTCCTGATGCTTGGTCAGTTCAACTTGGTATACTATGTACAATGAAATATGTTTTAATTTGATTGAGAAGGTCGGTACAGATGCAAAATAAACTCTGTTCTTAATGTATGAAGGTTATCAACCGTTCTTATCTTAATAAATATAAGTTTAGGCCTCAAAATCTAACAAGGGTTTAGAGATCTAAAGGGAATGTTCCTGTTACCAGTGGTATTCGTATTTCTGAAGAGAGCAATTCTTCTTGCTAATTCTGCTCTCTTCCTAGTGGGGACAAGTAAATCTTTTAGAATGCCTACGACTACCACAAGGTTGTTTTTTTCTTTAGGTTTTACTTCCAAGTATTACCAAGTTCTGAATTTCGTTACAGCCGTCGCTATCCAGATGTAGTCCTAGACTTGCAATGGTCTTCTAGATTCTCAGCCCAAAATTGTTACTCCAGCATCTATTCTAACAAACCCCATGCATGCCAAAAAAAAAAATTGTCTCCTATCGTGCATTCTCCTCATCAAACATTTAGCCGCCTTCTTTATGGGTCATAAAAACTGTTACTGCCAGTCATTGTCTTTAGAAAAATTTTTAATACACGACATCTTCAACAAAGTTTTCAACGGGAAGTTTGCTAGGATTGAAAATAGAATTTCTCACTTTTGCCTACGGTTCGAAAATAAAGATAATATGAGAAATACCTACATTCTACATTGACCAAGTTCCGAGTAATATTTACGGCCATGTTATTCTTCTAATAACCCACCTCTTTAGACCGAGAATGAATCCCAGATATTCAATACCAGATTTTCGAATCTTCTTTTTCTTTTGACACACTAGGCAAACAATCTTCTTAATCAAGGGAATTTATTGTCGATTAATTTGAATTTTCTTTTAAATCTAGGCTTTCTTTATGTGTGTTATACATATATAAATTGAGGTATTTATTAATCTGAAGCACATTATAACAAAATATTTCTGATAAAAAAAAATATATATATATATTTAAAAATAAAATGAATAAACGGTTGTGTCAAATTTTTTAAAGTTAGCTCTAATTTTTGAGGTTTATTTAAACTATGTAAAAAAAAAATTAACATAAATTAAAATCGTAATTTATAAAAGATATTTTAAGATTAAAAAGAACCTTTTTTATATTTTTTAATTTGTATTATTTTCAAAAAAGAAAAAGAAAAATAATACAATAAATACATATATATATATTTAAAAAAAAGAAATATATATAAATTATATGGAAATAATAGTCTTTCAAATTATTATTGTTGTTATAAGGTAGAGGTTGAATATGGCTTCCTATATAGCTATTAAATCAAAAACAAAAAAAAATCAAACAAAATGTGGAATTCAAATTTCTTTGTCATGAAAATAAAATAAAAAAATGGGGGGGGAAACTTCCCTAATATATAATTGGACACTTTTAATTGAATGAAAACTTATAAGCGAATTTGTACAGTGTTTTAATGGACTTTTTAATTGGGATAAATTGCTGAAAATAAGTAATTTAAACAAAGAAACAGTAAATTAGTTTTTAAAAATAAAGTGCGCGTGTGACATTTTATTAAAAAAGAAAAAAAAAAAAAGAATCTCCGAAAAAAAACCTAAAATGAAATAGGTTTTGTTATTAATATTTAAAATTTACATAAAAGGATTTTACTTGTATTACTGTAAATTTTCAATCCTTTTATGTATCTTTACTCAGTTTTTTGTACATTGATTGTTTTTTTAATTTCATTTCTTGAAATACGGAAAATAAGAACACTTTTATATTTAATATTTAATATTAAAAAGAGTACTTACTATTAAATAAAAAACAAATAGTGATTCTAAAAAAAAAATAATAATAATAATTTAATTTAATCACTATTAAAGGTAAGGAAGTTGTTATATACATATATAAATATTATTAATTAAAAAGATTTTTAAATTAAATTAAATGGATTTTAAAAAAAAAAGATTTGTTACAGCACGCTCAAGGTGTGCTAAAACTTAGCCGCCACTTAATATTAAAAAAAAAAATTGTTGGCATAACAAGTTTTTTTAAATTTTTTGTGAAAACTTTTTAGCAAAGAAAAACATTTTTTGAAATAGTACATTGCGACGATATTCGTCGTTTACGAATTAGTAAACAAAAAACTTTTTAAAAAAAAGAAAATAATAATTGTATAAATCTTGATTTTTTTCAAGCTGACCCACTGCCAAAAGAAAAATTTGGTGTTGGTTATATGTGGACAGAGTGAATGGATTATTTGAAAAAAAAAAATCTATATATATATTATACAACTTTAAAAAAGAAAGAAAAGAAAATAATATTTATTTTCTTTTTTAACCACTTATTTGAGTACTTTAAATACATTTTTTATTTTCTTGTTTAAAATTTCTAAGGAATCATGAAAGCCATGTCTTTTATTAACAAAAAACAAAAAACTAATATGAGAAGATTAAGCGGTTGAAGTTTATAATATCCTTCATTTGCGGAAAGCGTAAATGTTGATGTAAAGTATTTTATACACCTATGTTTCAGCTACTAATTCTCTATCAGTAAATTGCAATTAGTGCAAACTGCACTTTTAAAAGGATTCTTTGAATGACGTTGGTACTTAATTGTCTGTTAAATCGAGAAGAGGTAGTGAGGGTACCCGAGGTCAGTGCTACATGGTTTTCTCCAGCAAGGGCAGGCGACCTTTAGGTTGATCGGTAGGCCTAGATTAAGAAAAAATATGTAATGGCATGGGCCTGGCACAGGGTAGTTAGTGAATGTTCTCTTAGGTTGACAAAAAGTAAATAAATACAAAAATGGCGCTGTACTACAATGTAATCTGTAAAGGAGCTTGTGTGGGTCCATCTACTGTGCATACCTTCTTATTTATGCATAAGTCCCTCGTCTTAAACTTAAATTGTCTTAATTAAACAGAGAATGTCGTATTCTAACTACTGGATATCAAAACCGACCCTCTACAGTTGCGATGGTGTAGGAGTTTTCTGGTTGAATCCCCTCGTCAAACTCTTATCTAATTAACTTTAAACATAGTTTGGAGCCCCCCACATAAATCCGGGCGCTGATATCTCATACTTGACCGTTGGGACAGAGACTCTATAACCTGAAATCCGCGGAAAGGCATATCCACCATTTTCTAGTATCTACTCCTGGGCTAGTTTCTAAATGGGCCTCCTCATAAAAAAAAAGATCGTTAGGCTATTGTACAGCCATTTAGGGCTTACTTCTTTCTCCCGGCCTAGCTATCTGTAGAGCAGTTTCTAAAGCAAACGTCTCTCCAGTTATCCTATCTGTTCATATTTTCTTAATTCAGAATTTTTCTCGCTCTTAGCAGTTCACTAAGTTAACACACCCTATCCTATAAAAATATCTCTTAAACTGAAACTGCAATATCAAACTGAAATCACAATAAGCAAATAACTATAGCACAAAGAAGTATAACCCCTAAATGAACGAATTGATGTACCAATTAAGGATTTGTTAATAATTGCATTTTTTAAATAGTTTTATTATTTTTAGAGCTGTTTTGAAACATAAGTGTAGCTGAGTACTGGTCCAACTATAACGCTGCAATATTAAGAAGATTTTAAATGGTGGAAAAAATAAAAAAAAGAAAATAGGAAAATTGTTTTGAACAAAGATGAACTTAAATAATATATACTATATGTATTAAACAAAAAAATTAAAAAATAAATCAAAAGTATAAGAATGAAACGAATAGTTTCTCATTAAAAACAAAAAAATATTCGTAATCTATAAAAACGTAAAAACAAAAAATTATATTTCATTTTCAAAAACAAAAAACTTTTTATTAAAACAGTTTGTTGTACTCAATACCCCAATCATTAAAAATAAAAATAAAATAGTGCCCCAGTATTGTACAATCATTAAATGAGTACAAGAACATTTTTTTGTACTTTTTAAGAATGTAGTGAAAACTTAAAAAAAAAAGTGGGACTGCTGTTTTTCTAGTAATGTATGTTGGGATTGTTTCTTTTGTATTTTAAAGATAAAAAGTATATATATATATTAAATATATATCAATTAAATTCGCTGAATTTAAGTGCGATTTCTAATTAGAGATGCAAAAAAAAATTGTAATATTAATAGTGTCTCTTTGGTAAAAAAGACTGTTAAATACATTATTAAATAATAGGAACCATTATAATTTCCTTACACATTAAAAAGAAAATCGAAGAAATTATTATTGTAAAAAAAATAATAATAAGTAACAATTAGGGAAGGGATTAGCTATGAGGTTAGCATACTGGACTCCCACGCGGAGGTCCCGGGTTCGAATCCAGCAGCTGACCCTTAGATTTTCTCTTCCTAGGAGCTTCTTACAGCTCACTGTCCGGTGATGGACAGTGTTGTCTGTAACGAGAAAACACTGTCCGGAGGCCGGCAGTGCACTGGAAAAAGCTCCGGGCGCTAATAACCTCAGCTGTTGATGCGCCAAAAAAAAAAAAAAAGTAACAATTCTTTAACTATTATTATTGTTACTATTCATAGAAGCTACCGAAGGAGGGTCAACCCAGGTAATGTTTTACTATTACCATTTTACAAGTTTAAACGTTAAAAAGCTGGACCATTTTTAATTTATCGTTGATTCTGATTGACTATAGTTTCGGTAAAACGCATATTGAGTGAACAAGTCTGGCGTGTTAAAAGCATTGCAGATGGAAGTCAAAATATATATATTAAACTGATAAATGATTATAAATGAACATCTGAATCCTGGCAGTTTTAAGATGGATAAAAATCAACGATATTATCTAGCATTGCCGTTATTTTCAATATTTTTACTTCACTTTAAGCATGGAGTATCGAGACATCTGTAAGGGAGCATCTTTCAGGTTTGGTCTAATAATCAACAATAAGAGAAAATCAAACCATCATGGCTTTTGAAATAGAAAATCTTTTGCCTTTTCCTAAAATATTGAGTCTGTATTAATTCCTATCGTCTCGATCATATTCCCGCATCCTCTACCGGCCATTTCCCACGTTATGTCCGATTGATTCTTGATCTCCCACTTTTCTTTCGACCATCACCTATTCTAATGAGAATAGAATAGGCTTAGAATATCAAGCTCCTGAAAGATGTTTTCTTCTCCTCCCACCTGATTCTGAATTTCAGAGGAAGGCTACGACGTCTGTTTAAGGAAAAAAAATAGTAAATTCTCCACTTTAATTGAAGACCTACTTTCTTTTTAAAGTACCTTTATTTTCGTCTCCATTTGTGGGGCCTTCTTCGTTGGTCAAGATATTTTGGATTATGCATTTATGGATAATATTCAAAACCTTTTTTGCAATTTAATACAATTCGCGTAAAACGACACACACTATTAAGGTTTTTTTGCTATATACTAACACAATAATTACTACCACATAATTCATCTAATGCAATCGCAACTTGGCTACCGGCAAATATATGTGTACATTAAAGTAATCCAAATTACCTTCCGTAACTCTGCTTCCTTTTCCAAATGACAGATGAACATCAAATTTGCTTTCAAGCACCATGACAAGTAAAACGAAAGGTAAAACAAGGTTAAGGCTCCATTACCATTCATTATTCATAAACTTTCGTAAATAGAGCAATCAGGCTGAAAATCTTTGCTACATCAATAAGAACTTGCCCATACAAAATGATTGATTTGAGGAATAGTATATAATTTTTACTTAATTAAAGAAGTATTATTTACTGGAGAATACTCAATTTAAGAATAATTTAGTCATAAGCTATTTTAAATTTGCTATTCAATTTAACAAAAAATTATTATGATCTCAAAAACTAATTCATCTGTGAAAATCACAACTTAGAAAACCTGGCATGATCGCCAAAATCTCCTAGGAAGAGAAAGTAAAAAATAGGCGAATGGAAAAGATAAAATCAGCGATATTTATAATCCTGGAGGTAAAATACAATCCTCAAATACCTTACTATTTTCTTCAAATCCTCGAAGAGATTTTTGCATACATTAAATAAAGATGCACATTCCTATTTGTCTCATTATTCTCACATCTTAGAAGATTCTTTCTCGGTGCCTGTAGATAAAAAATATATTTAATTACACAATAAAGAAGTATTTATAGAAAAGATTAACTTAGTTTAGTAATTATCATGTTTAATGAATCAGTTTAACTATTAAAAAGTGCAATTCTCTCGGTATGTGTGTTCATTATCGAAGAGGAGGAGCAAATAAGAGTTATTAGATGATAAAAAAAATTATCATTTCCGAGAAAATTTTTGCAATACAATTAAAAGAAAACCGAAAAAAAATTAGAGAAGACATTTACATACGACCTTTTTTAAGTAGAAGACAAAATATTGTCACCACTAAAAATGGATGAATATCCAACACCCATTAAAGAAGACAGATAAAATATTTGTTATACAAGTAGGCGTTACATATATTCCGAGTGGAACCAGAAAATTTTCCTTTTACACTTCGGCTTACCAAGGTCATTTACGCGTGTGCTGTTTATATCACAAATGTTTAAAGTAGGTAATTAATTATCTTTTATATTATTTATACTAATATGTCATTACAGAGAAAGAATTCACAATCATCTGCTTTTGAAAAGGATCAAGTAGATCCTGGGTTTTGTCCAATGAAATCAGTGACTTAATATTATCAATATTTCAATTTTATATGATGTTTTAAAGAGTAAGAAGAGCTTATTACTTAATTAGAAGAAAAAACTTTCATCTGAAAAATCAGACATTATATGACGGCTATAGAATAGAAAATTGCTTTATTTATACTCATAATTCTTAAAAAAACAATATTTTTAATTAAAGCATCTATTGGCAATGGCTTACTAGCCGTCCGCCAGGTGCAACACAATATAATGAATAAAGAATGGTTATATACGCTTCAGGTATGGTGTCTGTCTTTATATGATCTTGAGTCACTGATCTGCAGGACAATTTTCCCTAACTTTATTAAAATAAGAATGTTTCCTCTAATATACTAACTCAAAGAAATTGGCAGAAAGCGTTCTCGAAAAAATCTCAGAAAATTAATAAGGCCTCTTTTGTAATATGGTACTTTTGGAATTCTATAAACTCGGAATAATATCAATACATTGGTTAATTCATTATAATGTTAAATACGCAGAGTCCTATATTATCGAAGACCATTACTGATACTTTAAAAGAAAATAATATCCATTGTCTCAACCAAAAGACTCTTCAATAGAATAGTATTGGAAAAATTTCTGAAAAATTGATTAAATACCAAGGAGTCTGTGAAACAAATAATACAGAGAAATAAAAAAACTTAATCTTTCATGCAAACTTATAGGGTAAGTCCTATAAAATATCACAAAATAAAACTAGTTTTATTTGCTATGACTTATCAGGACAATCTGCTCCACTGCATTTCCAGGAGAAGAACCTAAATTAAACGATAATACATCAATGAAGACCATGGTTCAGCAAGTCAGTTCACTTTTAACACTAAGATCAAGGCATAGATCAAAGAAAAAGAACATAATGCTTAGCACAAATATAATCTGGTATATCACATTATCTTCTCTTTTAGATAAAAAATATATATATGTAATATTAAATACAATCATAAATATTAATTGAATATTCTTTATATTCGAAAAAGTTTAATGAACAATAAAAAAAAAATGTCATGTACTATTTGCAAAAAAGATGCGAGAAAAAAGTCTTCTTTTAATCATCTTTGGTAAAAATAATATTGATTTTATCCCGTACACATTAAAACAAAAATAATAATAATAATAATGGATCCAAATTTTGTTTTTAAGTGGCAATAACCATTTTAAAAAGACCTACTTGACCTAAAGAAAAGTGCTTTATTTCTATACACAAAAAGTGATTGTTTTTTCAGCTTTCTACTTATAAACAATTATTTAAAAAATTATAATGTAGAAGATATCAACAATTATAACGTAACAAATTAAAAAAAAAAAATTAAATATATGGCAGGTAACGCTAATAAAAGCTAGGAATGCCTTAATTATATATTTAAAAAATAATAATAATCGTTCAAACACAAAATAAAACAATTTAACAGATTCCGACTCTTTGACTTATGATCTTTGTGCTTACTTTATTGAAAAAAAGTATCATCTAATAGATTTGTTGTTTACCGAGATAGACTCAGTTTAGTGAATATATTTAAACATATCTTGAGAAAATTATTAAGGTACCTGTTCTTAACTTACAAAAAAGCAAATTTAAAAACGACATTCTACAGTGGTCCTTCCGCGAGTATTCAAGGGTCCAGGAATAAATAATGTGTTCAAAATAAGGACTGGCTGGGTAGAGCTCGAAACTGCTACTAAAAACCTTGAGAGCCAGTGAGGTAAGATTGCAAGGGGTGACCTAATCTCATAATGGTTGAAGGATACCTATTATTTCTCCTTAATTCAAACTACCGACCAGAAATGGCTAAAGGTGGCGTCAGGCTAAGTAAATAAAAGGGAAAAACTTATTTGGCACCAAAAAGTGAATCTCTAGATGATAAAACAAAAAGCATTTCAATGCTTACTGGAAGACTTTCTTAAACGAAAAACAAAATACACAAAAATGAAAATAGCAATTTTGTTTTATGTACCCAATACCAATCAACAAATCCATTTGTACCCATCTTGTCAATGGCCCTCTCAGAAGCGAAACCCAAATTATAAAGATATACTTTTAGTAATGAAGATTTTACACAAAAGATGAGTTTCTTTTTTTTTTAAAGAATAAGACGAAACTAGAACTGATGCCGTTAATAGCTGTTGCTTCAAATCAACTTCGCTTAGCTCGGATTACTTTTAAAAGGATCTGAAAAGAAAGCCATACAGCATGATTTCCTGTAGACGCAATTTTTCAACATGGGTGTTAATTATACATAGCTCTATGCCTTCTGTGTGGATGGGATAAGCGCATTTTTACAAAGACAGATAAACAGAAGAGTTGAGGTTCAAAATAATGAAGATTTTTAGACTTCAATACTGGAATGGTAAAATTTGGAAGACTAAGTAGATAATTAAGCAGTAAAATCGAGTGTAGAAACTGAACCTTACAGTTTCTTGTTCCATCTTACGAGTCTCGTCTAAGAAGAAATCTAGTTTCAATTCTGAATCAAAACACCTTAATTCAAAAGCAGAGAATACTGATCAAGTGTGTTTTTTAGTTACCATCAACAGTTCAAAAAAAAAAAAAATATTTAAGCCACCTCTATGTTATTAATATTGTTCACATCAGTCTAAATTGTCCGTCTTTTAATCCTTAACAATGTAATTTCTTTTTATACTAACTCTCAAACAATCACCGGTTACGTTTACAAATAAACCATCTGCTCTAATGTACAAAGCCTCCGTTAATATCATAAGTCAAAGTAAAAAAAAAAATAACGATCGTGACAAAAAATCGAAAATAAATAAAAAATGCCTAACTATTATATATAATAAAAGAAAGACTTCTTTTTCTTTTCTTTGTTTTACTATTTGTGTTCATCGTTGGTAACTACGAAGACAAAAATATATAAAAATTGTAAGAAAAATTACCTGATTAAATTTTTGTTTTAAACATATTGGACACATTTATTTTTTAATTTTAAAAAACACTAATTGGAAGATATGAAAACATTTTTTGTCCACTTTTCTCTTACTAAGTTAACCTAAAAAATAAGAAGGATATACATTTATCATAGATACCAAAATATGCATAATGAATTTAATTGAATCCTGGCCACTTATTTAATAAAAATACCTAAGCATATTTTTTTTGTCTACCATTTTTACTTTTTAAGGCTTGTCCAATTTTTATTTATTTATAAAACTGTTTATCACCCAACTAGCAGCACAAATATACAAATATCAGTCTTTCCTAATAATTTGTTTTTTTTTTAGATTTTCCACTTAAATAAAATTGTTCGATTAATTAAATATACAAGATTATATACATTAACATTATTTTATTCAAGTAAACAAAACAATTAATGAAAAAACAAATCCACCTGAGAGTTGTAGAAGAATATGGACATTAATTTTTCTTTTATGTAATAACCAGGCAAAAAAATATAATATATATACACTTACTATTTATATCTTACTAGCAATTTGTATATATGTAAATAACATATAAAAATATTTAATAAGAAAGAAGAAAAATAGGCCTCTTATTTGAAGGTCTTCTCGTAATACTGGATTTAGAGCTCAATTTTTGATTTTTTTTTTTAAATTGTGACTTCAAAAACTTTACCTGTAAAATAAATGAAAAGAAATAAAAGATATGTTACTAATTTACAACGAACCGTAAACTTTGAATTCCTAACAAAACAATTTGCTGTGTTAATAGAAAGGACCAGAAACTTATCTCTATCCGAGTGATTCTCACCGTGCAACTGCTCCTAGGAGCAGCTATCAAAGAAATAAAAGAATTGCCCCACAGCTGGGATTGAAGTAATCTTAATTTACATCTCTTTTTACTGCCATCTACAAAACATCTGAGGAAGATTTTGGAAGGAAGTGGTAAGAACTGGTTATTGCAGGTGTCCAGCATCGGAAGTGTAATTGTCTCAGTTACAGTATAGTTTCAGATTTTTACCACCAATCATCCACCAAGACAGATTGTTGGGTAGTGAGGAAATTAAGCCAGGACGTTTGAACGAAATCAAGTTTCTCATAACAAATGTTCTCTTAGTGGAATTTACTATCCAGTTTCTAGGATAGCTTTTAGATAGATCTGGTAATAGGGTAGTGAAGAATTTAAGACAGGACGTTAGAATGTAACCTTCTCGTTACCTTTATTTTTACTTTTCACTACCTTTTCTTGGAGAAACAATAAAGAACCTAATGAAGGTGAGGCGCTACGGTAGCCGAGCGGTTAGAGGCGAGACCTGCGGAGCTAATATGTATTAGGTACTGGGTTCTATTCCCGGTCTTAGGTCTTGGATTTTATTTAATGGTTAATAAAAGAAATTTACAGTCAAGTAAGTTTGCTAGTCGCCTCCGTCCACGACACCTAATCGGTAGTTGGACGTTAAGCCCCGCCTGAA
The DNA here is from genome assembly GCF_049639745.1 of Rhodnius prolixus. Classification (NCBI taxonomy): domain Eukaryota; kingdom Metazoa; phylum Arthropoda; class Insecta; order Hemiptera; family Reduviidae; genus Rhodnius; species Rhodnius prolixus. Next base: position 10,286,892 of record NW_027411582.1, read on the forward strand.
AAAATAGGCGATTACTTTACTTACTTTTTACCTAATGAAGGTGCGTGCATCTTGGAGGAATATTTTTCCATGAAAACTTCAGTGACGAATAAATTATATTGACACAGTTATTATATCTAAAACAATATCACTTGTGGCCTTGAATTACGATAACTACTTTCGTGTTAGACCAAAAACTTGCGACTGAATATTTGCTGGGGAAAAAAAATTGATTACCTCATAGTTTTAAGTTCTTGAGACGTCAAGTAATCTGGACGCTGCAACCACGACATCCCATTGACAATTTTCTAGTTCGGTTTCACATTCCTGGCGTGATGCAACTCCTAACCTGTAAAAGAAAGGTCTAGAGTTGGCAATTTTTTCCCTTCATAAAAATAATTACTAACCAAATTATTTGTTTTAATGAAAAAATATGGGTACATGCTTACTAATTCGGATAAAATGATAAAATGAGCAATATTATCGAGCACTGAATACTTGGTCACATATTATTAACATATTTCAACACAAGAAAAACGAACAGATTTTTTACCTTAGTAATCTTCCTAATTTAATATATTTCAATGCTGATGGCAGATCCCAGGAATTTCGTTCGAGGGCATGATGACATTCTTCCTGGGTACTTCCTTCCACTAAAGTCATTAGTTCATACATTTTATCATTACCCTGTAAAAAAAAAAAAAAAAAAAAATTAAGTTATTCTTAAACTAAGTTATTATTTCAACTAAAACAAACAGCGTTTTAAAAGTGATTTCTTTTCAGACTAACATCTTGATGCTTTAATAAAGTAAAAATTTAGGTGACCACACACACATACGACTTTCTAAATTTACATTTATTTAAATTTACATTGACCAGTTTCTAAAAACCAATATTTGGATAATGAAACTTTAAACTCAGTACATCCAGCAAAAATGTAAGAAAATTTGTTACGAACGCAATACTATCTCTTGTCATTGAAAGAGGAAATAGAACATAAACACAATTGCCAACATAAACAAAAAAAATTACTAACATAAAGTGTATGTTGCGGTGTACTAGAATAAACAACTTTATGGTAATTGGCTTCCGCTGGATCGTACAAATTCCTAGCTTTTCGTTTACTTTCGGCCACAACTTCATTATGCAGTTTGATTTTTCCTTCTTGCGTAAGCCCTTTAGATTCTAACCAAATTTTACTTAATTTCTCCGATAATTCTACATCGTCCGTGTTCATATACGATGAATTTGTGCTACCACTAACGCCAGCAGAAACTTCTTCTTCTGCCTTTTGATCAAACAATTATAAAAAACATTACAAATAATAAGTATTTTTGAATTTAACAATATTAATACCAAGAGTAGAAAAAACATTTAGATACCGTCTGAGAAGGCATCAAATTCCCATAAGATGGTGATGGAAGCTGTGAAGCAGAAAGACTAGGTGGTTCGGGAAGACTTTGCGAAGCGTCAAATAAATTACCTAAATCCTGATATTTTCCTGGATCGCCATTTCCTAACCTAATATCACCATCTCCTATTGTATTTCTTCTGTACGCTGGCGATGTTGGTTCAACATTACCATAGCTAATTGATTGATTCCACTCGCTTCTTAGATTATTATCTTTGCTATCCCATCTGAAAAATGAAAGAAATAATATTCAGTAATACATGACTTGTCAAAAAAAAAAAAAAATATATATATATATGGAGAGCAACCTTAAATTTTTAGCGGAACTGGCTTCCAAATATTCTTGATAAATAGGTGAAAAAATCTTCAGTTGATTGCTGAATACAGGAAAGCAATAAAAGAATATTGAACACTTAAGTGCCTGGCGTTTTGAAACAGATGATATTGAGAGATGATAAGACGAACAAACAATCAATAATATGCACGAATTGAGAAACTATACTTATACTCAAGTTGCAACAAGCGGCACAGACTCGCATTTGTTATAAAGTTTCGAATTTCTAAATTACCATTATTTTATTTTGTTAGGTATTTTCTGATCCCTATTTTGGAAAAAGTGACATTTTCCCAAATAAATGGGTCAAACCACCAATAATATGTAAATTATATGAATGCTTCACATGCCAAATCGATTAAATCCACTTTCCATTTTATTAAATTTTAATGTCTGAACACTTTATTGACTCCCTACTGTATAATAATCAAAACAAATTTCGGCTGATAATAAGTATTATCACTACTAAATGACAAAAACATTTTAGCTATTGAATCATGAATAATTTATTTCAGAAGCTAACTACACACTCTAATGTAAATTGTAATAAAAATTTAGTTTAATCACTATAGAACGCAATTGACGACTTCTTAAACATGTATTAAACATGATTATTATGAAAATTCAAGGACAAAACGACATGACATGAGCTAAAATACACCTAACGAAGAAGACATAATTTATATTGCTGAAGAATCAATTTAAACTAGGAAATAAGTAATATTTCCTAGTTATATTACTTGTAACAGAATAGTTGCTACTAATTTTTGCTAAAATCTTTAATAAAAAATGTGTTTAATGGAGTTTTACTATAATAAAAATATAAATTTAAGACTGAATTTTAATTATTTATCTTCTTTCACTGGACAAATCGATTATCTTCCACAATCTCTTAAAAATTGTTGTAATAATAACGATCTATTCCATCTTATACTTTTAATATGTCGTTAGATAAAAAATATAACTGCAGCAATGCAGTCTACATTGTTGATTTGAATCTATTGTTCAACAGTAATTTTAAAAACAATATATACTAGTTTCTCATTTTGCTCAACTTTTTGTTTTATGGAGTTAATCAATTTGGCAAGCGAAGCATTCATATTTATACAACATTAATGCAATATTATTCATCAATGTTCCCACCATTGGAAAATTTCATATAAGAATATTGTGTTCGTTCCGATAATCTACCTGGTTCATCACATTTACAAGTGTGCAGTCCAGCTTAATGAAAATAATAGAAGTATTTCTTAAGAAAAGTTCAATGCAACTCAATGTTATACAACAACAGCACAGGGGGTCCACTCATGGACTAAGTGCAAACTTATTTCCTAATGTATAGCTCGGTTTAAGATTAGATTACTCTGCAAACTGTCTGACTCAGTTTCTTCTGAACAGTCACATTTGCACGTAGAAACTTAGATAATAAATATGAGAAGCAAGAAATGAAATACCAATAAACAAAATACGAATAGCAGTAGAAAATGAATACCAACCTATTTCTAATAACGTTAGCCGGTTGGTGAAAATCTTGCCCATTGGGTTGCCAATTTATTTTACTTTTTAATTCCTCCATAAGATCTGGTGGTTGGGACAAAATTGAATGTTGAGCTGTTGGACCGGTGAACACACGGGACGTATCAAATGGATCAGGCGATTCACTTTTTACTAACTCCTCCATACGTTGATAACCATTCCCTACTAGAAAAGAAGACATAATTAGAAGGACTAAATAAAAAAATCTTACTCATTAAACACTAAATATTGGCACATAAAATTATATCTAAATATTTAAATTTTCGGAGGGTAACTGTTAGATTTTAACAATTCAAAAGCATATATTAAACAACATTTCATAATTTAATAATAATTAGCATTTATATTCTTAAATTAATTCGATTTAGGTAATATTAATCTTGATTAATTAAAATCAAATAAAAGTCCAATCAAAAAAATAATTTTTCCTAAAACATTTAACGTAGTATAATGTTAATAATTCTAAAAGCGTAAGAGCCAAATAAATTTAAATTAATAATTTCCTAACAGCAATTGATAAAATTCTCTCTTGAATTTCAGTTTTCAGATAAAATTAAACTTTAAGGGAAAACATAAGTCTGTAACTTGTCTAAAACTACAGATTACAGATAGCTGGTTATTTAAATTTAATAGGCTAACTTAAATAAAATCTATGTTTCTAATTTTATAATATCCATGCACTTCTATATCTATTTTGAAAAATCTTAAAACTGTGGGTGAGAAGAGTATTTTAAAAATGCAATTGAAACACACAAAATAATAATGTAATTTTTTTAATTTACTATCAGCGCCATCTTTTGAACCAATATTTTGTTTTGTAAGAACTTGCTTGATTCTAAGTTATTTCTTCTCAAGTGAAGATAGTGCATGCAATTCAATTTATCCTCAGTTCAATAAAAAAAATAAAAATTAATGTAATGTCTACTTTTTTTTAGACGCCATTATGTCCAACTACCGATTAGGTGTCATGGATGGAGGCGGATAGCAAACACATTTTACTATATATTCTTTTTACTGAACATTATAATTAGGTTTGCGGGCCTCGTCTCTAAATGCTCGACTGTCGTGACGCCTTCCTAAGTTCAATATGACAACCATTATGCTTATCTAGAATTGTGGACTTGACACTTAAATTTTAAAATTAAATATCATACAATCAAGTTACTATATCCAATAAAATCGAGCATTTTCAAAAATTAAAGGAAGTAATGATTGGTTCAATCAGCTCTTGATAGCCATTTTTTATACTTCCAGAGGTTTAAAGATCCCTTCATCTTCCTACTCTTCTCCGGATCTTTCTTCTGCCAAAAATCATGGAGTTACACTGGAAGAACTACGTTTCTCAAAGCTCCAAACATCTATCCTTCAATCTAAGTACTTTCAACCACCTCCAGCGAATGTTCTCCAAAGATCCTATCAACTAAGCAGTTGACCAACTAGCGTCTTCTTGGTATTTTCCTTAATTATGTTGTTATGAGGACCTCTCTCGGCATCTAGAAACTTGCACTATAACGTCTGATAAATAATTTCTTACGATTTACCAGCGGCATCCCTAGAGATGCTCATCCGACATATTTGGTGTTAAATTAGTATTTTCCTAGGTTTTGTAGACAATATTTTCTAGAAATTTGCCAAGTCCATGTATTCAGAATCTTAAGATCTCTAATTCAAATCTTCTATACTTTGTCGTCCTACCTGTTCTCAAAGTTTAGCCTTAATATTCATATTATGTATGTTCAGGAGCTATTTTTTAATTTACTGTCTTTATTTAATTTGCTACATTAGCCAATATTTGTACAGATCATTGTTCTTAAAGAGATTTATATCCTTGAATAAAGCATTTAATCCTTCTTATTTTAAAGAATTAATTATTAAGTCAGTGATTACAACTGATTGGAAATTCCCTATTGGTTTCGAAAGTGCACTATTATCATACAGTTCGTGGCAGGGGCATCTATTAACTATTGTAACAATACTAAGCGTAAAACACCATGCAAAGCAAATCTAGCAAGATTTGTTGTACATTCGGGTATTTAATAGTACTTTATATCTTTTTTTATGAAAATAAAATTTTAGTAAGCATGAGTATCAGAAAACAAACATTTGTGAACTATTGCATGATATTAACATTTTTTTCCTTTTCATTATTTCTTTTAATTTTCAAATGATGAGATAAAACTGATTTCTATTTGTAATTAATAAAATCTTATAATGAAAAGCTGATGAGTTTCAAAAAGCTTAAACTATAATTGAAAACAAAAATGCCACAAAACCAGACGAGCACTGTTAACCTTGTAAGACTTGACACATGAACATAAACAAAAAACAAATGTACCCCAAGATCACGATCACAGGCTTTAATTTATTTATTTGTTGACATACCTTCGGCTGCATCTATTGGCATGTCAAGAAGGGACATACCACCTGAAGGGATAAAAAAAAACATATGAAAAAAACTTTGAATTTTTCATTATTACACTGGGACCAAAAGTGTAAAAATCCAGTAAAAGGAAGCTGCTAAGATAATACTGTGAATTTTCACTTTTTGGCTTCTGATTTTAAAAATAATGGGATGTTTAAAACAAAATGACCGTTTTCCAACTAAACAAACTTCACGACCTTTTATTAGTAGTGGGTTTTATCTTCCATATGTTTCTACAATTATCAAGCACAAATTATAATCACAAGATATTAGATATTTTATATCATTTCTGCAATAAACGCTACGCAGCTTACTTTTGTGTGAAATCAACGGGGAAGTTGTCCTTGATCAATGTAAGAGCTTAGAATGAAAGATAATTGGAAGATCAATAATTGACTCTAGAAGCTTCAGGACTGGCATCATGACATGTAGAGAGTCAAAACTCTCCACTACAAAATTCTCGTATTACAGAACTTGTAAACTCTAAAGAACCCCCCTTAGCTACCATCCCTCTGAGAAGGGTGAAAACGAAATAAATTGTCCTTAAGTTGTATGAAGTACACCTCAACAAAGACACCCAGAAGGAAAAATATCCTAAATGTATTTCTACAAAACAGTAGGTGGCATATGTTTAGACCTAAACGCCAGCAATATAGGAGGTTATTGATTAAAACGCGTATACTGTTCTTATGATCATTAGCACAGTGTTAAGAGTACGTACATTCGGGTTTGACTCCAGACTCCTGCCCTGACTGACTGACTCCCTTTAATCTTTCTAGAGATCTCTTACAGCTCAAAGTTCGCGATGGACATAATTGTTGAAACGAGAGAGCAATATCCGAGATGGTATTGAAAAAAAAACAAAAAAAAAACGGTGAAAATGACCTCCGAAGTTGAAGCGCCTAAAATGTTATTCTAAATAAAAACCTGAGCAAATTGTGCGATTTTTGGAGTTTGAAAGAGTCATTCGTAATAATTTGTTTCCGACAGACTTTTCATGATTTTTGATCTTCACGGACGACAAATAGATGGCACGAATTAAAAAAGGTCTTACGTTAATCCAGCAGTTGCTTTCACATATTTTACAGCGGTGATTTGATCTTAGAAAAATCTTATGTTAGGACTATATCTCTTTTATTCAATTTTTTTTTTTTTTTTTAATTGAAAAACGGTCTTTAAATAAATCAAACTAATAAATAAAAGCCTCATGAAATATTAGTAAACTAAATTCATATTTTAACAAACCTGTAGGTACGTCAATTGGAGCATCTAAAAGACAATGTGGTGAAAGTACGTGCGGCGATGGAGAAGGTGGTGTAATATCGCTAAGATCAATAAGCGGTGCGGAATTCAAAGCGACATTCGGCTGTGGAGGCCGTGCCGGAGCTGCGCGAATAGCTCGTCTTTCTCTAACACTTCCACTGCCAGCAACACTTCCACCGCTACTGCTGCCACTTCCTCCTTTCTCTGCCTCCAGACGACGGTAAGAAAATTGTTTTTGAGGTTGTAAACGCTTACCAACCACTTCGGAGACTTTGTTTTCTGGGAAAAGAAAGAAAGAGAAGAAGAAGAAAATTACTTTCATAAATCATTTCTACGCACACAAAAATAACCCAGACGGTGGTAATCTTCTTACTATTTTTCTTTTGTGGAGGAGGATAGCCGAGTAAATCAGGCGGAGCCATTGGATTGTTCAAATACATTGGATCTATAACTGATGGAGAGCCCCATGTTTCGCCTCCACCAACTGAACCATGGCCTGTATGTATAAAGGAATTGTCCAGTGGTAGACTAATATCACCGCTTCCTATTTTACCACCAACTAGGTTGTGCCTAAAAACATTAATTAATTAAACGTATTAAATGTAATAAAATTCAGTTAAAAATTTTAAATTAGTTTTAAATATTATAAAAATGATTTTTTTCTTAAAACTGTAAGTAAAGGAAAGATAAGGTGCATATAGCGAAATACGATTTCCAAAAACACGACACTAAGAAGAAAAAATCGAGCTGAACTTTGACATTCTACTTGAAAGAACAAACTCGCTTTGCAAATAACTAAGCCCTTGCAACGACTATGGAAGAATCTTCACAAAAGCACTGTCCACTTAAAACTTAAGCGTTTACAATAAATGTTATCTCTGTGAAACCATAAGGCCATAAAGCAATTTCTTTGACTAATAACACAGTTTTGAGGCACTACTATCACTCCAAAGATTTTTTTCGAAGACTTAAAGTGCTCTGCAAACATGTTTTATAAGATTAACTGTCCTGGCTAACGGAAAACTGCACCCTGAGCAAACATTTACTGAAGTTAGATCTAAAATAATTATAAAAAAAGTTGATATTTCAAGCTAGCACAGAATTTCTTTAAGCTTGTTGATGTAGGATTCTAAATCTCTGCTTTGAACTTTGCCCTGGATTTTTTTTAAACAATCTCTCAGTGAATTAAAAATCTAGGAACTCTCTAAACATCTCAGAGAATTCGCTTAGATCTATGACTTTTAGGTACTCAAAGATAACCCTCTTCATTTTGTGGTGCCTACAGTATGGACAAGTTGTTGAAGACTGATGCTCTTGACAGTATATAGAACAGTAATAACAAATCTAAGGGTTTCATATAGAGGGCGTGCAGATAAAAAATAAAATAATTGCCTTCTTAAAGCGCTATTAGATAAATAGCACAAATATGACATAACTAAGAAAGAAACAAAAGCAAAAGCTATCAATAACCCTTTAATTACAGGACATTATGGGGCTAACTACAAAATATAGCATCTTGTTTATGTAAATAATTATTTCAAAATATGATTAGGTAATCGGCAATGACAAACTGATTATGTAAATGCCGTTTATGAAACCTCTTTTCCTTACAGTTTACAACCTAAATATCTGTCCTAATAGTGCAAAAGAGGCTTGGCGAAAAAGACACATTCTGTTGGCAGAGCCGATTAACGTCAAAACGATACAAACAATTTCGCTAAAAACCAAATGAAATCGCTAAGCTGAAAATTCAAACCAGAAGAAATAAACTCTTAAAGCCATCTGTCCACTACTTGTAAATTAGATAATTGTATCACTGTTAAAAATGTCCAAAATTTTTGAAAAATTCAACAAAAAAAATATAATTTAAATCAATTTTGTCTGACCTTGGATGATATCCAATTTGGAATGTTCTTAAGGACTGTACTTTACACCAATACATTTCAGAATAAGCTTCAATGATTACTAAAGTATCACCGGGCATGGCATCGCAGATCTCACCCGGGCATACGGCACCCGGAGAAGGTCCATCTGAACCAACTTTCACTATAGCTGGACACTCACTGTTCATCAGAGCAAGTATTTCAGCAAATGTAGGTCTTTTAGCCGGATCTTTATCCCAACACTAAAATTTAAAAAAAAGAAAATTTAATAAACATTCAAATGATTTTACACAAATGCTGATTCATAACTAAAGCTTACTTGCAGCATGAGCGTGTATAATTTAAGAGGGCAAGCGTCAGGCCTAGCGAGTCTTTCGCCATCTCTATCAATTTTGATCAATATCTCCGTACCGTTAAGACCAATCCACGGTTCTTCACCAAAAGTAAACATTTCCCATACGGAAACAGCCCACATCCAAGCATCAGATTTGTGCGAAAATTGTCTGCGACGTAGTGATTCTGGAGCGCACCAAGGAAATGGTACTTTGGAATGTTCTGACATTACGTAACAGTCAGCTTCTTCAGGTACTACTCTCACCAAACCAAAATCACCTATTTTTATCTGTAAAAGAATTACTTGTAAAAAAAATTGTTGCGATTTTTGAAGTAGCATATATCAAACAGATTGTTCCAATTCGCAAATGACATTCCTCAAAAATTTTATTCGCCATAGTTAGCATCTTTAATCATATCAGCATTGCAGTTCCATACGTATGACGATTCAGTTTTTCATATTTAGTTGATACTTCAATAATAAGAGATTTTTGTTGAAAAAAATTCGGATTAACACTAAGATTATTTATATTACAGTTACTTTAAGCATTTCGCTTACATCTTATGGTTGGGAATGTGTTATAGTATGTTCAAGCAAATATTGATGTGTAGTGATGTCTGGCGAAGAAGTGATAAAGTTCTAATAGAACAAGGAGTGGGGAGTGAGCGGACGAACACGGAGTCTGTCGGGCCAGGTGATAGTGAATGTGATGCTAAGATGAATAACTTTGATTTGTTTTATTCTCTTGTTTGAGTGATTTTATGATAATTGTGATTGTATATAAAAAATAATAAAAAGTTGTTCTTTGAGTTTATTTTGGTGCGAATTGTGGTTTTCTTGCTGATCCGGAAAGCAACCGCATTTGGAGTGCCAACGGACAGAGCAATATATATAGATAGAGGCGGATAAGGGCAAGGATCTTGAAGAGAAATGGTGATTGTTCAGGAGTTGAGGATTAATTCCAGGAAGGACTAATTATCCTGATAATCGAGGAGTTTTTGGCTAAAAATTGTGACCTGGATTTTTTTCCAAAAAATTAAAAGAACAAAAATATACGGCATTATAAGATAATCATTTTATTTCGCTGCTACTAGTTTCTGTAAAATCAGGACAGCGCTCATTACCTTGAATTCACAAGAAATTGACTAGTCACAAGGTTCCAGAATACAACATTTAATTCTAATTTAAAAACCAGCTCTTTCCTCCGCTTTAGAAGATATGACTTCTAGGGTATACCGTGTGTTGTGAATTCTCTACGTAGAAAACCACAATCAAGTATAGCAAATAAAATTTAGATGTCTGACCATTTTCTTACCTTATCTACTGAAGCTAAGAGAACATTTCTGCAAGCTAAATCTCGATGCAGATATCTTTTAGATTCAAGATAAGCCATACCACGGGATACTTGTGTAGCGTAATCCCACAATACGGCCACAGAAATTTGGCAAAGCTGCTTCCGCAAATAGTCAAGCAGTGAACCTAATGGTGCTAATTCCGTTATCATCATCAATGGTTGGCTTAGTACAATTCCGTACAATCTAAAATTTAATATTTTTTTAAATAAATACTTCCAACAGTAAAAAAGAAATTGCAAATTTTCCGATATTCCAATTACATTTAATTACCTAATAAGTTGCGGATGATTTAGACGATGCATTGCTTGTACTTCTCTGATAAAATCTTCAAATAGGCCAGGTTGCTTGAGAGCATCCTGCTTTAATACTTTTACAGCTACTGACTTGGTTCTACCTGATGGTGTTGTCCACTCTCCTTGTTTTACAACACCAAAGGAACCATCTCCCAATTTACATCCCAGTCTATCAATTGAAAACAAAAAAACAAAAAACAAATCGTATTGCCAACAATACATAAACAAATTAAAATATTAACAAATCAACAACAACAACAACAAACTAACACAATATCTTTCTCCTGTATTAAGCAAGTAAGACCGATTGGTTCAACATCCAACGTCTTCCGCAACTCCTTACCGCCAGACTTACTTCCTCCACTACCGGAACCTCCACCACTAGGTATAAGTTTATTCAACTTTTTTCTCCATTGTGAGCCACGCCGTTTCTTGGCTGCTTCAAGTAGTCGTCTGGCTCCTGGTCGACCCATACCAATTCTTTCCAAATCCTCTGGTTGCACATAATCGAAATGTGACAGTCTTGTGATCTAATTGTGAATAAAAGAATGTTCTAAAGCGATTTGAAGATCCCAATAGTTTAAAATACCTGAATAAGCCAAACTAATAACTTATTAATAATAATAATGACTAAGCTCACAATACTTTCAAAAGAAAAATTGTGAGCGTCAAAAAAATTTGAAAAAGCTTTCCTCCTGTGGTAGCACTTAAAGAAAAAGAACCAATTTCTTATTAATAATCTACAGCAAGGATGAGCAACATGCGGCCCGCCAAGCAATTCTAAAATTGAATTTATTTTATCGACTTTCTCCCATCAATATATTGTTATAAAATTAATTATAATAAAATGGTAGTACATACTAAACCGAAATACTTTTTTTAGGGCGAGTTACTTGTCGACGACGTTTTTAAACATGCAATACGAACGCGCCGCGTCTGCGCGATTTTTTTGTGACGAGATACACACTTGTCGGTGACTTGTTCAAACATGCAGTATGGACGCGATGCGTTTCGTACGAAGTTTCATAAGTTATTAATAAGAGTTAATCTATGTGCGGCCCGCCAAAAAAAAATTTAAATTTAAATTGGCCCATTGATTAAAAAGGTTGCTCACCCCTGATCTACAGGATCTGTTCTAGTAATTTCAGTATGAACAAAATCAGAGCTGTAGGGAGTCTGCTAAAGTTAACTCGATGTCTTCAGCTTTAATTGGGTGCTATACAAGGTCACAAGGCAATAGCTATTTCAGTCTACACATTCTTAAGCTTTTTCAATTCCAAAAGAAAGGGCAGCAATTGGATTTTCTTTTAGCTTTGCAGTCTCAATCAAATATTTTAGTAAAATAGGCCTCATGGAATATTTTTACTGGTATTTTTACAAATTTTGTTTACAATAAATGAAAAATATACCATACAAACTGAAAATGAAATGCTCTTTATATATTTACTTTTAAAAATTATTATTTGTATGTCAAAGTAAATTGAAATATACGAACGATAAATACATTCATAAAAAGCTCAAAGTTAAATAAATATCGTGACTATTAATCATAAATCATACTGAGAAAGTTTAAAATATTTTAAATATACCTATAATTCACTGTTATTAAAATAAATTTTTTAAAAAAAATGAATATTTCAGTTTTAAAAAACAGCCATAAAAATTGAAAATTTATTATTTTAACGGTTGTGTAATCAAATTTATAAATCACAAATGACAGGAATTATAGATATCTTATCTCTTATTGCAGCGAATGACTTTAAAAAAAAACAAAATCAATTTTCTTCATGTCTTGATTCATTTATTTCTAATCAAAAAGATAAACTAAAATGTCTAGAAGCCTTGAATGTTGCTACTGGCCAGAAAAAAAATTAATTAATAATAAACAAAAATAAAAATGCCCCAACTGTCCCGTTTTACGGATTTATTTTACAAATAGCTTCTTCTAGAAAGAGGATTAGGAAAACATTGTTTAAATTATTAAGTATATTTATATTAATCAATGGAAAAAATGTGGACACGAGTTTTTAAATTAGGTCTGTTCATACGATTAAACGAATTTATGCAGTATGGATAATTTGGAACATTTTATGTTAGATCATGTACTTTCTAAATTCGTGAGGAATTCTTAGCCTATTTTTTATTTCGTCATTAAGCATAGATTAATTTTAGAATATAATTTTTATTGAATTTTAATATAAAACTCATTGCATTAAAAGCTGATAGATAAAGTGACCTATGTTAAATCGAAATGTTTACTGCAGACATTTAAACAAAGAGGAATTTACGACTACTTATCCAAAAACTAAGAATTTTTTTGTTAGAATATAGTATATTCAAAAATTATTGGAATTTCAACAGCTTAGAGCAGTGATGGGCAAAGTACGGCCCGCGGGCTAACTCCGGCCCGCGAAAGTATTTAATCCGGCCCGCCGAGGGTCCATCGACATGGATAGTATATGGCCCGCTATAATTACGTTTTGACGGTCGAGAAGTATAAAGTAGATTCTACTTAGTAGAATAATAGATGCATAACCTATAGGTGAAGCTAAACTAGCCGCGTAGTTACACAAGTGTGTAATGCTGTAATGTTTTTATAATATTATGATTAAAAGCTTTAACACAAAATGCATTTTTTCTATAATTCTGGCCCTCCTCTAGAATTTCTTAAACTTTGTGGCCCCCCCATTAAAAAAGTTTGCCCACCACTGGCTTAGAGTTTTTGGTGACGGATTGAGAGATTCAATTCTTAATGTCCTGGTGGCAGATCAATTTCTACAATTGTCTTCTAAGACATCCAGACCCTCAAATAAGAAATTTATGATCGAATTATTTCAGTGACTTCTTCTGTTTATTTCTTCCCTTTTCAAATTTTCTGAAGTAACATCAATCCTTTTAATTAAGTTTACCTACTCTCAATTTTAATTTTTTAGTTTAGTTATTCATAATTATAAACAGGAGATTTTTTGTGAACATATAATGATTAAAGATTTTTGACTTATTTAGTTTTTATTAAATTAAAACTTCAAACCTCGCTATAAACAATTAATTTTATAAGGAAAACAAAAATTACTTTTGCGGAATTCACCTTCCCAAATTTTCTAGTTACTTTATTTTTAATGCAACAACCAAAGAGGCGGTAATTGTAAGATATGTCTACTTATAGAATAAAAAGCCTATTTTTTAATTAATGGGGTTTCAAAAAAGAACTTTAATTAGGAAAGTTTTAAGAATAAGAAATAATGCATTTCTTTAAATTTCTGGTTATTATATGTTCAAACGCTTAGAAAACCACCGCTATTATATTGCTAGATCCGTAATGCTTGGCATGCTTTCTTTCTTTCATTCTGATTTTGCATTCTTCCATCTTTAGAGATTGATGAAACAGATCTGTAATGACACATTTAACTTCCGATGCTTCTACTATTAGGTTGCCAAAACTACCCTTTACTTAAATGATCACGACACAATTAGCTTTATGAATAAAATTAATTTTTTTTTATAATCTTGATGAATCAATCGTTTTAGAAGGATGAAATTCTGTATCAGATGAGAATGAAAGTAAATAAGCTTCTTATGGCAAAATCATTTATAAACCGTATTGACTGAATTAAATCGTCGAACGAGCATCAATTAATTGGTTCTGTACTGAAACCAAAAACAATTTATTACTATAATTTTTGTGATGTTATTTAGTTCTCTTGAGGCGGATAGTAGTTAAAAAGGTACAAGTTTCTTTCGTTATTTCCCTGATTGAAAAGCTGTAACCTTCTTATAAGACACGAAAGTCTCAGTAAAACCCAATGCCTCTGAGTTGGTGGGCCTAGTCAAATAAGGAGAGGAAAAGTTACTTACTTTTCTGATCGTATTGCAATCACTAGCTAATAATGTAAGATCTCTGTCAATTAGAGATGAGAGAAAAACATAAGACTGGCGTTTAAACCGAGGAACCAGAAAAAAGCAGTTTCTCCAAGTAGAACTACAAAGGGATTCTAAAATAACCTTTTTTTTGGCAACAATACCTAGGGATTCGGCTCACTAAATCTAATATCTACACAAAATTAGCTTTATTAATGGATTTCATTTTCTTTCTATAATCCTGATGAATCAAGCGTACGTTAAACGTCAACATTTACAAAATTACATCAAAAATGGATTCTTGTATCTAATGTTACATAGGCTGCATAGAAAATGAAGGAAAACAGAGGACAACACCCAACACGGTTTCCCAGCCGTATTAGATACCGTTCTGGAAGGAAGTTGGAGAAACAAGATCTGAAACCTCATGTGAAGAAATGAAAGAGTGTTTTTATTTCTACTTTTTAACATTAGAAACTAAGAAAAACAACATATTTCTAAACAAGATATAGCTTTGTTGATATCACAGTGTCTGGAATTATTAGTAATATTTTTAAACATATGTGTAGTATTCAAACTAATTCAAGTGCCTGGGTTTGATGTTCAGAAAATCTGGTCACATAAACATATCATAATTAAGAACCAATGGTCAATATAAATAAAATGTTCATCGTAACTTCATTAAATTCAATTTAAACAAAATTCAAAATAACACCCTTCTAATTATAACTAAGAACGTACCTGCAAATCATCTCGTATTCTAGATAAAAATTGTTCAAGCTGCGTATCTTGGAGGATTTCGTACAACCATTCCAATCCTCCATCTTCACTCATTTTTTATTGCCAACAAAAATCTTTAAAAAAAATAATAAAATTAATTAAAAAGAAAATTAAAATAATGATAAATTATTCTTTTATCTTGTTCGATAACAACTCGCTTCCTCTTAGAAGAATATGCAGAACAGTGAATTACTGTACAGTAACACTTGATAAAAGAAGTCTTTTGTGTAGGTAACAATTTACCCAATTATGTTAAACGATCATTCATTACAATATCTATTAAAATGATTTAGCTATGAATCGCATTTTGTCTGCTTTCAAAGACATTCTAAAAAAAATGATAACAAAGAGATCACGATCTTGGGAGCAAAAGTGGAAAAAATTGAGTAACTTTCACTAGAATATTACAATTAAACAATAAAGGTAAAGGCTTAATCTTACATACATTTCCTACATACCTTCAAATATTGATATTTTTTCCCTTCTTCTTTTAATGATTACATTTAAAAATATATGTCCCATAAAATGTCCCCATAAGAACTATTAAAAAAATACTTTCACTTTAGTTGAAAATATAGGAATTATCATAACCCTAGTAAATAAATCTTAAGAGGCGTGGTAAGTTTTAATAAATTATATGAAACACAATAAAATTAATAAAACGCAACGGACACAAAATGATTAACTTATTCTGTTAGCGTTAAAACGAAAAAAAAAACATCAACGGTTGATAGAACCTCACGTACTAAACTAACCTTTATATCTTCAAACTCCAAAGCTGGCAAAGTGAGGGGGATGATTATTTTTGGGGTCTTATTTATTTCAAATACAATGGGTTAGTAAAAAAAAAAAAATCTGGCGCTCTTGATTAAAGAATTATTTCACTTGGATAAAAATTTCATCTTACACAGTCCGTTCAGTTGAAGTAAAGAACGATTTTGAATAAAAAAAAAAAAATGTTCCTAATCTAATTAGTATGCTTTACAAGATCTGAAGAATTTTGAAATTTGTTGATTACTTCTTTATAATTTGTCTCTGAATTTATACATTTTTATATAAAAGTAGACAAGAAGCTTTGATTATGCGAATATAAACAATAACCTGAAATTATCTTTATACAAATAATAAATAAACATAGTTTTATTAATTTGGACAAAGAAGGATAAATCACGTTTCAGTTTGAGTTGGTTCTCTTTACTTTATACACTAAACAAGTTTTTCTCCCATAAACAGATCCGTAGCATTGCATTTTTTTTTTCTCGCTACGTCAACCAAATAATAATGATTAAATTTGCAAAAAATTATAATTTTCAAGACAAAAATACCAGATTTTTTTAAAATTACCAATTATTAGAAAATACAATCTTCTTTGTTTTTTATTAATCTATTAATGTTTTACGCTGACGCTTCAAAGTTCTATTGAGACGAAGTTGACTGTTTTTTTTTTTCATTTAAGGTACATTAACTCACAATGCTCATAGCGTTTGGAACTTTCTGGCGCACTGTCAGCTCCAGGACAGTATTCCATTATTATACTGTCCATCATTGGAGAGGTCATCCTGGGAGATAAAATCTAAGGCGTGCCTCGTCTTACAAGTTCACTGCGCTAACAACTGCATTAATTTTCTGTCTAGATAAAGACAGAGAAGTTTATACAACACGTCACACCAAGAGTTATGGATTTAAGATAGTAAGAATGAGAAAGAAGACGAAGACCGAGAAAAAAAAATTGGTCAATTCAAGCAACGGCTAAAAGTATAATTAGGCATAAAAAGATAGCTTACAAAAAATTAAACTGCGCTTATAATGAAAAAGTGAAAAAGATCAGTTTTTCCTGAATTAGGGCATTTCTGAATCAGTAAAAACGAAAAAAAATTATTCAATAAAAAATCAACTTTATATTAGTAAAAAATTACTTTTTAAAAAAATATTTTTCACCCATTTGTTAACTAGTTTGTTGATAAAAAAGTGTACGAACATAGGGTACAAAATTAAAGACAAGAATACTACATACCCATGCGATCTAGTAAAATACTTGAGAACTACTAGTCGCTCTTAAGTGCAGTTTTTGCCGCTTTCCAGAGTTTTGTTTTGATTTCAATTGTCTGCAATTTAAATTTTTATTAATTTTATTTACTGATTCTTTCTTTGTTTTATGCAAGGTGCATTTTATTAAGGAATTTAGCTATTACTTAGTACAAAATTCATAATTATATCAAAAAAAATAATATAAGCAAATTGAAATTGAAATCAAGAGTTACAAAATAAGCAAAAGAGTATAAATTTCTACTGCTGCTAAAAATTAAAAAATTAAGTTGATTGATAATAAAATTACGAAACTGATGTTCAATAATAATATTTACTCTTTGACTCACTTGTTTCTATTCTTTAAATTAATTCGACATATCTATGGAATTAAGCTCCTTAAGTGCTCCAAAACATACTATTTTATATCCTTCAGTTTCATTGTATTGAGCATAAATGACATTTCCCAATTATGCAATAATTTTTCCATTTGTACATTTGGCTGGCTGTTGTACTTGTTGCATAAGTCAGATAGATTTCACACCGCTTTTGAAATGGTGCTTAACGATTTACTTAGTCGCTCTGAGTCAATTTCTATGAATTAAACAAGAAATATGATAATTATGTTATGAAAAAACAAAAGAAAGACACAGCCTAATACTTGAAAATAAAAAAAAAACTAATCTAAACCTAGTGTCAAAAGAACTTCAAAACAAAAATATGTGCATCGGACAATTATGAACTAAATAATAAGTCTCAACGATTGTTCAATAAATAATAATAATATTGTTAAAAAATAAGTTTGGTTGGTCAATAAATTTGTCAGCAACTTCACCTCATCGCCAATCAGAGTTGTTTTTAATAGTTCAAGGGTAACGCACATTATATATTTTACTATTACTGGGATAGATTACACGGACAATGAAAAGCTTGTTTGACAAATGACCACAGTCACATACCACAAGAGAGAATCAAGTAGCACCATTAAAGTCATTTTGCCAAATTACTCGGCACTTGTCACTCCATAAATTACATTTTTCTAGCACAAAAAAAGAAAAAATGGAAAAATATAAAAATATTTTAAAACTTATTTTACGTCTTAGAGGATCATGATGTATGTATCGATATTGTATTAATCGTGAAGGTATGTTTAGTAGTAGTAGTTAGGTAAGTTAGAATTTGAACGTTGCAGAGGTAACGCAAGGTTGCCTAATACGTTTGAGTTCTTTAACAGAAAAATTTCGTAAAAGAGAAGTGCAAAGAACAAAACTATCAAAAGTACAGCAACAATAATTTTTATTCCGTGTAAATTAAATGTAATTTCTAATTGCTTTTTTGTGTAACTACGCCATTGCCCTTTCCACTTTTCTTGTGTTTGTAAGGAGGGAGCAGGTCAGATACATAGGTAGGCAAGCGTCACGTGCATTTTGGTTATGGTGAGGTTTTATGATGGTTATGATAATTAATGTGGATATTTAATTTTCAGTTTTAAAGAATACTAGTGAATTAATCAGTTTATTTTCTAGAGCATTTAAATAATGAAGAATTCCAATGTTAATCAAGCGTCAGAAGAGGAAATGGATGAAGAAACTAGTGCTCAGATTAAGGTTATTGAATTCCTCATTTTGTATACTGTTCATTGAAAGCTCTTTGTTTCTTTTATAACAACCGTGATAATTATTCTTTATAGGCAATTTTAAAACCACCAAAAAAGAAAAGAAAGAAGCCTTTGGTAGAGGATAGTGAGCCAGAACCTGATACTGATTCCGAAACAGAAGTAAATTAAAACCCCTACAGTAAACAGCTCTACTTTACATTATTTTCCAAATTATTTCAAACTTTAAATTAATTTCAGGCACTTCAAGAAGCGTTTAAACAAGGTATTTTAAAACCTGGATTGAACATACCAGCACCTGAACAAAAACCTAAAATTAACAATGTGGTATGTCTGATTATTATAATAGGTTCTATTTTTTAAAACCATTTTTCTTTTAATTAGAGAACTCGTTGACTTTAAGACTAGTTTTGCAAGGTCAACATAAGAACACTATTAAAATGTAAAGTGCACCTCTACGCGTAATACATTTTCCTTCTAATAATCACCCAGTAATGTTGAGCATATTTAGAATCACCGTAATGTAAGTTAAAGATAACGATTTTTAAGCAGTTTTTGACATTCAATCCTAATGCAACTATCTCAGTGGACAGTTTTTTTTTATAATATGGCCTTTGAAAGATTATCATGAGGGAAGGGATCAAGAAAGACCTTACTGAACTAGAAAGGATCGATTGGACCTTACTCTTTAAAAATATTAGTGACATTTTGAATGAGAAATCCACAGTACAGTGTAACTTCTAAAAGCTCAAAATAAACTTTTTCAATTGCATTGGTCACCTGATTGGTTTCACGCCACATTCATTTTATTTAGTGCTGACCCATTCTTTGGTGACTGCATCATGAGGCATTATGATATGCGATAAAAGACACGATTCTCTTTAAATCCAGAATACCCTTTCTGTGCCAAGAGATCTGCTGGCCTATTGTGAATAACAACAAACTACTACATCCATCTACTATTCATAAAATAGATCTTAGTTTAATTTAATTTAATAAAAATTACCAAAAAAGGAATTAAAAATGTATAAAATTTCTTTTCTTATGTTAAAATATTTTTTTACTTTAAAAAATAAAAATAAAATAAAACAAATAATGCATTTTTTTAGCCATTGTTGAAGAAACGACGTAAAGAATTAAAAACAGATTTCGATTGGATTGAAAGATTAGATGTAATTAGTAAACTAGCTCCATTGGCTCCGGAATTATCAGTCCAGGTGTTCAAAATATTTTTTTTGATTTAATTATAGAGTTTATGCATTTTAAAATGTTCATATTTTCGAATGATAAAATATTTTTATTTATTTTTAGCTTTCAGAAAATGAAACAAAAAAAGATTCTGTGATTCATGATGAACTGAAAAGAGAAAGTATATTCTATCGACAAGCACAAGATGCTGTTCTCTCGGTGCTTCCCAAATTAAGAGAACTTGGTATAAAAACCCAAAGACCTGAAGACTATTACGCAGAAATGGCAAAATCGGATGCTCACATGCAGAAGGTAAATTTTATTCTAAAAAGCTTTAAACTAAAGTTGTTTATCGCTGACCAAAATTAACCAGGTATTTTACATAAAATATTTGTAGGTGAAAATACATTTAATTAAACGAAAAACTGAAGCAGAACGTAAAGAAAAAGTACGAGCAGTTAGGACTCAAAAGAAATTACAAAAAGCCCTACAAGCTCAGGCAAAAGTAGCAAAACAAAATGCCAAAAAGGAATTAATGGATGAAGTGAAGAAGTACAGGAAAGGACAGACAAAGGATCTGTCATTTTTAGAAGATAAACCTAAACCTAAACCAGTGCAGAAAAAGGCAGGGCAACAAAATAAAAAGTAAGTTTTTTTTTTTTTAAATAAAAGCACGATTTTTGTTGAGAATATTTATGAAAAATACAAAATTTCTGTTAACTATTTCATTGTTACTTTCCGCTTCGTCTTGAAGTATTGTTATCGAACAGATATTCGATTTTGTGTTCATCCTGTTTTGAGTTTTCCTAAACGTTTTAAAATCCCTTGAGTAAGAATAAGTGGTTGTTTCAAATTGGTCTGACAATCTGGAGTTTTTCATCTCCGAATAGAGCCATTCGTACCGACACAAAGTGCCGCTTTCTCCTTTCTGACTAAACCTAGTCTGGAGGCTTGCTTTCATCCAAATTAGAGTATTTTAGTAAATTTACGCGAGTTTCTGATAATAAACTGTTTCATCTGGCTTATCCAACATTCCGTCGTCTGCACTCAGCAGTGTTCAAATTTTTGGAAAAATAAGGTAGTAGACAAGATCAGCCCAAAAGTGTTCCGCTACTGAAGAGATAATTCAATTTTTCAACCATGTTTTTGTACGGGTCTATTATTTTGGTATGAATAGTTTGTCCTGAAGTGAAATTCGTTTAAATTTTCGTTTATTGTACCATTCACTTATTATAGTACATATAATCACTTCTAATATATGCATTTTATTTTAAAGGTCAGTTTTGAAAAGAAGATATAAAGACTCAAAGTTTGGCTATGGAGGCAAGAAAAAAGGGTCGAAAAGAAATACCAGGGATTCAACTTCCGGCTTTGAGAAACCAAAACAAAAAGGAAAAATGCAAGCCAAAAGACCCGGTAAAAATGTAAGAAAAAAGTTGAAAGGAAAGAGGAAATAAAAGTTTTGTAAAAATATATATGTAGATATATATATTTGTAAATATTATTCTAATAAATATTTTGATTACCTTATTGGAAGTCTTTTTTAATTGCAATCTCCTAGACTAATGTAATTTTAGTTACTAAGTTTGAATAAATTCAACTGTTACTTTAAGATATCCTTTTATTTTAAAATTCAGTTTATAAATTACACTTCTTTGATGTAACTGGAAAGTGATTTAGTCATATTTACGCTTGATTCCAAGTTCCTTAAATTGGCACCACTCTTATATCTGAAAAATATTTTAAAAAATGGATTAAAATACAAATCAAAGGATGTATTTTGGATAGGGTTGAGTTTTTTTTACGAACAGCACCGTAAAATTCTTAAAAATGTGTAGTACATCTAAGTAAACAAAAAGAAATGATTTTGGTAACAAAGAAGTAGACAGCATTTGGATTTCGCGTTAACACCAATCAACTCCACAAACTAAAACTCCCAGAGCTAAATAAAATAAAAAATATAAATGTAGTGGAGCTCTAATTATTTACTATTAAACTACTATTACATTATAAAAATTCTTTGAAAGAGAACTGTTCTTTCAATTAACAAAAATTATAAGTAAATTAATGTGACTGAAATTCATCTAATTACTGAGGAATTTAAAGAAAATATGAATTCTCACCAATACAAACTTATTTTAGGTCAATATTTACAAGAATATATATACAACATTACCAGAATATGATCTTCAATTCCTATGAATGCTTTAAAGTAAAAAGTAACTTGAAATAGAAAATTAATTTATTTTTAGAGAAAACAAAGAGATGACTATCGTTCTGTAAGTAGGAATAATTAGATTTCTGAGCCTCAGCGATGAATTTGTAAATGTGATCTATGTCATCAATGGAAGTTTAACTGAAATAATCTTTTAAAATGATTCGCGCAGCAAATCCAAGAAAATAAGAGAAAATAATATCTAGCTACTTGAGGAAAGGCAAAAACAAACATTACTCCAACAAAACACTATATTGAAGCATCGATACACAAATAACTTACATTAAGATTATTAAAAAAGACTACTTATATTTAGAGAACCATTTGGAACCAGTGGAGTGAAACGTTTAACAAAAGTAATAACAGTAAAATAATATAAGTGTCTTACATCTTACTGTGTTAGTTGTCGATAGTTGGACATTGCCAGCCATCATTATGTTCTGGCAGCGGAAAAACTTCTAATTAAGTTATTGTATTAAATATAAAACCTACATAGATATTAATAAAATAAAAATATTTACTAAATGTTGACATACTATTCAAATTGGTGAAAATGTGACATTATATCAAAGCTAACTGATGTAAAGCCATGTTGCACTGCAAAAGGATGGAACATATTTAACCAAATGCTTATTGCTTATAATCAGTCGCATAATTTTTGTAGAATTCTTTCTGTAAATAAAACCTAATTATATTTACATAATATAGAAGTCCAATAATAGTTTTTAAGTGATACTTGTGCTGTTAATTAAGAATTGGAAGATATCGAAATAGTTTTTTTTGGGGGAAATTACATTAAAATTTTTTGTGAATATTAAATTAAACAATTTGAAATATTCTTGGATAAATATCTATTCATATGGAATAAATTTTTAACGATAATAATAGAAAAATATTTTATATTAAAAGAATTATTATTCACATAATACAAATGATAAAATAGAAGTTATTAGTTTATAGAAGTGTTCCTAGATGGCAGACAAGTTCATAAAATTCAATACTTACTTTCTTCAACTGCCTATAGAGTGCAGGGTGGTTACTAATTCTCATTTCACGTTATTAAATCACAAAGAAAAATGTTTTGTTTTTTATAGATTTGTTATTCAACGACTTAATCGCTAGTTCTTTTTTTTTTAATTCTTTTAATCCAAGAGTGTATTCAAATAATGCTGTTTATCAAGTTAATACAATTATTATTATTTCCAAAATAACAAGTTATTCTTAAGTATATATTGGCAGGTTTAATTTAGATTTTTCCTTTTCTCTTAATAAATTTTTGTTTTTAAATGTAATTTTCAAATGTTTAATTACATATTTGTGCCCTTGGAGATTCTGTTTCGGTAGTTTATAGATTATGAATATGTGAAATGTATTTAGTCGTTAAATGTCGTTTTTTGCTGTAAATTCTATGTGCCACGCTGCATGCTACCGTTCACAGAAATTCATGAGTTCGCTAATTGTGCAGGTTATTCTCAGCTGAGGTAGGTAACACAGGGGTACCTTGATTATGGCAATTTCACGAATATTTTTGATGTTTTTCTTTATACTTAATTAATATTATACTCAAAACTTCACTGAGTTCTTACCCTCACTGGGCTTTGTTTTTTAAAAAAATAACTAAAAATCTCTTGTGCTGAACTCGTAAAACTAGTGATCCGAAATCGATTCTAAAGTTGAACCGAACAGAAAACTAAAGTTATTTCTGCCAATGCTACAATTGATTCAATAGGATTTTCTTGTTTAGGGTTACTGATTTTGGGGGTATTACTGGATGCAAGGTCATCGTCGTTGGGGAGGAGGAGAGGCTGCTCTCTCAAAGCTTTCACCTTGCCGAGAATCGCCTAATGTTATTAGAAATTAACGTATTCGTATCGCGAAGAATTGCAATTACTCTTTGTATGAAAACTATTGCGGCCATGCAGATTTATCGTTTTCATCGGAAATATAAGTTTTATTGTAATTATAATGAAAATATCGTATTACTGCTATCAATTATTATTACTTTTGATTTAAATACAACGTTTCGGGAGAAATTAATTATGTGATAGTGGCAAGAGAACTGAGTGTACACACCAAATTTTTCATGTCCAAAAGTCTAAAAACCTTATTCCTTCTAAAAATTTAAAATGGAAAAGATCACTATTGCAATACTCACAATTACGATCTTTTTTATGGAATATATTTTCAAGTTCTTGGTCATTTTCTCGCATTAAGGTATCCCCAGAGTTTCTCTTTTTACTTGCTCAACTCATGAAGAACAATATTAATCAATCGAAAGCCATTCTCAAATAAACTAGAAAATGGTGATTTTATAAGAGAACAGCTTCCAAAGAAGAATAAAATTATTAGAATCTATTAGAACTGATATTTGAAAATTAAAACAAATTAACTTTACACAATTTAAACATTATAATTATTATCCTTGCGACCCCTCAGTAATAATATACTAGAATTTCTAGACGTCCTCTTAGCCTTCCCCCTAAACCCTTCTATCCTTCCGAGGTCAAATATCTTATCCAACATTCGTCTTTCACGAGAAGCCCAGGGTACGACCTCATAAAAGGCAATTCGTCATCTTCCTCAGAAGGCCATACCCTTAATATGTAATTCTAACTCTCCGGACTACCCATTTCTCTAGCCAATGGAAGTAAACCATTGTGTCCTCAGGCATCAAATCTGTCCAAATGGATCCCATTCCTTCTTCAAACCTTTTTTAGATCTGAATGTGGGAATGGGTATGATACATTCACTCGTAGAGAAGTTGTGTTCGATAACTATGATTGCTTTATTCAAAAGTCATTGAAAATTAATAAGAACGTTTCTTTTTTTTGCAATAATAGTCAATGATTTCCTTATTAATCCGAATGTTACTTCTTCATTCGGTCTACTGTCTTCTATATGTAAGCTCTGTAAAAGTTTTAGTTGTCCCCTTGGCTTGGAAGCTGGTGACGCCTATGGTTGATACTTTTCGTTACATCTAGTAAAAGAGGAACTATAATAGCTTACACAGGTAACACTCTAAATTGCCATCATCAGAACAAAGTTCCTTATTTATTAGTTGTAATTTTAGGGAGGATTCGAAAACAATGCCAGCATAATCAAATTTAAAGAAAACCAGTTAACAGATAAATTAAACTTACACTGTTTGTTTACGAAAGGTGAGGATAAATTGGTTCAAGGTTGTTCCTAAGGGAAACAAATAAAATTAAACTATACTACTCCGGGTATATGAGTTAGCGAAGTTTATGGCGGTACAAAATCATATCCATTATAGAAGGAATGTACTTTATGATGGGCCATGCAATTTATAATTCTACAGGGAAGATGAACTTGAGTTAAAACTTGAACAAGATGGGTTAATGAAATTGAAATTGTTGATTAAAGATAGAGTTCGCATCCAATATCTTTTTCATTTCAGAGGTTTGGCATGGAAAAATTCACCTTTAAGTGTAATGGAGCGATAAGTTCAAACCCAGGAGAGCCAAGCTATAGTCGGGACCTGTGACTTTTTTAAACCTTTATAAGCCTTTGGATGGTGTATTGCCCATGCGGATTCTGCTCTTCATCTTCATGGATAGAGGAAACCTTTCTTAGTGGTCGACATCTGTCAATGATTATAGAATCTCCTCTAAGGAAGAAGGATGGGATCCCGTCAACTTGCTTTGCCAGACACATTTATAAAGTGTTTTGTTAAGTTTACTATCCCTCATTAATTTTAACGCTGGTACATTAGAAGGAAATAAGAAATTTCAAGCATCAGGCTCCAGGAAACGCGAGAGTGGATCACAGTTCCTAAAATTTTATTCGATCCATGTTAGCTCGATATTTACTCAAAAAATAAAAAAATGAGTAGTAAGCAATTAAAAGCGTATAGTATTTGTACGCCAATGTACAAAACAACGGCCGTAATATCAGATACGGTTGGTAGCACTGTACCATATTAGGCGCGCGGCGTTCAACACGAGTACTAGACAGAGAGTAAAAAACATCCAGTCTTAGTTTAGAGTGAGATCGTGTCTCTCGGAGCTGCGTGCTAAACATTGTACGGTGCCCGTGATACTCGTCTTGTCGTAATTTTTACACTCCAAGTTTTTTTTTGCTTTTAGTATAAGTTCTCCATTTTTTTTTTTCCAGTGGATTTCTTGCAACAAGTAAGTCGGTATTTTAAGATTTATTATTTTTATTTATTTAATTAAAAAAAGTTATCGAAAAAATTATTAATTGCATTAAATTGAATTAATTTTCGTAATTACAACTGACCTTCATTTGTTTCAAGAATCATTGTATTCAAATAATAAAAGCATCAATTAAATGATAATTTAAAATTGAGAAAACAATAAATTCAGACAGGATATCCTTTAAAAAATTGAAATAAATAAATAAAATAATTAAATAAAAACTATAACAGACAAGGCCTTCTTCATCGTATTGTTAATTGTAAATAGTACATTGATTTATCTGTTGGATTGAAAGTTGCACGTCAAGGTGAGTAGATGGTCAATTTTTACTATAAAGTGGCTAAATATTATAGAAACTTCTAATTCGATAATTCGTTTAACTGTTAACAACCCTTAATCAACAACCTCTACAACAGAACTTCTACTTCTAAATTGTAAGAGTGTTGTTAGGCTAGGGGGTGCCTGCTGGATCGAAATTTGGAAAAGTGTCTAATACCACTTACCCCTACGGGAGAACCTTTCTTCCCAACAGAACCATCTTAAAGAGCTTTCTCTTCTTCTACTTCTGGACTGCGTTTTCTCGTCTACAGACAAGACGCAACTGGGTATAAGAACCCGCAATCTCGCGAGTTAGACTCCCAGTAAACGTTAATTCCTTCCATTGATGTGTATCATTCCAGAAAAATGTTTTTAATTAAATGCTTACTCTTGATGAGTGTGAAGTTTTAAGAAAAATAGTGAGACAAATAAAAAGGGGCAATCAACTTACAAGTTTTTTTTTCTGATTTCCGGTTGGCTAACATTGACCCAAATCTGTTCACCAAGTCTTTCTTGGTAATAAATCAATAAAACTGACATTCCTCTTTCTTTGATTACAATCCGAAACAGACTTGCTAGAAATGATTGTTATCTTTAAAAATAAATGGTTCAAATAAGGCTCCCTATGATTTTCCATTTCCCGAGATGATATTTTATAAACTCAGACATGCAGAAAAATCTTTGATAATTAGTTACCTCCCAATCCTAACTTAGTAGATATTAGAAAAAGTTCTTAGCGAATTTTTTTATAATATATTCTTTTTTTTAATTTACTGTAAACAGTCACTAAGTTGAACTTGGTAGTTTTGATGTGAACACTGTAGAAGGTGGCAGTTCGCCAACAAGTTCATTAAAACTATAATAAAAGAAGTGGTTAGAGAAATGTTTTTATTAAAAGATAAAATCGTGTCAGACCCATCTCTCGTTAATTTGTACACGGCCATTATTCCTTAGAAGATCTTGTTTTTTTTTATTCAAAATACACAATGTAGGTCAATATAAATTAACAATTATAATAATAACTTATTCATGGGACCTTTATTAAACTTTTCTTTTTATATTATACTAAATGGTGATTAAATTATGATATGATACTACAAGATATGCTGCTAAAAATTACTGAAAAACATTTTTAACATTTCTCTTACTGAATTCCCAATTTTTTATTTTGGTTTTGGTTTCGAACTTTAATCTTTTGCTCAATTTAGTTAGATCAATAAGAGATTCACTACAATAAAATGATCTTTGAGGTCACTTGACTTTTATAACTTTTATCTTTGAATCAGTTTTTATCTTTAAAAAAAAAAAACTTACAAATGAAACACATTGAAAATTATAGCACATTCCGAAATAGACCTGTACAATTCAGCTCAAATCTATCCTAATAATTTCTGTTGCCCTAGCTTTGTCGACAAGTAAATTTGAAGATTACTTATGGTAGAATATCTCTTACTACTGAAAGAAAAATAAGTTACAGTCGTAAGATATTTCATAACTAGAGCGGTTAGAAGTTGAGGGGTACGTTATTTGTCATTTTACACACCTTCAAGGAATTGCAAAATAATACAATCAGCATGAAAAAAAGAACCTAGAACTGTTAATTTATAAATTATGATCGCTATAATTAAAGTTGGAACTGCAAGACAAGTGTCAGATGCATTTTACGGTAAAGTTAAAAAAAAAAAACAAAGAAAAAGTAATGCCTAATTTTTAAGGCAGGCTTTACGTCCAAATACCTAATTAGGTGAGTCGTGGACGGAGGCGACAAACATACTTTACTGTAAAGTTCTCATATTAAACATTAAATAAAATCCAAGACTTAGAGATAGGGAATCGAACCCACTAAACCAACAATACATCTTAGCTTTGCGGGTCTAGTCTATCTAACCGCCTAACATACTTTACTATAAATTTCTCATATTAACCATTCAATAAAATCCAAGGGCTATACTAGTACCGCAATACATCTTAGCTTTGCGGGTCTAGCCTATAACCGCCTAACATACTTTACTGTAAATTTCTCATATTAACCATTAAATAAAATCCAAGACCCTAGACCAGGGTGAATCGAACCCACTAAACCAACAATACATCTTAGCTTTGCGGGTCTAGCCTATAACCGCCTAACATACTTTACTATAAATTGCTCATATTAACGATTAAATAAAATCCAAGACATAGACAGGGTGAATCGAACCTACTAAACTAACAATACATCTTAGCTTTGCGGATCTAGCCTATAATCGCCTAACATACTTTACTGTAAACTCATATTAACCATTAAATAAAATCCAAGACATAGACAGGGGGAATCGAACCTACTAAACCAACAATACATCTTAGCTTTTCGGGTCTAGCCTATAACCGCCTGACATATTTTACTGTAAATTTCTCATATTAACCATTAAATAAAATCCAAGACCCTAGACCAGGGAATCGAATCCACCAAACTAACAATACATCTTAGCTTTGCGGGTCTAGCCTATAACCGCCTAACATACTTTACTATAAAATTTCTCATATTAACCATTAAATAAAGTCCAAGGGCTATACTAGTACCGCAATACATCTTAGCTTTGCGGATCTAGCCTATAATCGCCTAACATACTTTACTGTAAACTCATATTAACCATTAAATAAAATCCAAGACCTAGACCAGGGTGAATCGAACCCACTAAACCAACAATACATCTTAGCTTTGCGGGTCTAGCCTATAACCGCCTAACATACTTTACTGTAAATTGCTCATATTAACGATTAAATAAAATCCAAGACATAGACAGGGTGAATCGAACCTACTAAACTAACAATACATCTTAGCTTTGCGGATCTAGCCTATAATCGCCTAACATACTTTACTGTAAACTCATATTAACCATTAAATAAAATCCAAGACATAGGCAGGGGGAATCGAACCTACTAAACCAACAATACATCTTAGCTTTTCGGGTCTAGCCTATAACCTTTATGAACTACAGTGACGCCTTCATCTCTCGTTAATTAAAATTAAAGGTACAAAATTATTCAAAATCTTTAATAAATATGTATTGTTTATACGGTAAATATTCCAATTTAAAATAACCTGAATAGATTTTAATATTTCCTCTTTACAATACTTGTAAGATGTAATAAGGAAACCTAAAATTGCATTTAAAAATAAATTAATTGCAAAATTAACAAGTTTTGATTATACAACAAAACCTTAATGAGTAAAAATAGGCAAAAGGAGATATTTTTAAATATCTAGAAACAAACAAAAGTCAAGGTGGGGGAAGTTGAATATAAGATATAGAAATACAAAAAAAAGTTTAGTTAAAAAAAAAAGAAAAAGACGAATGACTTTTTAAAGAATTGATGCCATCCATGTTAAATATTTTGTAAAAGAAAATAAATTATTCCTTGGAAAGTACATTTTCTGTACCAGAACATAAATCGCGAATTCGGCAAAAACTGTGAAATGGCTGGTGGAAAACAAATGTCTTAAAACCGTACTAAAAAATAGTTGATTTCAATATCTGACAAGTTCCCAGCAATAATATACTATTAACTAACTCTTTTGTAACTCTTTTGAAAGAAATGAGATGTCACAGCATCCCCAGAGTCTACTACAATTATTGTTTTCAAGTTAAAATATAATTAAGAAACTGGTTTCCTAAAAAGAAGACTTTCTATTACAATGGCCGTGGAAAAAACTAATCATATTTATGGTCTAACCAGTTTAAGTGAGCCACAGAAAGAAAATTTGGTACTCGCGGTACCAAATGGCAACAATCACTCAATGCTCGCAAACCAATTTGACTTGATCGCAAAAGAAAAATTTAAAAATGTGCATGATCGCATTTTCACTTTGATGGGCATCAGAACGTGAGAATAATAGTTCGACAAGCAAAGTTTTAAGAAAATCTATAAATATTTCTGTAAAGAAATCAAAGTAAGAAGGAAATTACTTCAACAAAGAGTCTTTCCAGTTGAAAAATTTTCGACCAACAACAACTTCCCAAGCAGGAAAAATACTCGTAAAAGTCACAGAATTACAAGCAATGTGATTCACGAAGAATGAAGTGTGTGTGTGTGTGTGTGTGTGTTTTATCCAAGGATTCTCAGCCAACAGGAAATGAACAAACTGGACCACCTAGAGCGGAGGAAGGTAAAAGTCCTGTTTCCGCAAGAACCAGTCGCCCTGGAGGGAAAATCACTAGAGCGTAATAGGAGAAAAATAAAAAAAACTTGGTAGTGGGTTTCTCTAGCCTGGAAAAAGCTTCTAACTGACCATCACATGCCCATCAATACAGTCATCATTCAAAGTCATCATTCCAAGTCATCAAATAAAGTATTCATCCCACATAAGGCCATCATTTAGCACCAACAACTGCAGGAAATTGACTGTGAACTCTCTCAGGTAGATCGCTATTTCAACACAAAATATAAATACAGTCCACGCTGATTAACAAAAATGATCAAATTGCAATATTAGTCTAATTGATGTTATATTTTAAATATAACATTTTGAGTTTTTCTTTTTCAGTTGAGATGGTAATTTTGAAAATTTCTTTCACAACAAGGATTTGTAAAAATCAACTTTGCCACCAATAAGCAATTAATCTTATCATAAGACAAAATAATTAATAATAAATCAAAGAAATTTTCATCTTGTATAAACAATGCAATTTTATTGATAAATATATCAATTTTGTTTATTAATATATTTAATTGGTAATAAAATTTAAATGTTCGAAATTGAGGCGTTTTTATTGGAGTCCCTTGAATCCGAAAAAGTTGTTTCTGTTCTGAGTGAATGAAAACGAAAAACTCCAAAAAGTTTTTTTTTTTTTATTTTTTTTATTTTTTTAATCTTTTATTGCAATTTACCACTGCAACAGTTGTTGCAACAAGCAAATATGGTGAAAGAGAAAAGAAATAACGGGAAATCATGATTGGAGAAGGCACCCAGTGGTGCCACTCCAGTAACGTGCTTAAGATAAGAGAAGATCACGAGGCCATCTTCTCTTCAATCTCCTTAGAGGATTACCTGGTAATGTGGAGGAAGATAGGTGATCTATGAGAGGGTTAGGATGAGCTGCTGTAGAGGAATGAAATTTGAAGAAACGAGTGTTAGCAAGATCTGTAATGAAAGGAATTTTGAGGTCATTATGGATAGTGAGGTTAGATACATAGAACGGAGCGTTAAGAAGTTTTCGAAGTATTTTTGACTGTAATGTCTGGAGGCGTAGTGAGTTGGAACGCTTAGTCGATCCCCATACTTCGATCCAAAAAGTTAAAACTTAAAATTTATACTTAAATTCTACCAGCGTAGTAAGCTAACTGAAACTTATCGATCAGAATCTCGTAACCGGAACTAGGCCTCTTTTTTGAAATCGATTTTCTTTTCACTTTTCTCCAAAATAATTCCGATGATTTTTTCATGAAAACTTTCTGGCACACTCTTTTTGACAACTTGTTATGAATATTAGTTATTGGAAAATTTCATTTTAATGAATCTCTAGTTTATAGAGATGTTTATCTCTCGGGAAAATTGCTATTTCAGCTACGAGGGGGTACCCAAAAATAACCGGAATTGCGTTGCCGCGCATGGAGCTTATGTAGTACGCATTTCTGCCGCTAGACGTGTATAGCGCAATTCCTTGCCAGTTCAGTCCTGCCTGTGTTGTCTGCCTGGCTTGTTCTGTTCATCTGCAGTGATTGTTTTTACCAGCGCTGTTTTGTTCTTTTTTCGTTTTTTATGATGGCAAGTTTAAGTGAACAACGTGCAGCTCTGAAATTTTGTTTTCTACTCGGCAAAAATGCTGCTGAAAGTGTTTTAATGTTGAAAACAGCTTACAAAGATGACGCTATGGGAAAAACTCAAGTATACGAGTGGTTTACTCGGTTTAAAAATGGCGACATGTCGATTGATGACAAACCTCGTTCTGGACGTCCATCAACTGCCCGAATCGACGAAAATGTTGAAAAAAATTCGAGAGCTGGTGTTCACAGACCTTCGACAGACAATTGATCAACTGTCAGAGAGTAGTGGGTTATCTTGGAGCTCGGTTCAGCGAATTTTAACGGAAGATTTGGGGATGAAAAGGGTTGCTGCCAAGTTTGTTCCTCGAGTTCTGACTGACAATCAAAAAGAATATCGAGTTGAAACATGTCGTGCTTTGAAACAACGGCTTGAAACTGATCCAGACTTTCTGTCAAATGACTGGTGATGAGTCATGGTGCTATGGTTATGACCCAGAAACAAAGCAACAGTCGAGCCAATGGAAGACGTCATCTTCACCCCGACCAAAAAATTGTCAAGTCAAGTCAAACATCAAAACAATTCTGATTTGCTTTTTTGATGCCAAAGGCGTAGTCCATTCAGAGTTTGTCCCCCCAGGTCAGACCGTCAATCAAACCTTGTATTTGGAAGTTTAGAAAAGATTGCGCAATAGTGTTCGCCAAAAAAGACCCGATTTGTGGCAAACAGGAGACTGGTTCTTCCACCACGACAATGCACCTGCACACACAGCCATCTCTGTTACACAGTTTTTGGCTAAAAATGGCATGGTTCCGCTGCCCCACGCACCTTACTCGCCTGACCTGGCTCCGTGCGACTTTTTCTTATTTCCACGCATGAAAAAGGGCATGAAAGGTCACCGATTTGACAACATTGAAGAGGTCAAGAAAAAAACGAAGAAGGAGCTGTCAGCCATTTCTAAAGATGACTACAAAAAATGTTTCGAACAGTGGAAGCACCGGTGGGACAAATGTATTAGTTGTAATGGAGAGTATTTTGAAGGGGATAAGGTTGTTCTGTAAAAAATTTGTAAATAAATAGCTTTTAAAAAATAATTCCGGTTTTTTTTGGGTACCCCCTCGTATTTTAAGTACAACTTTACAAACTGAGAGAATTAAATGTGTTAACAAAAAAAAGTAAGAGTATAAATCTTGAAAATTATATTTAGATAAAGGCTCGTGTGTTCAACAGATTTTTATTATTATTATTTTTTTTGTTTACGAAATGTTATCTTAGAGGTCATCATAATTCATATCTTCAAAGAATAATAGTAATATTCTTATTAGATACTAGAATAATCTAAGAATATATGCAGCACTTTTAAAGGTTATTTTATAATTAAATTAATTTCTTTTTTTTTTTGTGAGTATTTCTTCAAAAATGCAGTTTAGATGTGATAAAGAAGCAAAAATATTTCTGCACTCTTGAAGAGAAGTCCATCTTAAAACTTGTGCTTTTTACTTTTAATTATATTTAATCCTAAACAATCAATTAATAAATTATTTTATGTTAAAAAAATAAATTAATGAAATTTATTTAATAGTCAAGAATTAAGATATATATTTATGAAAGAAAAAAATTATATAAATAAAGAACAAATAGCGACAGGAGCCATTATAGTAAATATATATGTAGGTATATATAAATATTCAAGTTTGTGTGTAAGTCGGTTGTATGTGTGAGTGTGTGTATGCTTTGAGATAAGATAATTAAAGTGAGTATTTGTTATTTTTAAATTTGTCGGAACAATAAAAGGACATACTGAAAACTCTGTTAGGAGTATTCACGCGTAAAATTTCACTTACTGCAATATATTATATATATTCATTAATGAACATATACATTTTAATAAATTTAGAAAAAAATAATTTACTTTAATTTTCAATTGAATTGGTAGTTTAAAGCGTCGCAGTTAGATGTTTTAATTGAAATTGATTTCTAGTGTAAAACTGGCATCTTTTCTTTTACCGTAATTTAAAAAAAGTTTTTGTTTAAACAGATTTGTGTGATGAAAAAGTATAAAAAAAGAAATAAAGAGCTCATCTGTTACGGTAAAAGATGAGCAACATGGTTAAATGTGTGTGTATAGTGGCCCTGCAAATGTCAACAAAAAAAAAGTCACCAACATGGTTAAATATGAGTGTAGGGATGGTCCTATAAAAGACTAGTGATTCGTCAACATGGTTAAATGTGAGTTTAAGGTAGCCCTATATTAGTCTAGTGAGTCGTCAACATGGTTAAATGTGAGTTTAAGATAGCCCTATATTAGTATAGTGAGTCGTCAACATGGTTAAATGTGAGTGTAAGATAGTCCTATACAATCTAGTGAGTCGTCAGCATGGTTAAATGTGTGTGTAAGATAGTGCTATATAAGTCTAGTGAGTCTTTAACATGGTTAAATGTGTAAGTAAGATAGTGCTACATAGTAAGTCGTCATAGTAAGTAGTAAGTAGTCCTATTCAGTAGTCCTACATAGTAAGTAGCCCTATATTAGTATAGTGAATCGTCAACATGGTTAAATGTGAGTGTAAGATAGTCCTATACAATCTAGTGAGTCGTCAGCATGGTTAAATGTGTGTGTAAGATAGTGCTATATAAGTCTAGTGAGTCTTTAACATGGTTAAATGTGTAAGTAAGATAGTGCTACATAGTAAGTCGTCATAGTAAGTAGTAAGTAGTCCTATTCAGTAGTCCTACATAGTAAGTAGCCCTATATTAGTATAGTGAATCGTCAACATGGTTAAATGTGAGTGTAAGATAGTACTATACAATCTAGTGAGCCGTCAGCATGGTTAAATGTGTGTATAAGATAGAGCTATATAAGTCTAGTGAGTCACCAAGATGTTTGAAGAACTATTTCATGAACTGAAATAGAAAGAAATAACGTTCAGTGCAAATTTAACTTATAACCTTGAAAAATACTGAGGAAAATATCAAGAAACAGCCAAGCTGTAGAAACTGCATTTGTGTTTACAAAAATTGCCGCTAGAGTTCTCCACCGAATGGAGTGTAAAGTAAGCTTACAGCCTATTTAATGGCGGCTCATAAGCCCATTTCTCTTATACCTATTTCACGATTAAACAACACAAATTCTCAACTTTTTGCTTTCTGTTAACGATAATTGTGTAAAACAGGAAGTATTATCCCAAAAGAAATATTATTTATGGCATTTTTAATGGGATTTTTTTTTCTTGTTTTAATCGAAAGTTTATCAAATACCTATGGGAGAAATGTTGGAAAAAATGTTTTAAATTAATTATTTCACTAATTTCTAAGCATTAGCCAATCACAATGCGGTACGGTTGCAGACTGTGGGCGTGTCATGCCCACCTCTAGTGTAGTCACGCCCCGTCCAATGATAGCGAGGCAGGGCTGATCACAGCTTACTCTAACAATGGCGCTTCAATACCTTTCACTTATTTTTCTAATTCTCTTATTTTCTCATATTTTATCAACTTTTTTTTGTTTATTTTAGAAATAATATTAATCTTATGTAGGTACTGAAAAATAATGCTACAAATTATTCGAAAAAAAAATCATTCTCAATTTTCAAGAAATTTTTCATAAATTAAGATTGTTTTCGAATAGTTTTCGCCAATATTCGACAATTTCACTTTACTTTCTCAAGAAAAGAATCCCCTATGAACACCCTCATGACTTTTTCTTACCATAATTTACGAATATAATTGAATTTTATTGTAACTTAGAATTGCTTTAAAAAAAATCAATTTAATAATAATGTCGATCGAAAGCGGTACATTCTCTCTGCACCAAACTATTAATTGAGAAAGAATTACAAGCAAAACTGACATTTAAGCTTTATATGAGCCATTAGATCAGCTCCAAATGAATCCGTTTGGCCAATTCACAGTAAATTGCAGGAAAAGCCTTTCTTTATAATAGCACCTTCCGCTGTATTGATTTTCTTTATTCTGGGTAGTTTGGTTAGAAATTTAATAACCAAATACTTAGAGGCTGTAAAACCTTAAAATATCTAAAACGGAAATTTAGAAAATCTTATTTAATCCCTCCTAAATAAATAAAGTTGCTTGGATAAAAACGATTGTTATAAATATAATGTTGCCACATGTGTGTATTGTGTAATCAAAGTTTAAATAAATAAATAGATTTTCTAAATAATCGCTTGCTTAGTGTAAACATATTCCATAGTGTGGTTGGCTGATTCTCTTGCCATTTTGAACATCAGTCTAACTTTTAAATCGTTCTAATATTTTATAGATGGTATGGCCGTACATTTTACTGGAATGGCACATAGACGGAAGTCCCTCTCTCTCTCACTCTAAAGAGTCTTTTCATGAATTCCTCTAGGAAAATGTTCCAACTAAATGTTATATATATCATCTACATGTACGCAATTAGTAGGCTAATGTTCACAGGAAGTGAAAGAGTTGTTTCTGGGAAAATCGATTCAGTAAAGACGCCTTTCCGGTTGGTTAATTTTAATCCAAATTAAGCCTAAAATTTGAATCTAAACTAAATTTTAAATTAGATAATGCACTTTTTGTTTCGGAGTATTTTTATTCAGTAGCCATCTCTGGTTATGGCAGACATTGGCAGGAATGAATTTAATTATTTTTGTTTCTATAACTAATAGAATATTATCGATTTGTCTATAACTCTAGAGTGACCACTCCCATGATTGAGTGGGCGGTAAGTGTACTATAATCTTATTTTAATCTTAAGGAAGCACTTGTAAAACTTCACAGAAAATAGAAATCTTGTATTGATTTGAGTAGCTTCTACTGAGTTGTTTTATTTATGTTATTTCAAATATTAATATAACCAGATTGTTCTATTTGTATTAAAAGCAGTAACTAGCTGCCTGCCATACGCAGCGCCACTACCAAGTTCGAGCTTTATAGTTTTAATTTTAGGAGGCTGTGTTCTTTGATTAAAACTGTCCGGTATCAACAATGGTTGATCGTCAAAAAGTGCACGAAAGTGTAACGTTGAGAAACACCCAACTTTTACAATTTTTTTCTCTTTTTCTATAAAAGTTAAAATTCCCAAATTTTCTTTATAATATAGGGAAAATCCTCCTTTGAAACTGTAATTTTTTTGCAACAACCTAGATCTGATAGGTTTCGAGAAAAAAGTTGCCGAAAATGAGCAAAAACGGCTTTTTCAAATAATGTTCTTGTTCTTTTTGTTACCTTTTTTGTAAACAATTTAGCGCCTAAACGCGCAGTCCAATTTTCATGAATGAGGTTTCATTCGATTTGGAATTCTGTGTAGATGTACTTTTTTGGCGTCTCGGAGCTGTACATCGAATGGGAGAGAAGTTAGCCCCATGTATGTGAAGCCCCCTCCAAAATTATTATTACTAATAACTCAGTAAAACTTAACCTGATTGTGATGAAATATCAGTCAAGCGTTCATTCAGGTTTATGCCATTCAGGCTAATTGTGGAAGCCCTAGGAATGAATACCTTTCTTTCACTTA
This sequence comes from Rhodnius prolixus, assembly GCF_049639745.1. Classification (NCBI taxonomy): domain Eukaryota; kingdom Metazoa; phylum Arthropoda; class Insecta; order Hemiptera; family Reduviidae; genus Rhodnius; species Rhodnius prolixus. The sequence goes on from NW_027411582.1 coordinate 10,325,124, forward strand.
CTAACCCCACTTCCTTTTTGAAAAACCTCCCTCTTGGACCGTTCTTACCAAGAACTATATCCCAAAACTGGAGTCCCTCAAGGCCCACTTCTCTCTTAAACATATTCTGATATCCACATATGTCCAGAATCGAATCTCCATTTGAACATAAACGATATTTGGCGAAAAAAATTGAAAGATTGGAAAAAGTAAACTACGCTAAATACGTATAATTGCAATGACTTAGCAATGCAATCCTACCTTGCGCTTATCCTCTTCACTGACATCTGCAATCTTTTCGTTTAAGAGAAAAAGAAAACGCTTGATTCTGGGTAAGATGGCATACCTGGATATAGAATATGTAATAGGTGTAAGGTACACTTTCTTGATGGACTCCAGATTGGAAATATTGTGGAGTATGGCTAGAGCGGACCAAGGAAGTGTTTATAGGGATGAGAAAGGTTTCCCTAGAGCCTCGGCAATAAGCCTGGATGCTGTGAGCTTGAGTGAACGCTTGATTGATATCAAAACCGTATTTCAAGGCATCCTAAAACCCAGACAGTTTATTTTATCCCCAGATAGTTTATTTCTGGTAAAAACGAAATTGAAATACGGTGAATGTCAGTGCGCCCCCTTACTAGAATCAAGGGAAAATAAAATAAACATTTAATTATTTCACGAGAAATCATGATCGATTTGATGAGAAATATCGATCCCCAAGAAGGGATTGTTTTCAGCTTATCCACATCGTAGTCTGACAGTTTATTTATAAAGTGATTTACATAAATACCCTCTCTAGAGAGAGTTACTTCTTATTGACCTTGACTGGATGAGAATACGCTGTATAATCTGTAATCAATGTTAGCTTCAGTTTGAAACCTCTTTGTAACTACATAAAACTAATATGTTTATCCAAAGATGCTTTGATAACACTTGAGAAGTGTCTGGCGTTGGTTTAATGACCCTATCAAGAATAATAATGGCCTAATACGTTGCTATGGACACCACTATTAACACTTATGTAATGCTTTGTTTAACTATAATTGATGGGTTTCCTTACTTCAGGCTGCAGCACTTGAAGATGACGTGAGATCCAAAGAGATTTTACAGGTGTTAAATTTATAACGGAAATACAGTATTCGAGGTTTCCTAAACAGGAAGTAATTATTTTGAATGATTTAATCCATTATAGAGTGTTTTGTTTCCATGTTTCATTTTGACCGGTTTCGGATGTTCATTCATATTCAGAGATCGGTCAACAACAAGATTATGTAGAGAAAAATTTTGTTCAAAAAGAAAATGAAGGAAAATTCCATAAAAACAATTTCTATTTAAAAGAAAACCGTAAGTATTTAGAAAGAAAAATTTCTTGCAGATTTAAAAACAGATTTTTTTTAAAAAAAAGTAGTATTGCGTGAGATCCTATTCAATATAGTCTCTTTGCATTCCCAGGCCCAACACAGCAATTTCGAAATTATTACTCCTTAGGGATTGTTCGGGGTCTGTATTGCGAAAAATGTAAATTTAGTAAAGTTTTTGTCTCTGCAATATTGATCTTGTTTTCATCAAAGAAGGTTTTCATTAATAATATTTTATTGCTTCTGTACAAATAGGACCGTTTTCCACTCCTTGTCTCACCTAAACAGGAATATAGGACAATGCACGGTAGTATGTCCCAGATTCCACCTCCAATTTGTAATAAAGATACCATATTCTGTCAATTTATCACTAACTGATATTGGGCTGACGTCCCCAGGCCGTGGCCTACAATATCTGGTGGCTTTTTCCTCCAATGAAAAGCAATAGCAATAAATGAGGAAAAATAATAATAATAAAAAAAATACCGGCGTAACACAATATGGCATTTTCTTACTGTTAATTAGTACTAATATGGAATTAGGAATGTTTGGCAAATCCATTCATGGATATCCAGGAAAGGGATAGGCGAGGAACCCCATGGATCAATGGGTTTTTCTTTTTTGCAATTCACGATTAACTTGCAATTATTTGAGTTGGGTTTGTCAATAAATTTCACTGAATAAAATATCCAAAAAATACTGAATTTCTCCCAATTAATGATAAAACATTTTGGGAAATTTTTGTTTTTTTTGTTTTTTTTTGGCATTGGCTTCCGCCATACAGCCAGCATCGTCTAGGTGCTTATCACTAGAATATCACTCACTCTCCATTCTTACTTATAAATACTGTCGCTTCACACATTCATCCCTCTACTATATACAACTATTTACATACAAACTTACAACTAATGGATGGATCAGGACTCTATATTCCTGCCATCATTATAGCTTAACCGAAATTAAAATCACGTAATCCTTCTCTAAGCATTTTCTTCCATTCATTCTAATTCGGCTATAGCTTTTAAATACATTCATATTTCATTGCTAGCTCTGCTATCGACTTAAGCACATAAATGTTGGTGGAGAATATAATGTCTTCGTAGCGAAATGGTGCATCTAAATACCTGTATATATCGTCATACATTCGTTTCCTTTCTACCACATAACGTGGACATATCATTATTACATGTTTGAAATCCTCATCCTCATTGCAATCTACGCAAAGAGGAGAGGACCTTTTGTTGATCCTGTGTAGATACGATCCGCACACCGCTTGGTTCGCTCTCAGCCTGCTTATTGTCGTAACAACCCATTTATTAGTGACAGTTCCCTTAAACCATCGTTGCCTAGGTAGATTAGATTAGATTAAATTAGGGTGGCCTCAAGGCCTGCGCCACCGCGACCCCTATGGATCTATTGTGGCTCCCCGGCTTTAGAGCTCACCCTCCAGACCCGTCCGTTTAATCAGACTCTTAATTCTGGAGAGTGGCTCCTGGGTAAAGCTCTCAGGCCTTGGTTTTTCCTCCCCGAGAAGTAACATCCTTAGCCATACGAGCCCCTCACACTGACACAACACGTGCAGTGCCGTTTCTTCCTCTTCCTGACAGAACCTACAAAGGCTATCATCTGCCAGGCCCATGCGATGCATGTGCTTTCTGAGCCTGCAGTGGCCCGTTAATAGGCCTACAATTATCCTTATAGCCCCACGGCCTTGACGGATTAATTCTGCGGTCAGCCTCGGCGAATAGCCTCTGATGAACTCCTTCGCCTGTCGTAGCCCAGTGGTGGCAAGCCACCACTCCTGATGGTTGTCTAGGTAACTGATCTGCCATAGTTTTACAGAATCTACCTTTATCACCATTATTGTAATCTGTCTGCCATTTTTGTAGTGCTGCTTTTGCAATTATACCCTTGATATCGGTGTGTGGTAATTTATAATTAGCCATTTCCCCACTATTGGTGGCTTCCTTTGCAAGTGTATCAACAATTTCATTCTCTTTTATACCACAATGACCCCTTACCCACAAAAAATTAATGCAGACTCCCTTCTCTTTAAAAATGGCACTAGTTTCTACAATCTCTGCGATAATGTGATTTTGGAAATTTATCTTTGTTTAAAGAAAAAATGTTAACACTTTATTTGCCATCGCCATATTACCTCTGGATCCTGGACCAGTTTTTTCCTAGTACTTATCTTAATTAGAAGAGAGATGTTATCGTTCTCAGACGATATAAAATGTCAAAATTCCCAGTATCTTTGTATTTTGAATCACCGACAAGTTTTTTTTTGTATTTAATAGACAGTTCTGTGACATTCCAATAGCCGACTTTTGTGAATTCGACCTGGTATCTAGTAATATAGATATTTTCATTTTTATTGTTTTTTTTTAAATTTTTATACAAGAAGGTTAGTTTAGTTTTCTTTTTTCTTCAGTTCAAAACGGTTTGAACTCTTTAAAATAGAACACCGTCCAAAACGTAATCAAGAAATGGTTGAAACTACTTTGCACCTGCAGGTAGGATTTTATTTGTTTTGAGGGAAAATACACAATGAATGTAACACTAAGTGGAAAACCTCAACCTTAGGGTGGCCATAAAATTGAATATTCAATACCTTCGTCAGAAATGATTTTTTGTTGCCCTATGAAAATGTTTCTAGTGAAATTTACAGCCCTAAGGGTATTAAGTTAGAGAATTTTTGAAATTTTTCTGTTACTTCTGGTAAATAGAAGATTTGCAATGAGGCCAATTAGAATTAGTATCCTGGGGATCACCAAGGGTGCAGTTCGTGAGGCTCTCAGAGACTGGATCTGGAGAGAGCAAGAAAAGAGCTGGGTGATGTGTCCTGGGGTTAATCATAGTAAGACTATGATGCTTTGGCTGGGTAAACAAAGAACCAAAGAGACACTAAGCTTGGGTAGAAATCAGATTACTATGATTACCGGTCTATTCACGGGGCATGGTAGGTTCTGGAAGAATCTGTACAAGGTGGGGGGCTTATTAGCTCGAAACCATTCTGTGGAGATTGTGTCAGGAAGAGGAGGAAATGGCTTCTCACCTGCTTATCGATTGCGTTCTCCTTTTAGACCAAAGGAGAGAGTAGCTCAAAAAGAACTAGTAGGGAAAGTCCTCAACGTCCTTAGTAGGGGAGGTTTCGTCTACTAGATCCAAAAAGGGGAAGTCACAATAAGTCTGTTGTGGCTGCGATGCCGTGGAGCATAGGTCCCCGTCCCATTTCTAATGCAATAAGGGCCAAAATGTTGATATATAGTTTTTACTCGTTTGAAGATCTTAAAGGATCAAAGGACTCCCTTAAAGTTAGGTAGGTCATTGAATTTAGAATGTTGGATTAACTTGAGCTTTAGAAATGTAAAGTTATATTTTAAATTTTTAACAATTTATTGTTATATATTGATATTTATTGTACTTACAATATAATGTTTCCATTACTGGCCATTGTACATAATATTGCTGTTGATTAGATACTAGGGCAACCATCAAATTATTGTGTTTTTGTTGTTAAAATCCCGTCTTCATTGATGAATTCTTTCGGTCCATCAAAACCCAAGACCCTTAAATCGTTCTTGGTCCGCCCAATCCAAAAGTGACTGCAATCTATCTTCAAATCAATCTTTCTCTTCTCCTGCAAGTTTTTAGTTTGAGAGTTATATTATGCCTCTCTGGTATTTCATTATTGAAGTATTAAGAAGTATTAAAAGTTTGGCTGTCCATCCATTCAGATCGTCAATAAATATGTGGTAAATCAGTTCAGCATAAAAATTTAGTGTGAAAAAGTTTTTCTTCAAGGACTTTTCTTTAAAAGTGAAAAATAATTTATTTATTTTAAATAAGTAGAAAAAAAAACTGGTCGCTAATGATTTAAAGTTTTCCTATTTGAACTTTTCAACACTTTTAATGATCTGCGATGAACATCTCAGTGCAAACTTTTCTCTAAGTGCATTTTCCACCCCAGACTTGGTTGGAAAATATATATCTATTAACATAATAATATCTCGCCTTTAAAACTTCAACTCTGTTTAACACTTGAAAAAAAAAATGCATTCTTGTACAAGGCAGCAAAATAGAAGAAAGAAAAAGTAATAAACAAATTAAGAATAACTCCAGAGAGTTTATTCGGAAAACTCGACTTACTTTCTAAAGGCGCGAATTAAGGTGGCTCGGAAATGTTGAGAAGATGCCGCATCACTAAGTACCAAAGAAATTTTCTTTATGGACACCTTTGAGGACGATAGACGTCGAATTGTCCCCGAAGTAAGATGGTTGGATGACGCAGAAAGCGATTTGCGGAAGACAGGGGATGATAGAAGATGGCACAAAGCCGAAAATCGGGATGAATGGCAGTCTCTCTTTTGAATGAGGTCCAGGACAGTAGCACCTTGATAATAATAAAATTTAAGTCAGAACAATTTATCTGGAAGTCCTTAAAGTATAAAACAAAGAAAATAATTAAAATGAAATAAATAAGATGCTTGAAAAGTAGAGCAACTTGGGCCAAACCAGATGGATGGTCCTAAGAGACCAGAGAACATCTTTGTCCGACGAAAACTCACTAAAGGAAATTTGACATTTCAAAGTGAAAAGGAGGACAACTCAATGAAAATTAAGTTAAACAAAAAAAAAATACCTCGATAAGAAGATATCTTTTATCGAAGTAACGTCATTGTATTATTTAAGAACTGGAAACAGCTGTTATCTTCCATGAACATTTCCACTTTGCGGACTTACTGGCCCTGTGGTCTATCCGGTGATTGTAAAAGCAACGCCTAGAATAGATGATTCATCTCTTACTCACTCGCACTTGCCGTGTCAGTGCAGTCTTAGTGTAGCATTCGCTTAAACGAAGTAATTAGCATTTATTTTTTTTTAAAAAAAATGTTTTGTTACCCTAAATGAATAATGTGGTAAAGGGTTTTTAAATTAATTGGGTTTTCAACATACAGCCGATCTTTGGATGGGTTCATCCCTTGGTTAAACAGTTATTAGCTAGCTGCACGATCAATCTTAAACGTGGAACTGTTCCAGGTGAAGTAAGCTGATGAGCTAAATAATAACTCACTGCGAGTTAGATACTCAAATACGTAGGCCAAGCACGTGCAGCCTACTACAGTATAGTCTGGGAAGGCGGTGGATGCCAAATTTCATTTAAAAGCTTCGGCCAAATAAGAAAATAGAATTATTATCCAAAAAAGTGATAATGCAAAAATTGGTAAAAATTTTTGAAAAAGAAAGAAAACGCAGTTTTCAGAAAAAATAATAAATAAGCAGTACCCCATTTTTTTTTTTTTAAAGGAAAAACATTATTATAACTCTTTACATCACTGTAGTCCTTAAATCAATTTCCTGAGGTTTGGGAACATGCCAAATTAATGTGTTGGTAAACCTGGAAGAGATAAAGCCAAGCTTGAGAATTTTATCCATTTTATTATTGAATTAATTTAGCCATATTTGATTACTAACCACTGAACTTAGCCCTTCCGCTCTGAATTACCATTTTCTCGTTACAACCCGTAGATACAACATTGAAGATGAATCAAGAACCAATTAAGTTCAAAACATGTTGTAGAACTTTTCTTTACACTTATTTCATTGAAGCCCACCAACATCAACAACAATGAAAATAAAGAAAAAGATTTTTCATAAAAAATTTTCTAGCCACCAGTTGGAGCATCTAAATGTTGTTTACTCTGGAGACCAGCTTCAACTGAGTTTCTAAACACCGGGGTGTTCTTATTCCACAGTTTTGTTGCTCTCCTTATTATACAGCTTCTTTATTGGGTACGTCTTTTTTTATGGGTTGGGGTGGGATGGATAATTGTTTTGGAAAACTTCTATGATGCTGGAAGATATTTATGTTAACGTTTAGGGAGTAGAAAGGAATCTGTTTTAGTCCTTGAATAAATCTTCAGGAGTATTTATTTATATCCTTTTAGAGAAAGTATCTTTTTGTTTTATCTTACCGCTTCCAAAAAATATATACTAGGGCATAATTGAACAGTATTTACATTTTCTGTTACAGAGTGCACCAGAATCGTATTATTGAACCTTTTTATTTTGTTTTCTACAACTTTTTAAGTCTTCTGTAACAGATCTATATCAATAAACAGTTGGTACTTTACATACATGTCTATATTTTTTTTTTAATTTAAAAATTTTGTGTCAAATGTTAATATCTGCCCCACTGGTAGGGTAGCTTTGAACACAATATATAATAGAAAGAAATGATAATACTTAACTCTGAATCTACCTTCTATCAGTCATTTCTCTCGACTACTACATTACTTTCTCTTTTAAACCACTAGAAATCTAGTTCAAAAATCAAGAATGACTCAGTTCGGGGATGTTGTACCCGAAGTGTGATGGGTTCAGGAAGTTTGAACAAAATATTCGGTTTGTTGCGCTTCTTAATGTAGGTTCGGACCACTTTCCCCTTCTCTGCGATTAAACAAAAAAAAAAGTCACAAACTTGCAGGTCGGTAGGGCGGCACATTTTAACTGTGATGTTGAAATGTGTGTCCCCTCTCCTTTCATAAAAGAAAATATAATATCCAACACTTTTTTTGTGAGCAAATAGACTTTTTGTAAATACCAGGTTTAAAAATGCGAATTACAAGTGGCAATAATGGACTAACAATACTTACACCTTGTCCACTACAAATCTTCACAATACACTACCAAAGTTGCAACAGAAATTTGACTTCCTCCTTACAAAATATAACATTCCTCAATTCTGAAGGGAAACTCTGTCAATTATACAACAGGTCTACCACAAAATATGGAGGAAATTACCAATCATAAATGTTTTAAATATTTAGCGAGAAATTAAAACTGTTCAAAGATGCTCCCCTGTTCAAATGAACCCCCCCTTTCCACTACAGTTAATTTCTCTGCTTACTCCTTAAAGAGAAAGTATTTCTTAGGGAACATAACTTTCTTTTTCAAATTTGAATTTTAACCGAAAGTTGAAGATATGAGAGAAAATTTAAAAAAGAAAGGTAGCACAGATCTGTATAAGTCGGAGGCGCCACGGTAGCCGAGCGGTTAGAGGCGAGACCCGCAAAGTTAATTATGTATTGTGGTAATGGGTTCGATTCCCGGTCTTTAGGCCTTGGATTTTATTTAATGGTTAATAAAAGTTTACAGTAAAAGTATGTTTGCTAGTCGCCTCCGTCCACGACACCTAATTGGTAGTTGGACGTAAAGTCCGCCTGAAAAAATAGGCAATTACTTTACTTTCCTTAATTTTTTTACTGTATAAGTCGGAAGCCTTTACTAACCATTACCCCCTCCCGCCAGAAATGTTCTAGAACATATTTTGCTATTACTACTATTTTTTAGAGTCGATTAGCATTTTTGAGAACTAGGGACAGAGATTTTGCTAGAAAAGACTAGTTAGGAAACATTCTGGAAAAAGGAGCGGTTACTCCTTTACTCCTGTCTGGCTTACAAGAGGATATCAGCACCGGAAATTTCTTTTTAGCTGCGGAATCTGGCAAAACTAAAGACGATTTAATCCAATCTATATTAATGTATTCACTGCCGTAATTAATAAAGCCTGCCTAGTATTGCGAATTACTTGATGAGGTAAACATCACACTATCATCAAAATCACTTCCAAACCTCATCATCCCTTAGCCATTTCTCTTCTGAATTCTAAACCATTATAGTTACTTGGTATACGATTAGAGTTTTTATTTTTTTAAAATAAATAAATAATAAATAATAAATTTTAAGTTTAATAAAGTCTCAAACTTTTGGTATTCTCGACAGAGAAAGTAATTAAGTGTTCTCGTAAGATTTATTTTATTTTTTCATTTCGGAATATTATTTTCTAAAAATGAATTGCCGGTTATATCTTAATTTTTTGATTTTTAATTTATTCGATCGTATAAACTTCCTCATACTAAGCGGAAGACGAAAATATTTAAACCAATAATAATAGCGTACATAATGTAAGATATAATAATTCCAAAAACATTTTATACTACGTACATAATACTATAACGTTAAACCAAGATATGTGTAAGATGGTTGTATTAGTATAAAAGACGAAGGTCCAGCTAGAATATCAATGAAACTGTTGACCACTGATTTAATCTTTTATACACTGCACACAATTACTTTAACTACATGTCTGTCTGTCTGTATATCAGTCCAGGGCTCAGCCTATCTCTTTGAGTTTATTGAGTAGTCAATGGGCAGAGAGAGATCTTTACGTCTATGTTTCTTGATTTGTAGCAGTTTTCATTTCTTTTTTGCTTTATTGATTAGATTGATTCGATCAGGAGTCTAACCCATAACAATACAATTAAGCAGGAAAAATGTTCTGTTGAGAAAACCGATTCAGTTTAGTATACTTCCGGTTAAACTATTCTAACCAAAAACTTGCATCTCCAAGAGAGTGGTACCTAAATAAAACTGTGAACTTCCTGCGATTCTTTCGTTTTTGAATGGAAAAATATTAGGAAAATCGGATATAACCTGGTAGAGATCACATTTGTACCAATTTCCAGAATAACATGGTGATAACATGTTAGAAGCATCTGATAAGATGGCTTGCTTTTAAGACTGGGGTGTAATGAAAATTGTTATGAAGGATATGGCGCTTAGGAGAGATCCAGGCAATACACCTGTACCCACAATTTCCTCGTTAACCCTTTACAGGAAGATGAGTATTCATGTTGCCTTTCTCGGGGACCTGTGGGCATGTATAAACGCGCTGGCTCAGTTCCGGAAGACGTTTGGAAGCGATATGTCTGCGGTATAAAGATAAAACGGCATACAGAGCAAGATTAACTGATATAACTATCTATCTGCCTTAAAGAAGATTGTCTGTTCTCAGTCTTTGCATCTAGACATTGGGACAAATTAGTACTAATTAGAGTATATTAGAGATATTAGAGATATTAGAGATATTAGAGATATTAGAGATATTAGAGATATTAGAGATATTAGAAATAGAGATATTAGAGATATTAGAGATATTAGAAATTAATTGATTAGTATTAGAGGAAAGAGCTGGCTAGTTTTGGGGTAAAAAATAATAATTTTGGTTTTATTATTATTATTATTATTATTATTATTTTATTGAGAAATCATATATATACATAGCCAAAGTAGATTTAAAAAATAAATAAAGCAATGGCAAAGCCGTCTGCTTGAGAGCACTGCTTACATATAAATTAAAAAATACGAAATATTCTATAAAATAAATAAAGTAAATTAATATAAAATTAAAATAAAATAAAGTAAATTAATATAAAATTAAAATAAAATAAAGTAAATTAATATAAAATTAAAATAAAATAAAGTAAATTAATATAAAATTAAAATAAAATAAAGTAAATTAATATAAAATTTAAATAAAACAAAGTAAATTAATATAAAATTTAAATAAAATGAACTAAATTAATAATTTCTTTGCATTCCACTGAAATATAAAGAACAATTTTATATTAAATCAAATTCAATCAAACGCAAAATAAAGAGTGGGAAAAAACAAAATGAACAGAATTACATATCGGAAATCCAGGAGTACCTTGCCTTCCAAGCATGGCGAGCGTAACGGATAATTGGACGAGGATCTGATTGGCCAGTTAAAGAAGAAATAATATCCTCTCTGGAGAGTGTACTCTTACGGAAATAAACAAGGCGAAATTCTCTTAACAAAGGACACTCCCCAAGAAAGTGATACACCTCCTCTCGCGTACCACAGTTACACAGAGAACACTTTTCCAAATCAGGGTCTCTGTCTATCCAAGGCCTATAATTTAAGTAGAGAAGTTCTCCCCTCAGCTTAAGAAACCAGCGCAATTACAGGAATGTTAAACTTTCAGAAAACTCTGCCGTGGTGCTATGTCTGTATTCTGCGATTAAGTATCTGTACAGAACAAAACGCTCCGATTGAACCGCACGGTTCACACATTCCTCCAGATGAGACTCCTTAATACTTCTGGACAACAAATCCAGCTGGGCACGCCAACCATGCAAGGAATCCAAAGAGCCTTCAAAACTGAGGTTATTTGATTGGAAGAGAGTAAGCCAATGCTTGTACCAATAGGTTTTCTTTTCAATTATTTTAAGAGCAACTATTCTAGGAAGTCTGTGTGCAGGAAGAGATAATACCTTAAGGCAATACTTTACATGAAGATTGAATGTATAAACTTCCAGCGGTTCCAAACAAAACTCTATGGACAGAAGGTAGTTTGGGGTAGCGGACGGTAAAGCAAATAATTTCTTTATAAAATATCTTTGAAACTTTTCCAGTACCTCAAACGCACGAAACCCCCAGACCTGAGCGCCATAACACACAATAGCTCGAGAGACAGCTCTGAAAGCCTGGAACTTAGCCTGCAATGGTACATTTCCACTTATAATAAAGTTGTTCCAAACTCTATTTAAACCCTGTTTTGCCAAAGAGACTTTTCCCTCAAGGTGAGACCCAAAGGCTAGGCGGGGCGTAAGAATAACACCGAGGTATTTATATCTGTTTACAATATCAATTTTCTGACCTTTAAAATACCATTTTTCCGCAGAGGCAAATCTCCCGCCTTTCCGGAAAACCATAACTTTTGACTTCGATAGATTAACCGTCAAATTCCATTGATCACAATATGCTTCTAGAATTCTTATATTTCTTTGAAGGGTATGTGGATTGTCAGTTAACAAAACAAGATCATCCGCGTAAAGCAAGATGTTTATCTTCTTATTTCCGACCAACACACCTCCCTCCAAAAGCGACGGAAGATCATCAACAAACAGGGAAAATAAAATTGGGCTCAGCAAACAACCCTGTCTCACCCCAGAACCCACCCCAAAGAATTCCGAAATCGAAGATGCGTCGCGGACGGAACAGGCAGCAAAGGAGTATAACTTCTTCAAAATGCCCACGAACCTTGAAGAAACGCCCAAATTAAATAATTTAAGAAATAAAGAAGTATGTTCTACCGTATCAAATGCCGCCTTTAGATCAACAAAGAAGCAGTAGACCTTAGACCCTTTTTCTAAAAGCTTAAGGTTAATTAAGTTTGTTAAGACAAAAATATTATCAATTGCGGAATATGCCCTTCTAAAACCGTTTTATAAATACATTAAATAAAATAAATCAGTACCTCGGAGGTCGTACAATACTAAGACTATTTTGTCAAAATTTATTTTTGTAATCTTTCTAATATAAAATTATTGTTTTTAATTAGCCAACCATCTGTTAAAGTGCATCTATTTTACTTATTATCTACCAAAGATTTAAGTAAGGGAAGGGATTAGCTATGAGGTTAGCATACTGGACTCCCACGCGGAGGTCCCGGGTTCGAATCCAGCAGCTAGCCCTTAGATTTTCTCTTCCTAGGAGCTTCTTACAGCTCACTGTCCGGTGATGGACAGTGTTGTCTGTAACGAGAGAACACTGTCCGGAGGCCGGCAGTGCACTGAAAAAAGCTCCGGGCGCTAATAACCTCAGCTGTTGATGCGCCAAAAAAAAAAAAAAAAAAAAAAAAAAAAAGATTTAAGCAAACTAACTCCCGTGGGCTTACGAAAAAATCTTTAATTTGCTCTCTTGTAAAAAATTTAAAATGTTACATGAATGCTCCAGTTCTAGCCTTACCATATACACTGACCTTCACGTCCATTTTGTCTTTGATCTAATTAAGTCTCGCTACCGCAAATTTCACAGCCTCCTTGCTCTCCATCCTAATCCTCTTGTACAACGGCTCTCCTCTCCTCATCTTCCAGACAATCCTTCTCGTCGCTTGAAGCGGAAGTGGCCTAGGGACATACCGATATGAGAGCAATCCATTGAGAAAGAGTTTCACCAGTGGGTGATTGCTCTAACCATGACATTACAAGTGAACTTGAAACCAGTATGATCAAATTTACTTGATGCAACAATTGTTGTGGTTGTAAATTTGGCAAACAAAGTGGGGAAAAAAATGTGACATAGTGTTGTGTACCTCCGAGGTACTTCAATGTTTAAATAAAAGCTATTTTATAGTTATTTAATTTAATCATAACCATATTCCTGAATCAGAATATAAATTCAACAAAATGTGATGTGGCCTGCGTGAATCTAGCCTGTTGCACCAAATGGCCCTTGTTTTAAATGAGTTTGACACCCCTTCTTTAAGGGCTATTGAGCGAAAAGAGGGCATTGAAGGTCTTGGTACTATCCTTCCTCCCTAAGTAGACTAAGGCAGCCTAAGAGGTTTTCTCCCTTTTAGGATGTTTACAAAATTGGTGGCATTGTTACAGTGCCAGTAGAAAGACTTTCACTTTATCAGCCTTATTTTTAAATAAGGTTAAAACGGCTCTCCTCTCCTCATCTTCCAGACAATCCTTCTCGTCGCTTGAAGCGGAAGTGGCCTAGGGACATACCGATATGAGTGCAATCCATTGAGAAAGAGTTTCACCAGTGGGTGATTGCTCTAACCATGACATTACAAGTGAACTTGAAACCAGAAACCACTCATGGACCAATTTGTCCAATTTGAGGTACACAACACTATGTCACATTTTTTTTTTTTCACTTTATCAGCCTTATTTAAAGACTCATGGACCAATTTGTCCAATTTGAGGTACACAACACTATGTCACATTTTTTTTTTTCACTTTATCGGCCTTATTTAAACACTCATGGACCAATTTGTCCAATTTGAGGTACCCAACACTATGTCACATTTTTTTTTTTCACTTTATCGGCCTTATTTAAACACTCATGGACCAATTTGTCCAATTTGAGGAGAACGCAAAATTGATAGGTATTTGCTGTTTGAAAATCTCAACAATTTTTTACGAATGAAGAGAAAGTAAAAACAGAATAATCTTTTTTTTTTATGAATTACAAACTAACTGTAAACATATAATTTTGTTAAAAACGATTTACTAATAATAGAAAGACAAATTCATATTTTATTTTAACGTTTTTCATGTTCATACCCAGAAGGTTATTGATTAGAATTGAAAAAAAGTACGGGAAAAGAGGATAACAGTTTGAGTAAAAGTGCCCAGGGACAAGTATTAGTAATATTGTATTTACAGAGGAAGGTTGGCAGTAATGCAAACATAATAATGTATTATAGGGGCCAGTACAGTGGTGAACTCCAGCGAGAGAAATACATTCTCACATACAGGACTTAACACAACTACTTAGAGCTACAGACAATGCGCTACATGGTTCTTCTCCGTCAATTGTACTTATTTGAAACAGAGTTCAAACCTTTCCAAATATACATACTTGTTATATTGAATTCTCAATATAGGTTTGTAAACACTGTACGAGTTTTATGATCTTCCAACGTAAAGGTTTGCGCTTTGTAAGCTTGTAGAATATCTGGTAAAGATCTCTCTCTCTTTTTGTGCAATATTATTTTTTTATTTTTCTGGCTAAGTATAATTCTATCTTCAGCAGTCGATGTATGAAAATCATCTGGAGCGATCACACTCACGACTTCTTTTTATAATCATTCTGATAAATATTCATCAAACTCTGATTTAATTCCAACCTAAATCTTTCTTTAATTCTTATACAGTAAGTAATTGTATAATACACTGAACTGTTTACTTTGAGGAAAGATTACCCCCAATCCTTACCGAGAGCAGCGCCTTAATAAAAAATTTTTATTTGGAAAGATGATAAAGAAAAATGTTATAAATCTGTGTTTATGTAAAATATGTATGAAATTAACGGAAACGTCTTGGCACTATTTTCTATTAAATCTTAAAAAAGAGTAAAAATGTATTGAATAATGGAATACTTCCGGACGAAAAGATCCTTTAAACTCGATTTTAGTAAAACATTTAATATGAAAAAAAAGATATAAGACTACATTATTAAAAAAATGATTCTTTAGAGAACCTATCTATCTGCATCTTCTCACCGTAGAAACAATAACATTTTTTGGAAGAAATATTCAAATCTTAAGTAATAAAATACTACATGGAGTTTAAATATAAAATCGTAGTAGACGTCTTTAAGAGAATTTCAAAATGGAATAGATTAATGTAATTTTTAACTTAACAGTTTTATTCCGACAAAATTCTTCAATTAAATCAAAATTAGGCACATGATGATTGAAATAAAACATATTCTGCAATCATTCGTAAACCGTAGTAGTTGGTGAACGTAAAATAAATGTTCAAAATAATTTATTTTTGTTTTTGCATAATTTCATTCTTTATTAAATACCTATGGAGGGAAAAATAGTGAAAAAATTCTAGAGTACATTTTTGAAGCAAATAATAACGATTAAAAGTCTTAATGGTGGAACTTAGAGGTGGTATGTGGGCGTGAAATTGAACGAGGTTTACGCCCACCTAACTGCAATTCTATTGGCCAGTACACACGCCCACTAGATCCTACTACGTTCCGCCATTAGGATTTTTAACTGTAAATATCTCTATGAAAACAATAGTTTAGAATTTTTTCACTATTTTTTCCTTCGTAGGTATTTCATAAAGAATCAATTTATGCAATAAAAATTTACTCTTCATAAATTAATGTAATTTCCAACTTAACTGTTTTATTCCGACAAAATTCTTCAATCAAATCAAAATTAGGCACATAGTAATTAAAATAAAACATATTCTGCAATCATTCGTAAACCGTCGTAGTTGGTGAACGTAAAATAAATGTACAAAATTATTTGTATGTGTTTTTGCATAATTTCATTCTTTATTAAATACCTACGGATGAAAAAATAGTGAAAAAATTCTAAACTATTGTTTTAATAGAGATATTTACAGTTAAAGTTCTTAATGGCGGAACTTAGAAGTGGTTTGTGGGCGTGTAGTTGAGTATAGTCTACTCCCACCTAACTGCAATTCTATTGGCCAGTATACACGCCCACTAAACCCTACTACGTTCCGCCATTAGGATTTTTAACTGTAAATATCTCTATGAAAGCAATAGTTTAGAATTTTTTCACTATTTTTTCCTCCGTAGGTATTCCATAAAGAATCAATTTATGCAATAAAAATTTTAAATAAAAAAATTAATGTAATTTCTAACTTTACTGTTTTATTTCGACAAAATTCTTCAATCCAATCAAAATTAGGCTCATGGTAATTGAAATAAAACATATTCTGCAATCATTCGTAAACCGTAGTAGTTGGTGTAACGTGAAATAAATGTTCAAAATAATTTATTTTTGTTTTTGCATAATTTCATTCTTTATTAAATACCTATGGAGGGAAAAATAGTGAAAAAATTCTAGAGTACATTTTTGAAGCAAATAATAACGATTAAAAGCCTTAATGGCGGAACATAGAAGTGGTATGTGGGCGTGTAATTGAGCATGGTTTACTCCCACCTAACTGCAATTCTATTGGCTAGTATACACGCCCACTAAACCCTACTACGTTCCGCCATTAGGATTTTTAACTGTAAATATCTCTATGAAAGCAATAGTTTAGAATTTTTTCACTATTTTTTCCTCCGTAGGTATTCCATAAAGAATCAATTTATGCAATAAAAATTTTAAATAAAAAAATTAATGTAATTTCTAACTTTACTGTTTTATTTCGACAAAATTCTTCAATCCAATCAAAATTAGGCTCATGGTAATTGAAATAAAACATATTCTGCAATCATTCGTAAACCGTAGTAGTTGGTGTAACGTGAAATAAATGTTCGAAATAATTTATTTTTGTTTTTGCATAATTTCATTCTTTATTAAATACCTACGATGGAAAAAATAGTGAAAAAATTCTAGAGTACATTTTTGAACAGAATAATAGCCTGAAAATTCTTAATGGTGGATCGCAGAAATGGTATGTGGGCGTGTAAACACAACGAGGTTAACGCCATCTAACTACGGTTCTATTGGGTTCCCCTTCACTAAAAGCTAGCTTCAGATGAGGGGGCGGCAACTTATTAATAAACTAGATAGACTGAATCCTTTCTTTAATAACCTACCAGGTAAATCTTGGTACAAAGGAGTCCGTAACCATCATCCTATCATTGCGACAAAGATAAGCGAAAACCTCACCGTTTCTCAGGCCAAAGTAACCAATACTAGTTAGGACGCTTGGTGAGGATGATGTCTCTCGATACTTGCAATGAAGAAGGGAATTGCACAACCTACACCTGGAGCCAAAATAACGGAAAATATTCCAAACGAAACTAGATTTTTTTGCTTATGCTGTCAATTAACCTAGAAAATTGCGAGACCATTGGTGTTTGAATCGCCTAGGAAGATGATCTGGAAGGTGATGAGATGATAAATGGCGGACTTTAAGTTCTGATGAAAGTTTTCATAGTGAGTTGAAAGCAACCAGTCTTACAAACGGAATTTCCGTGTGGAGCAAGTTAACGATAGTGCGGAGAATTTTCGGCTGAAGAGATTGAATTCTTTGAAGATTGGAGCGTTTGAACCCCACTGTTCAATATCCAACAACCGTTTTCACTTATACAGAGAATGACATACCTACGTCACACTTGCTGAACACTAATGCCACACCACTAATCTAATCCGTACAGTAGTTGGCTAATGGATGACCCTGAATCACTCTATAAGTTACTACAGTGAAGGATATATAGAAGTGCAACTAAATTGGTGCAGAGTGCATAATGTTGCGTGAATTGTGGTACACCACAGGCGCTTGCATGTCTGGGATCGCAACTTCCCAACTGGTTGCATCATCAGGACACAATTTTCTTCCATTCTCCACCATTATGTGACGTCACAAAACTGGTTTGCATTCCCAACACGAAAGTCCTCTTATTACATTTCCGGAATTTCCAATTTGTACTAAAAAGTTACTTAGCTTCAGGATGATTCATGTTCACGATAATAAAATTATACTGTTGAAGTACTCCACTAAAACGAACTATCAATTGAACAATTTTCAAATTAAATGAATAGGCACAACATACGTTATCACCAAACTCGAATGAAAACCATTTTGGCGATAATTAATCTTAAAAATTGCAGGAAACTTAAAAAAAAGTCCTTTACTTCGAATAATAAATACTTCTTGATGTCCTCACAAAGTAAGTCCAAATTATTTAAGATGAAGAACGAACACCCCACATCAATGCCTTCATATTTATTGATCTAGAATGCGTGCTGATTGTTTTCCTCTAAGGGAATGCCAGCTCTACCATAGTTACCATTTTTAATGGAATGTGAAAATTTGGTAATATTAGGACATAAGGATTTTCGGCTAGATTTCCACTGGACATTTGTACCCTTAGTCCACTAACATCACCTTCCAACCATTAGCTTTTTTTGGGGAAAAAAAGGATGATCCCAAACGAAACTTCTAATTCTGGGTTCATCTAACTCGCATTTCCTTTAGCCTAGATACATTTAGAGTTAGGTTGCTGAAGTCATACCCTTTACATACTCATTGGAAACCTTAGTAAACCCAGCTTTTATTTATTGCAACAAAAATTAAAAAGTCTGCGCACATTTTCCTTAAAATCTTAAAATTATAAAAATTGAAATCGGTACGACTGACGGCCTTTCAGTTTCTTCAGTTCCCATATTCTCTCTTCTGGAGTTGGTATTTGAACAATGACTCCTCATTATTTATCATTGAAGCAGAGAAGTCTTCATCCCGAAAGACATGTCTATTAGATGGTCACAATCTTATGGATTTGAAGCCGTTTATGGCGATATCCCTATAAACAGGTTTTGGGAATGCTTTACCCAACAACTCCGAAACGGTACTTTGTTTAATTGTTAAGCCAGGATTTTGTTCTTACCAAATTGAGGAGGCTTCGTTATAATAAATCTTAGGTGATTTAAGAGAAAAAGAACGGTCCAACGGTTGAGGACGGTGTGCTCATCTACCTAGCCCCATAGTTATTGAAATGTATTTCAACAAATACGCCAGAAAACTAAAGTTGAAACTCCTTGTGGCCGGTTAAATGGGTACGAGATAAGACACAGCGTGCATCTCACTTAATAAAGGCCCCAAAACTATTTTGAAAAAATCTTTCACAAAACTGTAAGAGGCAAACAAATCATTAATAGATACGAGTATTTATAACTTATATTTACTGAGAAAGCAAAATGTACTTAACTAGTGTTTTCTTGCCTTAGGAGCTTCCTCACATCAGATGGAAATTACACTCAAATGACTATAAATGAATTTGTTTACCAAAAACAGTCTTAATTCATTGAAACGCAGATGGCACAGCCTACGCCCCTAAGTACAACCGAGCGGAATAATAATTATATACTGTTACCATTGGTAAGACGGGAATAGTACTTTAGAAATCATTGAGGTACGATTTAAGCACCGATACGTCTTAAGCAACTTTTCCTTGTCTGGAAAAACAAAAATAGAAAATTTCTATAGCAATTTTTAGTCCTGCAAGCTTTTATATTCTAAAATATTTTCTGGCTATATCAAGTTTTCCTGCTCTTGTATGGTTAATAACTATGTATATACTGTTCGAACATTAGATTTAAACTCTCTCGAGGAATGAATTCGTATATGTAAAATGAATTTTATAAAGTATTAAAACTTTGACAAAACAAGCTTTTGCAAAATGGAACTTTCTTCTCTGAATTGATAGCAAACTGTGTACAAAGTGAGGGGGTTGCAAGGGGTGGAAAAAAGACAATGAATAAATTCTCCCTAGTGAAATCCAATTACTTTACACATCCGCTAACAAGTTATCGCCCATTTATTCTGCGAATAACATTTCAAAACTGACCTAAAGCTCTATTACTAGTGAACATTGGTACTTAACAAACAGCCTCCTGTTGCCACGCTGAGCTCCTGGATTACAAGAAGTCTTGACACAGGTACTTTTGGTGGGTAAACTTTTTGTTATGGCTTTAGTTTGAAGCTTTTAGAAGCTAAAGCTAAAGTTAATTCAAAGTTTTCTGTTCTATAAGTAAACATAGTAATTTAGCCTGAAGTCGCTTATATCTTCATAGTATTTCACAAAGAAGATCTTTGGTAAAATACACACTTACATAGAATTCTCAGTTTATTGCTGCACATAATTTAATGTCTTTTAGGAATAATCTCTTTTGTTATTTATAAAATCTCGTGCAATATTTAACCCGTTAGTTAGTTTCTTGTCTTTGCGGTCTATTATTGGGGATTCTCCATGGCAACCGTTTACCCGGATACAGTCCAATGTCGATTGTCTATTTCTGCCACTTAATAAATAATTTACCAGCTAAGTATAAGTACTACATATTTTATGATGATGTTATTTTTGATTCGCCATTAATCGAGCAAAGTAGAATTTTTCCTAAAAGAAAAGCTTCCAATTATAGTTATAGACCAGTAATTGCAAAATAAAGAAGTCAAGTTTTTGAGAAAAACTTTGAAAACCTTTTCAAGAAAATTGCCAAAAACAAATGGAAAACCTATTTAGTAAAGTTGTGCTTGGAATTTTGATTTCCTAGTGAGATTCAATCGAACTATAAAGTTTCAGGATCCTGAAATTCTTTTTGTTTTTGAGATACATTGTGACCTCATAAATGCACAGAGTGAGAAAGAGATACAAGGTGTGGCTATTAAATAACGAGACTGATGCTGCTACAGAAGAACAAATACTAACGACCGACAGCTGTGCAGCGAAAAGCCTTCTCTTTCGATTGCATCGTCTCACGTGTTTGTAGAGAAATCTGTCTGACTGGAACCGTCATTTTTGTAAGAGGTGTTAGTTTCGTTTTGCCGAAAACATGATACTACACATGTGGTAGAGCAACGAATTGTCGTGAAATTTCACATGAAACTTGGTAAAACCGGAACTGAAACTTATCTTTTATTAAAAGAAGTTTATGGCGATGAATTTTTATCACGTGCGCAAGTTTTTGAGTTGTTCAAGCGTTTCGAAGATGACCGAGAAGAGGTCGGAGATGATGACCGCCCAGGTAGCCCTTTCACGTCCAAAACGGATGAAAATATAGATTATAATTAATCAACATTACTACCGGTGAGGTGCTTGCTCAACTCCGTGAAAGAGTAAGGAAAAAACGACCCGATTTTGTGGAAGAAAAAGTCCTCAGGGTTCTCCATCAAGACAACGCGCCGGCTCACACTGCATTTTCTGTCAAGACGACGTTTCTAGCCAAGTACAACATCCCAGTTTTAGGGCCATCCGCCTTATTCGCCTGACCTGGCCCCATGTGACTTTTATCTGGTTCCCCAAAAATCAAATCTGCATTAAAAGGAAAACGATTTCAGACCGTTGAAGCTGCGAAAGGAAAAGCGGCACGTGTCATGCAGGAGCTCATAGAAAAAGACTTCCAGCACTGTTTCGAACAATGGTGAATTCGCATGGAGCGTTGTAGAGATAGGGGAGGGGTGAATATTGAAGATGATAATAACTAAATATGTATAAATTTAAAATAAAATGTTTTGTAGCAATAGTCTCATTATTTTAATAACCTCATAAATGCATGGAGTGGAGAGACTATTGTGAATTATTTTTTTAACTTTTGAAATGAAAAATCAATTTTGAAGATTTCCTTACGTAATAAGTGAAACTCAAAATAACCGCCTATTACTCTTTTTAATGGAATTTTACTAAGAAGCATCTGCTTTATTAATCCCATATGGGCAATGTTAATAAAAACTATAAATAGATATGGAAAACTAAGCCCATCTTTTAGCTATTTCTAGAATAATACAATATTAGTTGGTTATAATTACCAAGGTTAGTTCCACTATCCTAGTTTGATGGACGTTTAATAGAAGCCTGTTCCAAACTTGTTCCAAACATTGTGGGTGTTACTAACAGAGTTAATCTATTAGATAAAATAGTTGAGGAAGTCTTTCGAATTTAAGTTTATGGACAATGTCTTTTGCTGGTGACAGATAGAACTTTGTAACCCAAGTTTGGATTAGTTTTTTCGCGTGGGCTGTGTTAAATTGAATTCATTGAAACTAACAATCGATTTAATTCTTAGTCTATAATTGGAAATAATAGTTGTAACATTGTAAAGATTTGTTATAAATAGGATTGATATAAGTTTAAAGTTGTCTTCTTTAACCACAGATATAAAGGTCCTATCAAAGTAAGTGGGTACAAAGTTAAAGTCACTGTAATTGAATAGGTTCTACTGTGGCTATCCCATTGGTGTATTTGTATTGAGCTTTGTGTTGAGTAGTTCTCAAAGTTATAGTTGGTAGTTCCTGACGTTGAAGAAAAGGTTTGAGGTAAATTCAGTTTAAAAAAAAAAATTTAATAATAGCTTTCTAACAGCTTAAAGCTTCTTGTACAAACATACAAAAAACGGAAATATACACTATAAAAATAAAGAAAATTTGCTACAGACAATTTTTGAAAGTAATTAAAATTTTCTAAAAAGTTTTGAAAGCTCCTGAGTTCGAAACATGGTTTTCTGTACATTTGGCCTGGATTTTAGAAAGATCAAACTTGGATTTTTTCACAGTATTGTTCTCTCCAAGATCTATTTGATTTTAAACGAAATATTTACTGATTCCTGCAAGGGAGATGGAACAATCTGCCTCAGCAGAAGAAGTAACCAATATGGCAAGGCTATCGACAGATCTTTTAAAGAGATTTGTTAATCCTAGTAAAAACATACGACTTATCTAGCATAATTTAGCCTCCATTATATCATATTTCGCCTGGAAGCTACAGAGGAAGCTAGCCCCATATTCTGAAATATGGTGCTAGTTCTTGATAGTGCACGCGATCCTAACAATAATCTTATTAACATAAGAGTGCACCCAGCAAGAGGGATACGGCCCTTGTTGTGCAAACAAAAAACCAAAATGATTCTGGGCTTGGGTAGAAATCAGATTACTCTGATCACAGACCTATTCACGGGGCACGGAAGGTTCAGAAAGCACCTGCAGAAGGTAGGGCTTATTAGCTAGGAACCGTTGTGTGCAGATTGTGCCAGGAAGAGGAGGAAACAGCCTCTCTCACTTGTTGTTCGATTGTGTTGCTATCGAACGGCTGCGCTACGATATCTTTGGTACCTTGAGACCAAAGGAGATTACAGCGCAGAAGGAACTGGTTGGGAAAGCCCTTAACCTTCTTAGAAGGGGAGGTTTCATCTACTAGACTTAAGGGAAGGCACAATAAGCCTCTTGGTGGCTGCCGTGCCGTGAGGCATGGGTTCCGTCCCGCCGTTCAAAATCTAAATCTAAAATCTAACATAAGAGTGCACGGCTTTGGGTTAGAATTAGCCATTCAAGATTGCAGCAAAGGAATTAAGAAATAGGTTTTCATGGATTTCCTAGCCAACCATCTACCATCTGGATTAATCCAACAAACCCCCACGAATGAACTTCAGTGTATGATTGATTTCATACATTTTAAAGAAGAACCCTAAATTTGATTTAGCGTTAACATTTTTTTTTTCAAATCCGAAATTTGATTGGATAACGTATTTTTATAATAGAATGATTGATCTTCAAAGCTCAATGCTACGTCACGAAGTGGACAGAATCGTGATCACCCTAATTGTAAAACGTTTTATTGAAAGCTTTCTCAATGTTATATCCAATGGATTTAACGGCAGCCAAGAAATAAACGATAAACTTTTAAAGGATTAACTAAATTGTGAGTTTGTATTTTCAATTTGCGGAAAGCAGAGTTTGAATTATTAAATAGAGCTTTTTGAATAGCTTAACGTATGAAAACAGTATTTTTCTTCCATCAGGTTTTTCCAGAATATAATTTGGTACAATTTCCTTTTACTTTTTCTCTTTAATACTCAGTTGCAATATTTAATGCATAGATGCCAAACGAACCCATTTAAAACTACTACGGCTTTATGAAAATTGCACTTTAATAATGCAAAGCCAATCGCCAGCCTCTTCTTCCCGATCTTATTGTAGCGGTTAAATGTCGTGAAAATGTCAGCACATTTAATTTCAGTTTCACTATTCAGCTGTTAGAGCGCAGCCTTACTATCTTAGAATAATAGACTAAACAATCAGGTCAGCAGAGCTTACAAGAACTTCTCTGCCGGTCTGAAAAGCTATTTGAATTGCAGGATCTGAAAAGTTTATAAAAATAAAAATAAAAACAATTTATATGAATAGAGCTACATGTCACTTGAAGATCTTTTAATCCTTTTTCTATTTTGTTTATCGTCCAAACCTACCAAGTGAGGAGCCGTCGAAGGAAACGTCCAGCAAACGTTCTTTGCTATAAATTTCCCCTATATACCATTAAAGGCTAAAACCGGAAACCTAGCACCCCAATACTTCTTAGCTTTGCCTCAAACCGCTTTGGTACCTTGATCAAACATAATAAGGCAGAAGAAAAATGTATGAAGACAAATATGTAGATTTAGATTTAGATTTAACGGGCGGGACGGGACCTATACCCCTCGGCACCGCAGCCACCAAGAGGCTTATTGTGCCTTCCCTCTAAGTCTAGTAGGTGAAACCTCCCCTTCTAAGAAGGTTGAGGGCTTTCCCAACCAGTTCCTTCTGCGCTATAATCTCCTTTGGTCTCAAAGTCCCAAAGATGTCGTAGCGCAGTCTCTCGATTGCAACGCAATCGAATAACAGGTGAGAGGCCGTTTCTTTCTCTTCCTGACCACAATCTGCACAACGGTTCCGAGCTAATAAGCCCTATCTTGTGCAGGTGCTTTCTGAACCTACCGTGCCCTGTGAATAGGCCCGTGATCAGAGTGATCTGATTCCTGCCCAAGCCCAAAGTCTCTTTGGTTCTGTGTTTACACAGCAAGGGCATAACACTCTTGCTGTGTTTGACCCCAGGAAGCATCACCCAGTTCTTTTCGTGTTCTCTCCGGATCCAATCTCTGAGAGCCTCACGAACTGAACCCGTGGTGTTCCCCAGACAGGCTCCGGGCCAATGAAAGGAGTGTTAGCTCCATTCCTGGCCAGTAGATCAGCTGTCTCATTCCCCTTAATCCCCACATGACCCGGCACCCATTCTAACCGAACTTTATTGTGCCGAGCCAGTAGTTCTAGGGCCTTCCTGCATTCCCAGACCAGTGAAGAGGTAGTTCTGAAGGAGACAATGGCCTTCAGCGCGGCCTGGCTGTCCGAAAAGATGCGAACCTCCCTATCCCTAAGATTCATTCGCAGATTTTCCTCAGCACAGGTTTTAATAGCAAAGACTTCGGCCTGAAAGACGGTGGCATATCTCCCAAGAGCACTCTCGATGAGTACCTCAGGTTTAGCCCCATACACTACATGTACCACAGGCCATCTTGGAGCCATCCGTAAACCACATGGCTCCCTTCTGGCACTGTTCTGTCCCGTTTACCCTCCATTCAGTTCTCGATCTGAGGATCACCTGAAATGGAGTCTCAAAACTGTATTTAGGACAGACTCTGTCCCCAACCATGTCCATGACCGGCATAGAGTCGACCTTGTCTGTAATATTCATATGTCCAATAGAGGAGCTAATGCGCCTTCATTGTCCATTTCTCGCTAGTCTATACGCGCCAGCCCTTGCCTCCGCTTGAATAACAAACTGAAGCGGAGGCAACCCCAGCAGTACCTCCAGCGCAGCAGTAGGAGCACTACTAAAGGCCCCTGTAATCAACATACAGGCCAACCTTTGTACTCCAGCAAGAGCCTTTATGGCCAACTGTTGTTCAGTCTTCCTCCACCACACCACCGCTCCGTAGGTGATGATAGGTACGACTGAAGACAAATATGTAAGATGTATGTTTTTTAAATAAAACACTTTGAATGGAGAGGGAGTGAGAGAATAGAGGTACAGCCTTCCGGTAATGTGACCTAAAATTTATAGCTTTAACAATAAATATATACCTATATTTCTTTAGTTTTTGGCAATTTAAAGGGAGTTTGCGCATTTTAGGCAATTAATATTAATATAGACCACTGAGAAGTGGCTAGTACGTCTCCTTATTCTGTTAAAGCTAGAAATCTGAAATTATTTTCAAATTCAAATGTCTTTAAACAAAAAATAATTGCCAACAAATTTGAATTGATCGCATTTGAATAACTCTCACTTAGTTAGAAAAAGTAATAAAATTAGGATTGTATCCAAAACATTTTAGTGAACGGAAACCATAATAAAGCATGTCTGCATAGAACCGAACAAATAATGCATTTTTTGAATAATAAATATAATTAATAAATCAAAATGTCTGGGGGCCCCAAACAAAACAATAAATTGAGTGGTAGGTCCACCAAATCTGGATGAATTTAATATCTGTCGTGACCGGTCCCCGTACAAGACGTGCATATTAACTTGATGAAGCTCAGACACGTACGACCGAGACGCAAATGTTTTTGTCTATTTTGTTCTAGTAGTTTAATTTTAGTTCATTCATAGTTTTTTTTTTTTTTTTAGAGTCAATGAGGATTTCGCTGTGAATGGATGAAGGTTTCTAAGATATTTTAAATGTTAATATTTTATTTTTCTTACACATTTTTTTTCTCCAAAAATTGAGTGTTGTCCCAAAATACTTATTGTTTTGTGTTCCCACAAAATGTGAACTAGCTTTATTATCGTGCACAATAACTGGCAGTCTGTCTGTTCGAATAGTGTTTAATAATTTAGCGTGTTCACTGCTTCTATTTTTAATTAATGTTCCCTTTATATTCTATATAATTTTCTGTATACAATTAACTGATTGGTTAATAGCACGTAGATCGTATTGGTAACGATAAAACATACTTCCGCATTTAATAGTTGCAATATACTTGAAAAGTTTAGGGCAAAGTGTTCATAATTATAGAAATTGAATTTCCCATTGTGACGCATTAAATTTCTCTTTGTGCCTACAATATCCGGTTAGAGGTCTACCACTTTTTTTTTGGGTGAATATCCTCGACTGGCTGAGTTTTGAGCAGATTTATTTTGGAAAAACTACTCTTTTTCTCTCCAGACACTATGACTGGCCACTGCAGGCTCAGAAAATACGAGGGTCGTTTGAAAAGTCCGTGCAAAAATAAAAACTACTTAATTTTTGGGGGTAAACCTTTTTTATTTTTCAACATAGTCTCCTTTTAGGCTTATACACTTCGTCCAACGCTGCTCTAGTTTGTTGATCCCTTCCGAATAATAAGATTTGTCCAAGTCTGAAAAATAGCCATTCGTTTCTGCAATCACCTCCTCGTTTGAATAAAATCTTTTTCCCGCCAGCCATTTCTTCATATTGGGGAACAAATAGTAGTCCGAGGGAGCCAAGTCTGGAGAATAGGGGGGATGTGAAACGAGTTGGAACCCTATTTCCATTAATTTTGCGACCACAACTGCTGAGGTGTGAGCTGGTGCGTTGTCGTGATGGAAAAGGACTTTTTTGTGGGCCAATCGTGGGCGTTTTTCTTGCAGCTCGGTTTTCAAACGGTCCAATAACGATGAATAATATGCACCTGTAATAGTTTTACCCTTTTCCAGTCGATGAGGATTATTCCTTGCGAATCCCAAAAGACAGTCGCCATAATCTTTCCGGCCGAAGGAACGGTCTTCGCCTTTTTTGGCGTAGATTCCCCCTTGGTAACCCATTGTTTAGATTGTTCTTTGGTCTCAGGAGTGTAGTGATGTATCCATGTTTCATCCACAGTGACGAAACGACGCTTAAAGTCCTGCGGATTCTTCTGGAACAGCTGCAAACCGTCCTTGCAACACTTCACGCGATTTCGTTTTTGGTCAAGCGTGAGCAATCGCGGCACCCATCTTGCGGATAGCTTTGTCATGTGCAAATGTTGATGCAAAATATTATGTACCCGTTCATTCGAGATGCCCACAGCACTAGCAATCTCACGCACCTTCACTCTTCTATCATCCATCACCATATCATGGATTTTATCAATGATTTCTGGAGTAGTAACCTCAACAGGGCGTTCAGAACGTTCAGCGTCACTTGTGCCCATATGGCCACTCCGAAAATTTTGAAACCACTTATAAACTGTTCTAATCGAAGGTGCAGAGTCACCATAATGTTTATCAAGCTTCTCTTTAGTCTCCTGAGGCGTTTTGCCTTCCATAAAGTAGTGTTTAATAAGAGAGGAAACTAGGAGTTGCCGGGGTCTTAATTGGGAAAAGGTGTCAGGGAACTATTAAACTGCTTTAGGATATGGATGGAACGGCGAGAGATTTGGGAAACATGGTTTTTCCGGGATAGGTTTTGATCGAAAGTGGTACCAAGGTTTTTCACAGAGGTACAATATTTTATTGGGGTATTGTAAAGGAAAAGATTAGGAAGAGGAGCCAATGATTTAAGGAGTGGGTTGGAGCCAATAACTATAGCTTTGGTCTTTTCTACATTCAGGGTAAGCTTATTGTTCGTGGCCCATGCTGAGATGTTATTGAGGTCTTCTTGAAGTTTAAATACAGCTTCAAACAAATCCGACGGGGAAAAGGATAGGAAAATCTGAAAATCATCAGCATAGAGGTATCATCAGTTATACAACTGTCCTACAGTTTTAATATACCTCATAATTATTTACATTAATTTTTAATAAAAATATATTATTATTATATAATAATAAAACTTATCGTGTAAATCTATATTGATGCAACAAATGAATAAAGTATTTTCTTGGTTAAAATTAGACTGTTTACCAAATTTGTTGGCGCTAAAAATAACCGCCTTTAACAGACCTTATGATCATTCAGATCTGGCGGATGTTTTCTAGAATAAATATAGATTGGTTCATTTATTTATTTTGAAAAGTATCATCTTTGGATGTAAATATGAATGACTAGGATAATTTATGAGCATTTTTTTTCTTATTATTAAACCTTTATATTACCATAGAAAGTGAGTTTATTTTAAAAATAGATTACTTTGTGGGAGTAAAAGTTACGAAAGATATTTTTAAATTTTTTTACCAATTTATTATTAGTAGGGAAACACACAAATACAGTGAATTGAGTGGAGTGTAATTCAGAGGATTGAAATTTATTAAGGTGTCTCCTGAGGTAATTGAAACAAGACTGGGTGGTTTAATGGTATAATCAGTGTTGGGATTAAGTGGGTGGGTGTAGGGTTTTCTATCGGGTGGGATATGGACCCATTTCAGGCCCTAAGGGCATCCTTCTCGAACAGTAATACATTAAATATGCTGTTATTATTATAAATTACATTTATCAAAGTATTATTATACCTTACTAAACATTGGACGACACTTATTGTCGTTGTAATACGTAATTGATTGATTGAAATGAAGCAAATTGACAAATCCAAATTTGGCAACTGGATTAGGGAGTGAAATTAGCGGATGTAGGTTGGACAGGTTAAGAAGAGAGAGCTTACTAGTGGTTTATTGTAGATCGCTGAGCCTTTTTTGCCGTTTACACTGCAGAATGCAGCACTAGTGGCCACAAAAGCATTTGTCTTTCATTTTTTATCTTGCACAATAACTACGTCACTATCTACGTAATAAATTGTAGGTCAGTAAAGGGAATTTATATAAAGAAGTTGAACAGCGAGTCACGCGAACATAGCCGGGTTAGGTTTTTCTACTTTTTACCAGGGTTTAAAAATCGATAATTAAAAATAAACATATAAAAATCAAATCTGATCCAAATTTTTATCTGGTAATTTTAAAAATCATTTTACTATTTTTTATCAAGAGTGATTTTTTGATTTTGGATCAACAGCTGGGAAAAATAATATCTTGATCATTATTTCTGGGCCGAAATCTTTTCGATCAATGTTGCTTGATTCCATTCTTACCATTGGGGATAAGCTTTCCTAGACAGGATTAAGTCGAGCAAAGTGGGCGAGAGATATAAATAATAATAAAATTATAGAAGATAAATAGAAGGCTCATGGCAATTTTGTGTTTTAATACTATTTAATATTGCATTAATTACATTTACGTAAACAGCATTGCAAATATTGAGAAACGAAATGCATTTTATTTTAATTCAATCAGATTTTTATTTTTTGAGAGCAATTTTTTCGATCAAGAATCAATCATTATTTTTAATTGATAAAAGTATCGCTCAGAGGGTGTTAATTATTTTTAATGGAATCAATAAAACTGAAAAATTAATTTTTATCAATAAATCAGGCGTGATTTTTAAATTTATTGATAACAAAAAAATAATGATTATTTCATTATTTGCGGGAAAAAAATAATTATCAATTTCAAATCCAGCTTTTTACTAAAGTAATCCCATCTCCCAAAATTAGAACGCCGCCTTATGAATGGTTAGAATAGATCTCGTAGGCCCCACCCCTTCACTCTAAATAAAGTTTAGCTTCGTTGAGCTTTGTAAATGTTTCAATGGACTTTTTTTATCCCAAACAGTATTTGTGTTGATCCTGCCACTTGTTTTTTTTTATACTTTTATCTTTAGGTTTACATTTGGAATTGGCTCTCCTCTCAGAACAATTTTATCATCTTTTTCAGGGTTACTTACAGCTGTCAGTAACTGTTTTATATCTAGATACTTTTATATTGGACGTAGAAGAACATTCTGAAAATTAATCTTGTAACATTTTTAAGATAATTCATTTCTGTCTATATTTCAGTTAAATTCCTTCGCCAGGAATGTTCGGTACTTCAAGGTCTGACTAAGGAACGTTAAATAGCCCTAAAAATAAGTTCTAGTTATTTTTTTTTAGTTTAATATTGTCTTTAATAATATAGCCGTGTATGATTCAGTCTTTTATAAATTGGATGTTTTAATGCATAATCAGTCGCAGGGCCGAGAATATAATGTCCCAGCTTATAACACACCCTTTACACGTGTTTTCTGAATTCGAAAGAAAGGCATAAAGACTCAATCTCCACGGACAGACAATGGCACGAAGTATGAGGGTGTAAAAAGTTCAAGAGGTTGGTTTTGAAACTTAGGTAAAACCGAACTTAAAGAGGCTTATTATTCCAAGCCCTGGAAATGGGAATAACTTATTCTACTCAAAATGAATAAGTTTCCTGTTAGGGGTAGCAGTTGTATGCAATTACATGGGAAGTAACCAACCCAAAGGTTACAAAATTTCAGTAAACCTTGCTTAGCATAACATTGCTTTAGCCAAGAGTCACCGGCCCTTGCAGTTTAGCTTAAGTCAAAGGACAATTTAACCTTTTAAGTATCAAGAGAAGGGAAAGAATGAAGTTCAAGATCTAATACCCCCAAAAAATATACAAAATAAAGTAAAAGAAAAATACTTTTCAGGTGGGGCTTAACGTTTAACTACCAATTAGTAACCGCAAAAGGACGGTTTAGTCATTACAAAGGGTGGATTCTTAAGTGAGAGATCCCCAGTTCGAATCCCGCATATAGCTTTTACTTTTTATTTATCAGGAAAAATATTAATAGTAAAGGATATGCTTCCGCCGCTGTCCTTGCAAAATAAACTGTACATGAATATTAAAAGTGATGCAAATTAAATTTCTTTCCGGTCTCTTCAAAAGCATCACAATCCTACTAATGGTTCTCGGCCTGCTCAAGAAGCTGAGCCGAAACTCTACAACTTCTTTGATACAAAACAGTGATTATAGGATATGCTTCCGCCGCTGTCCTTGCAAAATAAACTGTACATGAATATTAAAAGTGATGCAAATTAAATTTCTTTCCGGTCTCTTCAAAAGCATCACAATCCTACTAATGGTTCTCGGCCTGCTCAAGAAGCTGAGCCGAAACTCTACAACTTCTTTGATACAAAACAGTGATTATAGGAGACTTTGTCCCGTCGTAACTTAATGATCCTTCCCCTTAGAAGAGTGCCATGAATTATATATAGACCACAAAAACAACCAAAAAAGCATTACTTTGATTATACAAAGATCTGGACTCAAATTGGACAGAAGTAATGAGGTAAACTCAACCAAAAAGGGAGCACCCTTAGGCTACTTTGAGTCGAAGTCCCTAATCACTTTTTTGAATCAGATAATTGCTGCACAGTTTTTGGACTCAGTTTAAGCAGACACAAGATCCATAACTTGGATTGTGGTGCTTTTAATGAACCCAGGAAAGGAATTAATTTATACTAATTTAAACAATTTTTAAATTATTTTTCCTAAATTTGATAAATTCCCTTGATAAACTGAAAACAATATTAAGATTTTTCTATAAATTTTCTTCTGTCTGGAATTAGTTATAATACATTTAATTAAGGGTCCCAGCAACAGTATCGAAGTATTTTTTATAGTTCTTACAAAACTTTAGCGAAACTAGTTACTATAAACAGGTGGTATACAATTTCTATCTGAATTAGTTTACTTATTCCTTCATGACAGAACAGTAGAAGTTGCAAAATTAAAACTTTGAAGTGATTTTTTTACTTTTTAAAAAAGTAATATTCAGTTTTGTTGCCTTGTCAGTAACCATTCGTGGTTAGCATTTTGTCTCCAACATTTCTGTCATTTGCAGAACTTTTTCATTTTTATTTTCTTATCTTTGGTTTTTTTGGCATTGTCCAATTTCTATTCCCTTTTCTGTTTTGTCTTGTTTTCATTTCAGGTTAAAATGTTGGAGTAATATTCTCTTTGTTTATATAGGAAGGAGAAACATTTACATATCCCTTTCTTGGTAACATGTCACTCAAAACAAAATGTCGCTGGAAGCTTCAAATTTGAAAAGTCTAGGACCTTCTTGGCCACAGAGAGATAGCAGAGAGAGAGAAAAAACATCTCATACTGCGACTTCGCGACAACAATGCAATCTAACAGAGTATACGAGAAGCCGTTTCCTCTTCCTCTTGTCAGAGTCTATACAGGACTTCCGGATTAAATTACCCAATTTCACACTGTGAAGATGTTGCCTGAATCTACCCAGTGAAGGAGACCAATAATGAGATCAATCTGGTTCCTAAACAGTTTTTTACAAAGATACATAAAAGGGCGTAAGCCCTTTAGGCTCTGTCTGATTTCTGGAGCAACCTTTCAAGAATTATTACTTTTCTTTCAGGAGCTCCCACTGCTTAAGTATCGAGTAAATGCTCCATGCCCAGCTGATCCAACAACTTCATTACCCCTGATGACCACATGACCCACCATCCACTCGCAGTAAACCGTACTGGAAAAGCGTTCCAAGGACACCCTGCAGTTCTAAACGAGGGCCTATGTTGTTACACAATGTTGTTAGCGCTTTTAGAATCTCCTTAACTTCCAAAGACCTTTCTCGGGTTTTCCCTCAGTACACATCTTAATTATGAAAAGAATTCTTCCTGAAGAACCAACGAGTAGCTTGGAATATTTTTTTTTTTTTCACTTCTTCACCACTTAAAGAAGAGGAATTGATTCGTCCTTTCTCAAATCCTTCCTAAGATATAACTTCTAAATTATAAAAGCACACACTGCGATGCCTTAGCATACAGGGATCAGCAGCTGGGTTCGAACTTCGTACCCAGGACCTCCAAGCGGGAATCCATTACTCTAACCACATAGCTAATTCCTTCCCTCGTGTAACATTGTTGAATCTCAACACAAACTCTGAAACTCTAGCACCATTTCCGCTCATCTCCAACATCAATTTCGGCTCGTAAATTAAAACAAATGAAAAATTCTTTCGAAGAACACAGACCGTTTTTTCCTGACATATGAGACCTCGACTGTAGAATTTCCTGAAAACTCAATATTAAAAACTGAACACATCCTTTTTTTTTTTTTTTTTACTATCCTTTACAGGAAAGTGGAAAAACTAAAAAAGATTTCATCGACCAACGGTTATCGATATATCCATTAATATTCATTGAAAAAAAAAAATCGATCCTACAATTTAGAAGAGTATCGTCCAGTTGAGCGGTGACAATACCAACAATACCAACCATTTATGGTATCATTTACCAACTCCCCCCTCCCCTACACTTTAAAAACCTTGCCGGCACATTGTGTTAGTAACCAACCCAGCTATCTGTAACTGTTCACTGGGTCTCTGGCGTGCAGCCGGGTAACCTTGGCAATAGGCAATACGCGACCATCTGTTATCAACCATGGTATTGAGTGTGTGAGACCATGGTTCCAGGGACTAACCAACTACAATACCCAGATTGTCATTTAATACTCCTGTCCAATGGTTCACTGAATAATTCCCAATAAATAAGCCTGTACCCTCTTCTTCCCAAAAAAGGAACTTACAGTTATCATTATCTTTACCCTCTGCTTCCAGAAATTATATACAAAATTCTATCTTTTCCTTTCCCCGCCTTTTTTGATAATTATCTTTCAAAATTTAAAATGTAATTGTAATTTAAATTTGTTAATGTAAAGTTTGGTTTTTAAGAAAATTGAACTATATAAAAATAAAATGTTACTTAGATTGAGAGCACTTCAAATTAGTTACTTTTCAGTAACTTATCTTCACTAATCTTTTTGCCAAAATGATTTTAAATAGGAATCAATAAAGATGACTCATTATGAAATACGCCCCTAAGTCTAGAAGAAAATGAAGAAAAACCAGACAGCAATGGCCTCTTTCATTTCCTCATCAACTGCGGGAAAACTAAGAAAGAAAACATCCTTTCCTTTATTTCTAATCAAAGTTCTTATCTCTACGTTTTAAATTCAAAAATCATTCTCTAAATTCGAATTTAGATCATTTGCACCGTAAGTTTATCCATTTTCTAGTTAATCATAAAATTTGTTAATCATATAATTGGGAGTTTTTATATTTATTATTCAATAAATAAAACTGGAATTTTGTAGGCGATGTCGGGTTCGTTAATAATTGCAATTGCGCCAGGTTGCAGCAGCTATGGTTGGAGATTTAATTGTTAAATGCTAGTTCTCATCTCTCGTCCGACATTGTGGGCAAGTGGAAACGAAGATTTTGGGACCATACTCGAAGGATAACCTAACAGTTCTCTACTACTGACTAGAACATTCTCTATTATCACATCCTCAAGATCTCGACTACCCCGAAATCTTTCCGCACACTCTGGATGACGGCTAGTTTTCCTGGCAATCCTTTATTGACGTGTAAGGCGCTCTGACCGCCCGGTTTTCTTAATATTGTTGATCACTAATTAAATCTTACTTTAGGATAATCGCCGCTTATCTCTTTCCTTATACGCCTTTTTTTATCAGCTGTTTGGAGGGCTACATTGTTCGTAGTGGTCAATTTCAAAGAAATTAATATAGGAAATAAACTATTAAAAGTTGGTTTGTGCTACCCAGAAAATGGGATACCATTGGGGATCCTGAGTTTCCAGAAAAAGTTGCTAATTAGTTACTCCACTCTTTCCAAAGGTAAAAAAAAAGATATCAACAGATGCTGAAACTAAAGCTCTATTAAAACGGGATATTTTTATCAGATACGGCTGGAAGGCATCTAGCAATATCTTTTTGAAAAGGATAGAAGAGGCTGGGCGTTGATGATACAGGTGCTAGGTGATAGAAGAGGTGGAGAGGTAGTCAAGCTGCTATCCTTATCATGTAACAGACCCGATGATCCGCAATAGATAGGGAAATTTGAAAGAAAGAGAGAAAAACACTTTCCCTCCCCTAATTCCCTTATTATTTATTACGAAGTCGCTTATCTTAAAGTGAAAAGTAAACCCGGAAAAACTGTTACTACTGAGATAAAGAGCATTTTAGATAACTCAGCGACTTAAAAAGCTAAGGTCTGCCTCTTTTTACGAAGAAGGAAAAATAAAACTTCTTTTTCACGGCTGCTGTTTTCCCGGTTTATAAATATATTTAAAATAAACAATATTATAGTGAAGTAAAGTTATCGCCTATTTTTTTAGGCAGGGCTTAACGTCCCAACTACCAATTAGGTGTCGTGGAGGTGGCGGAAGCTCCATACTTTACTATAAAAAAATTTTACTAACAAATAAAAAAATTGTCATACACGGGATTCGAAATGGCGATCTCCTACTTACGAAGCCACGCTCTTGCCCACTAGGCCAACATCCGCCCCCTAAAATAAACAATATATTTTTTCAAAAGTACACTCTAAAGTACTTCCTGCATTAATTTTGGGTTTCACTGTCGTCGAGCGATTGGCTGTCCCAGTCGGTATTCTATTCCAGTTTCCGTAGCTGCTAGCTAGATCCTCTACAAATCTTTTGTCTATGGTGGTTCTAATTTCTTGTAGATTTGTTCATTTCGTACAAAACAATAGCGCCTTCAAGGCGAGCGCAAGTAATTTGTTGCGGAAGTCGTAGTTAGGTAATAGCTGTCTTAATAGCCTCTATTTATTCAGTAAAGTTCGTCAGTTGAGCGCTAAGTATTCAAGTATTAATATTTAAATTCTCTATTGAAATTATTACCTCTGCTGCTGTTTTAGTCGTAAAGAATCATTTATAAAGATTAAAAGAAACGTTTATTTTACTATAAATACCTTATTTAGAGCAGTGTCACGGTCAGTTATTTGTTATGGAGCCCAAATATGGGGATTCGAAGAGTATGCGGCGGTGGAAAAATTACAGCGCTATTTTATAAAGAAGCTTTTCGCCTTGCCCCAGCGTACCCCAAATTACATGCTTTTTTTGGAAACGGGATTAAAGTCTATGTATGCTTATACCCTGCGACTGCACGTTATATACATAATAAAAACTTTAAAACGCGTGAATTCCAGGCTTACGAAACAAATAGCCAATAAAGTGATGGAAAGGAAATTGTATTGGTACAGGACGTGGCTGGACCTCGCTGGGAAGAACGACAGCGATATAGAAATAGTACGCGGTAATGTCCAGGAACTGTCCGACAGAATGGGTAGGATTGTGGAGCTGGTGGGTCGTGGTCATGGTGAGGAAATGATGGCGTTGGCATCCCGTTCGGAACGCTACAGTCTTTATAAAGAGCTGCTCTCATGTGTAGATTATGAGTCATACATTTCAGATGAGCAGAAGCAATCAACAATGAGGTTAGTGTTCCGGACGAGATGTCATATGCTGGGTCTAAACTATAGACCATGGTCCACAGAAGCCAACTGGGATTGTACCATTTGCAACTTAAAAGCTAAAGAGGATACTCTCCATTTTCTGGCCGTCTGTCCAATTCTTGCCGAATATAGAATGAGGTATTTTGGGAAGGTTCAACTGTCCAAAGATGACCTAATAGAATACTTAAACGGGAAGGATTGGGATAGACTTTGTGGGTATGTGAGGGCTGCATCCACATACAGAGATTTTCTGGTTGCCCAGTACAATGGATAAAAATATGTATATAAATAGTGTAAATATGATATTATTATTAATATTGATTTATTATTATTCTCCCTAGGTCTCATTTTATGTTTGAATTGTTATAAGATAATTTGAGTTGTTTTTATTTATTTTTATTTATTTATTTAATTTTTTTTATTATTTATATTCTGTAAGTTAAAGACTAACTAGGCAGACGGACGTATGTCCATTGTCGAAAAGTGTATTTTTTTATTTTATTTTAGTATCGATTGTATAATGTTCTGTTCCAATAAACACTTATTATTATTATTATTATTATTATTATTATTATTATTTTACTATAAAAGATTTTCATTTGGAAAATATGTGAACCATAAATCCCTTTTTCATACACTTTAAATATATCAGTAGAAAGAAAATTAATTGAATAATAGACGGACATAAGTTTGGAAAGAAAGAAAATTGCGATGTCTAGCCAACCGTGAATGAAATTTTAACTTCTATTTGTAACGAATTTTTCAGCTAAAGGTGGATTTTCGCCGATTGTTGCGAAAAATAATTTAAAAAAGAAATCAGCTAGATGTTAGATCAACAATGAGATTAGCTCTAGCTAATTATATTGCAGCATGAATTAATAAATTAATTTAAAACAAACAACCAACCGCAAAAGCCATTAAATATTCATTTCGCATCCTGGGGACACAATTTAAATTTATTTTCATTGCACAACCTGATTAACTCCATAAAACAAAAAAATAAAATAAAATGGAGAAATGCGATGAAACAATGCACATAGTTTTTTTAAAAAATAAAAGTAGCGCCTGCTACTGAATTTGAGTTGAATTATTGCAACGATTTGCAGTAGAGCACGGAATTAATCAAATTGCCTTCTGAAATAAATTATTTATCATTATTTATTATTTGGAAAATTTATTATAAATATAAAAAGCTATGACTGAATCAGTTCGGTTTGGCAACTTAAATTTAAGATATTTCAAAAAGTGAAGTTAATCGATTTGTGCATTGAACTGTGTACTAATGAATATGTACCTAATTCAAATTAATTTGGTTTTCAAAATATAAATTATGGACTAAACTATTGGGTCGCTTGTAAGACTGTGTTAGGTTGGACGCCACAAAGATTGAGACTGGCTCTTCTACAGCATTGTGTCGGCAGTGGTGGGGGGGTTTGTCTGTTAATTTATGACTAAGCGGCAAGCAACGGTGGGAGGAAGGGTAATGTGAATTGTGCGATATGAACATGATGTAACTTAGAATAAACATTACTAAACACTTACAAAAGATACTAGACTACATTGTAGCATATTAATTACAAATACCGAGCTAAATTAATTTATGTCTCAATTATGAATATATAAGAATTAAATATGAAATATCGATTGTTAATATAAGTGGTGGACGTGGCGTGATTGTTTGAGCGGATGATGAAGGAACTCGCGAAGTGATGATTGAATTGGTGATGATTTAGACTACGTCGTGGGTTTGTCATGCCTTTATAATGAGCTTGAGAGTGGGGATGATGGCCAGGTACCATCTCCTTCCGTCCCCCACTACTTCTCCTTACTCTTACAGCCATAACTATTTCTTACTGTAGTAAAAACTCCTGCACTGAATCACTACATAATGGAGCTGAGTATTAGGGGTGCCTTAATTTTAAAATGTGAATCGTTCATGTTAGTCTGAGTCTTTTTTGTTTTTGTTAATCTTCCAAAGCGAGTCTTTGTTATTAATTGTTGAAGGTCTCTAGCAATCAGCGGGTTCTGCGTAAACATTTTTGTGAACGCTCGTCCAGAACATAGTTTTTAACCACTTAACATAGGTGCTTTAGGACGGTGGATAGTCCTTCTTGTGACGCGCTTTCCGCTCTAATATCTTAAGTATTAACTTTACGCACCAAGATCTAAAGTAGTCGCTTTCTACTAGCACATCCATGTCGTATATAAAATTATATTATCTTTAAAGTTTACAAAAAATCTATTTATATTTGAGGAATCCTAAGTTTTTGACATTTATGTAAGAACACTAACGTTTCTATAATATTTAGTTTATCTTCAGGGCTATTGGTTCATATGGTACAAGTTTAAGATGCTCCATCACTCCAAAAACCTCCTACGTTTGGATAATATCTAAAATCGAGGTAGTACTTAAAATTAAATGGATTCGTAACTTAAGGTCAAACCTAAGCGGCCTTTGAAAGGTTAGGAGTTCCTTTTAAGAATGAATTTCCATTAGCAGACAAAAATAACTTCATTAAGACGACATAAATTCATATTCTTGCCTATTTAGGAGGTCTTGGATACTAACAAAGAGGAATCAAAGTCAATTTAGATAAGTGAGATGCGTTATAAAGTAACCCTCTACAAGGGTCATTCGGTCATTCGGCCTGTTCTCACATACGGATCAGAAGCTTGGGTAATAACAAAAGCCGATGAATAACTGTTATTAAGGTTTGAAAGAAAGATTCTTCGGCGAATATATGGACCTATTAGAGAGGAGGAAACCTGGAGAAGACGCTCTAATGCGGAGCTGATACACCTATTCCAGGCCCCCAGACATCGTTAAGGTGGTTAAATTAAGTAGGTTGCGATGGGCAGGCCATGAAATTAGAATGGCAGATAATGGAATGCCCAGAAAAATAATGGAGGAAAATGTGCAGCGCACAAGAAGAGTTGGACGCCCTAGGTTATAACGATGGGTTGATGGTGTCAGCGAGGACGCCAAGAACATGCTGAACACCCGCAATTGGAAAGCTGCCGCATTGAATAGAGAGGACTGGCGGAAGCGGATCTAGGAGGCCAAGGGCCCATTGATGGGCTGTAGAGCCGAGTAAGAAGTAAGAGATGCGTTATCTGGGGCAGATAGAGGGAAAGAAAGTTGAACTCTTGAGAAACACCATCTTGAGGTTAAGTTGTGGTTTCAAACCTGCTTCTGGTTTGTATGAAGTTATCATGATGAGCTGGTTCAAGTGTCTGTGGTAAATAAAACGAGACTGAAGTGCTTGTCTTTCATTCTGAAGGCGGTTCTTCATTTGAGTCATTGGCGCTTTTTTCAGTGCACTGCCAGCCTCTAGACAGCGTTCTTTCGTTACAGACAACACTCTTTATTATCGGACAGTGAGCTGTAAGTAGCGAGGAAACATTTTCGAAGAGAAAATTAAAGGGTCCTAGCACCAGGATTCAAACTCAGCGTGGGAACACCAGTACACTCATCTCTGAGCAAATTTTCTTCCCTAAATGGGCAATTTACAACAGTTTACTTGGAAAATGACTTTTTTGAGGCAAACCAAGAAAATATTTAAGGTCGAAAAGCTTAAAGTTAAAGGGAGGGTATAATGCAAGGGCCAGACTCTACCTTTCATGAACCAATCATGAATCTTGGAAGAATTATATAGAAATATAATCTCCACGATATGAATTTATATGGAGTATATACACAGAACATTTAGTTTTAAAAAAATATGTGAAGAAGTTATTAAGGAAAATGTATTAAATATTTCTTCG
This sequence comes from Rhodnius prolixus, assembly GCF_049639745.1. Taxonomy (NCBI): domain Eukaryota; kingdom Metazoa; phylum Arthropoda; class Insecta; order Hemiptera; family Reduviidae; genus Rhodnius; species Rhodnius prolixus. Next base: position 10,365,927 of record NW_027411582.1, read on the forward strand.
GCATTTCGTTGGGAATGTAAACTGTATAACTTTCCAAAAATTTTAATTTGCAAAATGACATTTTGTCCGGGTAACATTTCTTTATATTTGTAACAGAGATAAGATCATAATATCCCAACTGGATTTTTACTATTTATTGAATTTTTTGTTCAGATATTTTGCCAAATGCCGACATTATTTAAATTATAAAATTCTTTGGATGTAAAATATGTTTTAATTTTAATTTTAAATGGTATAAAAAGTGGCGTAACTACTTCTAAGGTAAGTTGCAGAGGAGCAGACACTACCAAAAATATTTATAATTTTTAATAATGAAGATATTGCCTTTCTGCCGATTTCATGTTCTCTCTGGAAATAACAATTTTGAGGGTGGTGATATGTGTGAGGGATTGGCCCTATTTTGGAATCCTGAGCTAAATGGAAAGCAGAAATCTATCCAGGACCACAGAATGTACTTAGTATAAAGTGCTTATACGCCCTGTTCTGATGTATAGAACTGAATCAAGGACCAAAATGACCAAAACGACGGAGTAAAAGCTATTTGTCTTTGAAAGAAGGGTTTCAAGAAGATCCCAGTTATGGAAAATGGACAGAAGTATACGAGGAATAGGCTAAGTTATAGTCGGAAGTGGATATTGTCAAAGTGTATCCAGTTGTAGAGCCTGCGATGGGCAGAACACTTTTATAAGGTTGGAAGAAACTGCCATCTTAAGATATGTGCTATTCGGTGACTCAGGAGGGGAAAGAAACGTTGGCAGGGCCGAAATTAAGATGGCCGAATAGTGTCGCGAATGATGTAAGACAGGTGGATCGCGGCTAGGTTTAGAGAGATACTGCGTGGTTAACTTATCACCAAACCGCAGAAAGATGTAAACTTTATAATTCAATTTGGGTCCTTTCAGGTATCCATCTGAATAAAACGGTTAATGTATAAACAAAGTCCTTAATGTTAAGCTTTCCCGTAGGTATTTGTATAAAATAAGTTTTCCTACAAAGCATTTATAGGCCTATGAAAGTTTACAGTATTCATAGTTAATCAATACTTTGGTATCCCATTTCTGGTAGAGTCAGTAACTGGATATTCAGAATAATTCATTGTCAACATTACCTGATTTAATGACAGAAGCAGTTCACCTAACCAGTTGAACACCTTTATATTGAACTGCTATAAATGCCTAATTAAGACCTACCGCCGCTTCTCATTCAATTGTATTTCCACCAGATAAATTCAGTTTCCATTTGAGAATAGTATCAATATTCTATGAGGATCAGATTTAACAATAACCAATAATTTAAACCTCGCCTACAACTCGACTTAATTAAAATACAACTCAAGCTTTTGTGACATTGGCCATTTTACAAAACGAAAACTAGAAATCAATCACAACCAAAAGGGGTTGTTCAAAACTGCGACAGAAACAGTTTGGCATTTGGAGGGGGCTTGGCTTTTATTAACTAAATATTAAATACCCCTCAAATAACGTCACCTTGGGGGCGGCAAATGTGCCTCCAATTTGCTACCTTAACATTCCAGGAACTAATTCAATTTTAGATATTCCAAGCGCGAACTGATTGTTAATTTTGTTAAGGTTAATAATAAATAATAATAATAATTATTATTATAGGCTATGCTGCCGTTTTGTAGGCAGTAGCCTGGAGAGAGGGGTTGTTTTTCCTCATTTCAGCACTTGCTTTCCTTGGGCAACAATAGTAACGATATACTATTGTTAATTCTTTAACAATAGAGAAGATCGTCAGGAGGTCCGTAAATTGAAACCCAATCTTTCCTTTATATCACGTTATTTAGCAATATTGTTACACATCAGAGCAAACAATGAAATAACAATAATGAAGACTGAAACAGGTTATTTACAGCCACTGTAAATAAAACTATTACTAACCCAACAGACGCTTCCAACAATTTAAGAGATTGGCCTGAGCTTAGGCAATTGAACTGTTGGTTAAACCAATCAAAAGAATCTAATCCTTGTAGTATAAAAATTCTTTGCCACACAGAAACTACTTTTTTTGGACTCTGAAACCCCTCAGGAGAACTAGAAATGGAAAATTTCATAATTATGATCACGGTGGTTTGCATAAATTGGATAAGTAAAGGTTGCTTAAGTCAGGAAAGTATTTTAAACTAACTTATCTATTTATAGACCAAACTTAGCCGGCCGCCCTTCATTGAATGTCTTAAATTTGGATTGTTTATCTAAATAAAGATAGAAATGAATGAGAAAATAAAAAGTACCAAATTCTACCCCCCCCCCGGATTTCTTGATGACGTTTAGAAAAGAAGCAGTGGCATGTGTGTGTAAGAAGATGAGTTGAGGGGGCGGGCCATCTGTTTTTCGAGCTTTTTCCACAGCGGGTTAATGGATCTGATTTCTGGATTCCAGCCAAACAGAACTTCACAATTATCTTGTACTGCTTTTTTTTTTTTTTTTAATGGAAATCCTAATAAAAACTGCGCTAGTCATTCATTAAAAGTGGTTAAAGTAATTCAAGTAATATATTTTCGAATACAAAGTTCACGCATACAATAAATTCACCACAGTGCGAGAAAGAGGGAAGAAGTGAATAGAGAGAGAGAGAGAGAGAGAATAGAAAATTTATTGACGTCCTGGGAATAGATCAGGACAAATTGGAATACATAAAAATACAAGAAAACCCGAATTGGGCGGCGTTGCGTCAATAAATAAAATAAATTAATTAAAAATAGGTTTTTCACAGATCTGGTCATAGGATCAGTTCTATGATGCCCTCTCAGAGAAGCTGAGGAAAATAAAAGTCTCTTACTGTTGTAAGAAAATAGTGAAAAATTATATTTCACCAGAGTGAACTGTAAAATAATTATTATGTAGGCTGTGGCCGAAAATACAAAGTTTTAAACAATGTAAAACTAATAAAATAATTGCATAAAAACTTTTAAAAATTTATTAAAATTCAGTGAATTAAAACAGTTTGGTGGAAAAATTAATTTTTGTGATGTTTGAGCTTTTTAAAAAATTTAAAACTGTGATGAAACAGTAAATGAATAAAAAATAGGTAGTTGTGAAAATTTTAATGATTAAAGTGTAGATTCATAAAATTTTAGTTAATATTTGAAAGTTCTTTATAAAAGATTGCAATTTATATCAATTCCCCGTCCAGCTGTACCTTCTTTTCCTCAAAATAATTAGAAAGATCACTTTAAATTTGTATTTATTTCGTACTTTAAGAACTAAATTTTTCAATCAAGAAGTAATTTTATGTAAAAGTCATTGTATGCCACCATTATCCGATCGTCTACCAATTCAGGTACCTAGAAAATCCCTATGTAATTTGTATTATTTAAAGCTTAAATAATATTTATTTAAATTTGAAGCATATAAGTAAATTATTAATATATACTGATGGACAAAATTAGCGCACCACTCAGTTTTTGTTTAGTTAAAATTAAATAAATTATCTTCCGCTTTTGTTTTGGACGTACATCACTTGTCTAAAGCGATTTAGGGAGACAAGAGGTCATTCAAGAAGAGATGTACAGCAGAGAGAGAGACGATTGGTACATCCGGCACCTGGCTTTGCGAAACAGGAGTATAACGGGAAATGAGATAGAAAGTCTCATAAGGCAAGTACGAAATGTTTCCATCTCCAGCAGGACTGTTAGAAGAAGACTTAATGAAAGTAACCTTAGAGCCAGACATCCTCCTGCTCGTGGCCCTCTCCTTACCACAGTTCACAAAATCACCAGGCTTCAGTTTGCACGTGAACATGTGAATTGGACTTAAGACAACTGGAAGAGAGTTCTCTTTAGAGATGAGGTAAGAGTAGGCCTAAATTCTTCAGATGGCCGTAGTTACAAATGGCTTATTTTTTCAGCCAACAATATTTTGAAAGTCCAAAATTTGCACAAATTGGAAATAATAAAAAAAAATAAGGGTGGTGCGTTAATTTTGTCCATCAGTGTAGTTTTCCCCATTAAAATTCCATTAAGCACGAGTTAATACCACCAAAACAATGGACTGAATAGTCACATAACTGACTAGTTTCCTGATGCTGAATAAGATAACATATGGCGACAAAAGATTTGCAGAGAATTAACTGCAGGGATGCAGTCAAGAAATAAACAATTTTTTTCCTAATCTACGTATTTCGTATTTGCAGAAAGTAAATAAGGTTGCGTAGGGTTTTTGAGCCCAGAACAATAGAAGCTGCCATCAGAGTACGTGTAAGATTATAAGAGCACCTAAATCAGCGCTCGGGACAGTCAGCCACTGTATCCATTCTCTGAGGATTCTCTCTTCACGACCTTACTCTACTCGTCATTCAGTTTAGCCAATTCTTTTAGAAATAGTTTGTATTTAGAGTATATAAGGACGTCAGACCACCGCTCGGGACATTCAATCGCATCCAGACATGGCATTCACTCCCTGAGGATTCATTCTTAAACTCTCTTCACGACCTTACACTACACGTCATTCAGTTTAGCCAATTCTTTTAGAAATAGTTTATATTTTAGGCCCTCCAGTTATTTATTGCAACTTACGTTCGTCCCTAAGTTAGTATTAGTGCTCGCCATTAAACTCTTAGTAATATTATGCTTTATTCCATTTAGCCCTTCAGCCTTCCTAATCAAATCCCAATTTTCCGCTCGTGCCTACAAATTAATGGCTACTTAAATCCCCTTTTTCATGGCGTTACTCACCGACATTAATCCTATCTTCAGCTATCAACAGAAAGATTTACGAAGAAGAGTTTTTTCTCTGGAGGGATCAAAGGTTAAACAGTGAACTTTGATAAATTACGTTCTATGCTAATCTTTCGGACTCAATCCAAAAAAAAACTGAGAGTGCTACAAATGAAGTGATTTAATCACTTTTCGAATGTTTTCGAACGTGTGGTCTAAAGTTCAACAAAAACAAAATAGATATTAAAAAACAAAATTGAGGCGCACCCCGCAGTTATATTTGAAATTAAAATACTCGACTTAAATCTTCTTTTAAATTAGGGACGGGCAAAGAGTATTTTCGTTTTAATCGGTTGGAGGAGAAGAGGGAGGGTTCTATATTTCGAGGATTATATCAACAATTCTTCAAATAGAGATTACAACTGTTACATGGACATCTGGAATTTATGGCTCCTCTCTCTGGTACTTAAACATTGAACAGTTCCCATAAATTAAACACACGTTTATATTGTATACAGAGAAGTAATCGTTGGCTCGTAAAAAACATTTAGTAAATAAAGTGGAATTTTTAATCCCTCCTGGTTGGGTGACTTGTTATGTTCAAATATTTTTTTCATTTTGTGACCATTTTTAAAATCAAGTAATTGGGCTAATCAGCAAGTTATTTTTGTTTCAGCACTTCAAATAATATGTTTTTTAATTTTATTTTAAATGTGATAATTGTGTGTGTGAGACTACTTGACAAACGCTCAAAACTCTCACTACAGAACAAACGACGACTCTATACAGCCCTTCTCACCACCAATATGGACTTTACGGACTCGAACTTTACGGAACAGCTAAAAAATCCCAACATCAATAGACTGTGCTAACACTGCAATCCAAAATACTCCGCCGCATAGTAGAAGATCCATTCTATGTTAGCAACCACACAATCCATACAGATCTCCAAATTCCACTCATCTCCGAACTTGCCAAAATTCGATACAAAAATTTTCATCTAAAACTCTCATTTCATCACCCAACCCTTTAGCTGCAAACTTGTCTTCAACTACGCTACCCTCCAATCCTCGAAGAGACGGCTGAGGCGCCGTTGGCCCCGTGACCAACTGGGTGACTAATGGCGGCCATCACTGGATGACCGTCATTCACGTCTGCCACGTTATTTATTTATACACTTATCTCATTTACTTATTGTACCCTGTAGGTGCAGGTGTAAATCTCAATAAAAGGATAAAAAAAAAAAGTGATAATGTAATAGGTCTTTAGTTGCTCTTAAAAAATTACTGTTAATATTACATCTTATATCTTCATTGTCTTAATTTGCGTTACTAGCGGGTTAACCAAACTTTTGCTCCAAGGCCGAAAACCGAAAGACGATTTTTACTTCAGTAATGAAATGTTCTCTAAAAGAATTTTCATTTATTGCACCGCTTTCCCTGTATCTACCTTAAGAAGCAATGTACTTGGAAAATATTACAAATAAAAGTGATTTTAAAAGCTTATTGTCCATGATGGAACTGAGACAAAGTATCAAATTTGTGTTTAAAACCAATTTCCGTATTTGCATTATACTGGCCACAACAAGAGCGCATTCTTTCGAACTCGTGAAACATTAAAACGAATACTTCCGGTTTAAAATCTTAACGATTTTCCCACTAGTTCTCCCTCTCCCCTCAAGGCCTTCCCTTGAATTTATTTATCTTTAATTTTCTAAAAGGAGCTTCTCCAGCAGATGGCATTGGACTTGCTGAACACCCTGCTGTATAACGTTTTTTCATTATAAGAATAATGAACATAATTACTCCTCATCATTTAACTCTTAGATGGCCTAAATTTGAAAGTATATTTTGGGAATAATGTTCAAAACACGATCTTCAATAAATGTGCAACAAAGCCGATTCACCTGTTTCCGAGTCTAAAGTTAAGACGCGACTCACTTGTCTGGATTGAACTCATAACCAGTTCTCGGTATATCCAATAGTCTTTCATTACTAGAAAAGCAAGTAGATCCTGGAAATCACCTTCCTATACAAATTAGAGTTTTTAAAACGTTAAAAATTGTTTTAAAAATGTCTTTTCAACATCCTAAATTTGTCAATAAAAGATTTTAAGTTATATTTACTTCTTGTTACAATTTTTCAATTCAAGTTTTGTGATATTTCAATATTATATAATAATAATTATTATAAAAATATCTCAGGATAGATTTAACCCCCCAAAATTTCTCAAAATTGTCTTATTTTTTTGCTCTTCTTATAGAACTAGATTTTAGAATATAAAAAGAGTCTTTATATAGTTGAACCTACAGCATCCTAAATGATCTATAAGTTTCACTATTTTGTGCGAATAGAATATAGGCATCTTTAAAGTATAAAATTGGGTGACCTATGCGAAATGAGATGAGCTGGAGTCTGCTTATGAGCTCGCAAATCCCGAATTTTGCTTGCACTTATCAATACTAAAAAGTAAAGTAATTGCCTATTTTTTCAGGCGGGCTTTACGTTCAACTGCCCAATTAGGTGACAGTGGACAGAGGCGACTAACAAACATACTTTACTGTAAATTTCTTTTATTACCATTAAATAAAATCCAAGGCCTAAGACCCGGGGGAATCGAACCCAGTACCACAATACATATTAGCTTTACAGGTTTCGCCTCTAACCACTCGGCTACCGAGGCGCCTTTATCAATACTAAAGTGCGCAGTATGGGTATTGTTTAGTGGAATCAGTGTTGTTCGTGTTTTTAACCTGGGATACCCGCAGGGATGCCAAGTTTCCTGAAAAAAAAATTACCGATCTCTGCTTCCTGTGTGGTTCCTACTAAATTTTCAATTAATTAATCGACCTCAAGTCAATTAACTCGAAACTAATGAATCCTTAGAAGTAATGCATGTTTAATGAAAAGAGATATTTTGCAGCCACTCGAGCTAGAATATAGAAATAGTGATCAACCATAATTAGACAGTGGGGAGTTAATGTTAATGAAAGCACCGTCTGCCAGTCCGTTCTACGCTGTCTAGAATCTCATGTTAATTAGGTTACATACATCATCCCTCCAGCTTGACACCACTCTAACTTATCCCTCCTAGTAATAACACTTAGCGTACCCCCACTATTTCACATCTAGATCTAATACTGGAGGGAGGAAAAATGCTTTTTCTAATTTAACACTTCGGTGCTTCTTTTTTAAAGAAAATATTCACAGCTGAATATTAATTTGCGCTAAAATCTCCCTGAAGAACTCACGTGTTTATCTCTCTGGCTCATTCACCTGGATCTCAGACAAATTAAAACAATTCCCTTCCCCAGAGTATGCCATAAAAATTGGATATAATTAAATCTTGTTATATAAATAAAAGAAAATGATTGCTATAATTTTGGAAAACTTAATAGTGTAAATAGTATTTCCATTTTGGGGACAACAAATTGGAGGTGAATCCTAGCTATTCCTAACCTTGGTCAGAGGGGATTGTTGAAAAACAGGCGAAGATCACAGCAGCTATTCTTGGCAGATCAGTTGGCAATGGCAACGTCACTTTAGATTGAAAATGTGGTTAGGTCTATAACAGGGGGGGGGGGCAACCTGCGGCTCGCGAGCCACATGCAGCTCTTTGAAGGATTATTTGTGTCTCTCGATAAATCTACCCGAAAAGTTCCCTTCCATTTTTGTGTTATTATATTTAAAAAAATTATTATCGTTCCATATGTGTTTCAAAATGTCTTTTAAATTACTGATAACAAATATGAAAGACTAAGTGCAACGTTGTTAACAAATTTCGTTTCTGTCCAAGTTAAGAATGATATGTGACTCATCGAAAACTGCGCGAACGAACCTAAACTGGGGCGCAATCGTCCGTAATCGACCGTCTCCAGACCGATTTTGAATTTGTAAACTTTCATTGCCACGGTCAGTTGACATTGTGCTCTGAAGGAAACAATTTGTATCACTCTTGCTACGGATATAATTTGTATTCTGGAATTTTTGTACTTTTATTTATATGTTTTCAATAAATATAATTTCTGTAAAAAAAATTGTTTTAATTCCTTATTTGCATACCTTTTAAATACGTATTTAATTGCGGCTTGCGAAAAATTTCAAATTTTGAAAAAATGGCTCGGACTATCAAGGAGCTGGGCCACCCCTGGTCTATATTCTACATCTAATGATAGATGAAAGTCTTAAAACAGTTAGGAATACAATAATCATGGGTTCTATGGGGAATAAATCAAACAGACTTTTGGTATAACTTGTTCTTTAACGAAATTCAAGCCTCAAAGACATGTAGTAGTAATATTATAATTCCCAACGCCAAAATCCAAATGCGATCAGGAGCCTAAATCACAATATACGTGGGTGAATCAAATATTAACCGGATTTTTCTCATTGACGCTCCTTAGGTGAAGTGAGAAACGTGACGTCATAATATATGTTGGGTGGGAATGTAAAGAGGAGCGGAGTAACTCAGTCCAGCTCGCCAGAGCAGTTTGGCTGTTAGTAGCGCCATGTCTGAATAAGAGGTGCACATTTCTGTTGAGCAACGCATTATTATTAAATTTTTGACCCGGGAGGGCGTAAAACCTGCCGAAATTTTGCGTCGATTAACTGCACAGTTCGCTGAAAACACGTTTTCAAAGACCCAAGTCTACGACTCACAAAAAAAAATTTCCGATGGCCGAGAGTGCAAAATGACACCCAGCTCGCCGACCTTGGACAAACGCCAGTGACGCGAATATTCTTGCGATCCGTGAGAGACCGCCGGTCTTACAATGTGGGAAATTGCTGCACACGTTGGAACATCGAATGGGAGTGCCTAATCAGTAATCAATCATTTCAGATGATTTGGGTTACCAAAAATTGTCGCCTCGCCTCTTGACAAGGAGCAGAAAGCAAACCGTCTTGACGTCTGTGAAAGACCTTTGACACGATCAGAGGGGGATGCTTTCTTGAGACACACTGTCGCCTGTGATGAGACGTGGGCGCATCATTACACCCCTGGGAGGTCATCACTTTGACGTCGACGGGGATGGTGTAGAAACGTTCGAGCGCAATTGGCTACTGACACGTCCAGATTCATTCTTTGATAACGAAATTAAAAAACGTCCGATTTGGTGGGGAAAATGTGTAAATAAAAGAGGAGATTATTTAGAAAAATAAGGTGTATTCAAAATTTTATTTACTGTACCAATAAATGATCTAAAGCAAAAGTCCTGATCATATTTGATTCGCCCACGTAATTTGCGGTGTGGTGTCAGAAATCAGCGTTAGGCTGGGATATCCGCCGAGCTTCTTCCAATTATTCGTACGCTAGTACGTCACAATAAATGACACGTTAGAGGAGAGCTGAACTTCCGCCCGCCATTTTTTTTTCAGTTTTCTTAACCCACATCTAAAGCTTTTTCCTCCAATAAACGACTACTACGTGGTCAACAGAATATCATGTCCATCCCCACTACCATTATATTGTGATTACTATTATCTGATTGTCGGATATCATCTAGTGCAGCGCTTTTTAAGTGATCGTCCATTATTGGGCTTAACTTCCAACTACCAAATCAGGTGTCCCTGGACTGGGGTTGAAGCACGTACATTTCTAATAAACTTTTTTTGCTAACAAATAACAACTAGCTACATGTGGAATTCGAATTGAGGATCTCCCATTTACAAAGCCACGCTCAGAACCACTAGATCATCACTTGCCCTTTGTACGCAGAATGTCTAATAGGTGACTCTTCACCTAAAACATGACACCCGGTCACTTTTGGACTCATATAAATATGTGTTCAGTACCCATATTTCCATTTTGGGGGCAACAAATGGGAGGTGAATCTTAGCTATTCCTAATCTTGTACAGGGGGGATTGTTCAAAAACAGGCGAGCATCACAGCAGCTATTCTTGGCAGATCAGTTGGCAATGGTTTTTCAATTGGTCACCTCTCCGAGTTGCTGATTTCCTGCAATTGCCTTGGCCTTTTCCTGTATTTTATCACTTATAATTCTGCAAGCGATGATGTATGGAGGATATTGCACTGTGGTAGGTTTAACCGACTACCTTCCTTGGCTAGCCCAATCGGCAGATTTACTACCTCCGTTTGGCTAGGATGCCAATTGTCATGCACTACTATGCACCTCCAATATGATAGAGTAAAACTTCATCTCTCCTTAAGAAATCAAACAGAATTTCGCAGCTGAGAAAGAATCAACATACAAAGGGAAATCCGCCAAATGTATTCACAACAGAGTTTTTCCCAAACAAAAATAATATTTTTAATAAAAAAATGTATAAAATATAAACATTAAAATATGACAAAAGTAATATTTAAAGAAAAAAAGTAGAAACGAAATTTTAAAATTAAAATGAAATGAAAAGAAAACGGTCTAAAATAAAGCACTGTAGAAATAATAATCAAGCGAGAACAAATTACACCAAGTTCTTTCAAAAATAACATATGCTCAAGTCCCGAGTTATTCCAGAGTATTGGTAAACATATTCAAACAAGTTTTTTTTAAAAATAACATTCCTCCAGCATTCTCAGAGAGGGGGAGAGGGAGCAAAAGAGAAAAAGATTAATTTTATTTTCATCATTTTTCTTTTTCATTTATTTGAAATCCCCAGTTGCCCTTATTAAATTTGTTGTTGTTTTATAATTAAAATTGTTTATTTTAGACTTCAAATACTAGCTAAATAATTACATGTTCTTATTATAAACAACGGCGGAATGGTGGTTGGTTTATTGCTGAACTCAAATTCAACATTAATACCTGTTAGACCTATTACCTATTAGAGGTAATCTTTATGGTTATTAAAATGTAGATAGCTAAATATAGACAGCTAATAGGCGCCACAGTAGCCGAGCGGGTTAAGAGGCGAGACCTGCAAAGCTTAATATGCATTGTGGTACTGGGTTCAATTCCCGGTCTTGGGCTTGGATTTTATTTAATGGTTAAATGAGAAAGAGTAAAGTACGTTTGCTAGTCGCCTCCGTCCACGAAACCTAGTAAATGGTAGTTGGACGTTAAGCCCCGCCTGAAAAAATAGGCAATTACATTACTTTACTTTTATAGACAGCTAATTCACTAGTTATACATTTTTTTTGGTATCGTTAGATAGATTTAACCTTTTAAACACATTCAATCTAGCAGTTATGAGTAATCGTTTAACATAAAGCAGCTATATGTCATGAAATCGAAAGATTTTAGAATAAAAAACAATTCTTAAAACTCTTCTTTGTATGATGCGCACCTTTTTTTCCCCCTGACGATGCCCGAAAATTGGTCAACCAGTGCAAGGGATTTTCTTATTGAGGAAAATTGAAGTAAAGTACTAATGCCTAATTTTTTTTTTTTTTTGCTTTTAGACGGGCTTCTTTAACCTCTAACTACTAAATTATGTGTCGTGGACGGAGGCGACTAAACCAACAATACATCTTAGCTTTGCGGATCTAGCCTATAGCCGCCTAACACACTTTACTATAAATTTCTCATATTAACCATTAAATAAAATCCAAGACTTAGAGATAGGGAATCGAACCCACTAAACCAACAATACATCTTAGCTTTGCGGGTCTAGCCAATAGCCGCCTAACACACTTTACTATAAATTTCTCATATTACCCATTAATAAAATACAAGGCCTAGACTGGGAATCGAACCCACTAAACCAACAATACATCTTAGCTTTGCGGGTCTAGCCAATAGCCGCCTGACACACTTTACTATAAATTTCTCATATTAACCATTAAATAAAATACAAGGCCTAGACTGGGAATCGAACCCACTAAACCAACAATACATCTTAGCTTTGCGGGTCTAGCCTATAGCCGCCTGACACACTTTACTATAAATTTCTCATATTAACCATAAAATAAAATCCAAGACCTAGACTGGGAATCGAACCCACTAAACCAACAATACATCTTAGCTTTGCGGGTCTAGCCTATAGCCGCCTGACACACTTTACTATAAATTTCTCATATTAACCATAAAATAAAATCCAAGACCTAGACTGGGAATCGAACCCACTAAACCAACAATACATCTTAGCTTTGCGGGTCTAGCCTATAGCCGCCTGACACACTTTACTATAAATTTCTCATATTAACCATAAAATAAAATCCAAGACCTAGACTGGGAATCGAACCCACTAAACCAACAATACATCTTAGCTTTGCGGGTCTAGCCTATAGCCGCCTGACACACTTTACTATAAATTTCTCATATTAACCATAAAATAAAATCCAAGACCTAGACTGGGAATCGAACCCACTAAACCAACAATACATCTTAGCTTTGCGGGTCTAGCCTATAGCCGCCTGACACACTTTACTATAAATTTCTCATATTAACCATAAAATAAAATCCAAGACCTAGACTGGGAATCGAACCCACTAAACCAACAATACATCTTAGCTTTGCGGGTCTAGCCTATAGCCGCCTAACACACTTTACTATAAATTTCTCATATTAACCATTAACCCTTTCCGGTCCGAATTATTATACAGAGAGAGAGAGAAAAAAAACTTTTTTTACTGCAATAAATAATGCTTAAAATGAACAAATCAAATATTTTTTTTCCATTTTGAATGTTTTGAACATTTTTTGGAAAATGATTCCATATGGCATCATTGGGCACCAGTTAGCAAGAATGAAAATAATTAAAACTTTATTTATTCCATGTAGGAATGGTTGAATTTTGTACAATTTATTGTAATTAGGGTGATTTGGATCAGAGATAAAGTTTGTATTGTCATTCACATGGAAAAATGTGCGAAGTTTGTCAAAACGATTTCTGCTCATTGCATCCGCAAGGATACCTGGTATCTCTGGCCCAATACATTCTATAGCTTGGCATTTTTACAATTCCGCTCATGATGTTTATACCCAAAAATTTTTTTATTTCATTAATTGTGGTGCCAATAGATTGGGCAGTCTTTTGAGCAGAATATAAATTAGATTGCTCCACAAAATTTTTTAAAATTTCATTCGAACAAAAGAGTTGAAAATAATTTATGGGCTTGTCACATCCATAAGTGATATTGTGTTTTTTATTGAAAGAAAAATTAGTACAATTCAAGTGAAAATCATCCCTAACTGGTACCCAACTAATGTTGTTCCCGCGTAATAATTTTGGAGGTTTCCTTTTTGCTTCAGGGGTTGGTAAAACAGGATCCTGCAAATTATTGGAAGGGTTTCCTGAAATATTTTCCGAACTAGCTGATCTTTCATCCTCAGTAAAAAACTCATCTTCATTTGGTAAAGTGGTATAATTAGAGTCTGTTTTTGGGGGTAAATTCGCGTTGGCATCAACTTCCCCAATTTGTTCATCTTCAGAATCTGAAGATTCTAAGTCAACATCTGACCAATTACCGTCTAATATAATCTTTATAGCTTCTTCGGGTGTATACATGTGCTCCATGTTAAAAAAAACAGGTCAGAATATACCCTATGTAATAAAAAAAAATAGAATGGTTAATAGTCAAGTTTTGCTCAGAGTCCATATAGACTCATTTTTAAAATTTCGATTATACAAATAATATAAGTTAAATAAATTGAAACATACCTAATTCAAGATAAATAACACTTAGTTTCTACAAAAACAAATAATTAAGAAACAAAAAAGCTTTAAAAAATGCAAAAAAAAATTCACAAATACAACTGTAATGAAAACGATTTTCTGTTGGTTGACAACAATGAAATAAAAACATATTATATTTTCGCGGGCAAGAATTATGTAAAAATTACAACTTGTGCTGCCCCAAAAGGCATGAAAGAAAACTAAAATGATGCCAATTGTATTATTTGGTCAAAATTAAGCAAGAAATAATACATTTTAAATAGTGATGCCATATGGCATCATCGAGCTGGAAAGGGTTAAATAAAATACAAGGCCTAGACTGGGAATCGAACCCACTAAACCAACAATACATCTTAGCTTTGCGGGTCTAGCCTATAGCCGCCTAACACACTTTACTATAAATTTCTCATATTAACCATTAAATAAAATACAAGGCCTAGACTGGGAATCGAACCCACTAAACCAACAATACATCTTAGCTTTGCGGGTCTAGCCTATAGCCGCCTAACACACTTTACTATAAATTTCTCATATTAACCATTAAATAAAATCCAAGGCCTAGACTGGGAATCGAACCCACTAAACCAACAATACATCTTAGCTTTGCGGGTCTAGCCTATAGCCGCCTGACACACTTTACTATAAATTTCTCATATTAACCATAAAATAAAATCCAAGACCTAGACTGGGAATCGAACCCACTAAACCAACAATACATCTTAGCTTTGCGAGTCTAGCCTACAGACTGCAAGACTCTTTACAATCACGGCACACTCAGATTTTATCTTCAAACGCACTAAAACATGTAATAAAATGAAAGTTGACAATTTTACCTCCTTTATGAACTGAAAGAATTACAGTCTTCTAGTGATTAGCTACCAAAGATTTCAGTGTACAAGAGTTTTACAAAGTAGACAGTCACGCAAACTAAAATTACCATGTCATCAGCACAAAAATAATTATTAAATCTTCATATTTATTGCGACAAAGTATTCTCTAAATATACCCAAGATAAATAATGAAAATAATAGAGGACTTAAAATTTCGCCTAGCAATACATTTTGGAGTGATTCGCTAGAAATTTCAAAGGAGGCCATAGAATATAAAATAAAATAAAACTCGTCAATAGATACCTAGAGGTGACTACAACTTACGTAATAAAGATAATTTATGCGTACCACTTGTGACGCATAAAACTACTTGTGACGTACTATAACTTATATACTTGCTATATTTTGTCTAAATATTTATAATAATAATTCTTTCTAGAATAAGACAGTTAAGCACTTAGTTTTTAGTATGGATTTTTAATAAAAGTAAAAAGTCTTTTAAGATTAAATTGTTAAGTAAATGCAATGTAGAAAGGTAAATCTTTCAAACTAGTCTAAAACTAAATTTTCTATTTTATAATACAATATTTTGTAGGGGATGTCCTTGACAATATTAAAATAACTAATTGTACAGGGAACTATTTCTCCAAAGAGCTTTCATGCAGGTTTGTGTTACACTAGAAAGGCAAAATTTTTTTTTAAAAAAAAAACATTTTTAAGAACAAATACATACGCTCTTTTAAAAATTCTCTTTCAAAATTCTCTTTTAAAATAGGTTTAAGAAGAAGTAAAATGTATCAAGTAAATAATAAATTAATATAGGACTTAAGGAGCAGGACTTAAGGCAAAAATTTAATTTTTCCAATAAACAGAATTCAAAAGTAGGCCTTTGCAGATGTAACGGTAGGTATCGTAAATATGTAACCTTAAAAGTTATTCTTACAAAATACTGCCATTATCAGCAATAATTTCTCTGACAAGTAAGTTAAAAAAGATGAGAATATGGTAATAACGACTCTTGGGATAAATGATGAAAATTGAGTTTGATATCTTAAAAGCAAAATTTTCCAGTCTTTAATCATCCTATAATCTGAACCTCAGATGTAATTAGCATTTAGATTAGAAATGTGATTAAGCAATGAATAGTGATGGAGTTAAACCATTGTAAGCAGTTCACCATTACAGTAAGATTAAGTATCTATATTTTTGCAAGCCTACTGATTAAATATACTTTAAATTTTTATACTGATGAAATTTTACTGTTTATACGTCAAACAAAGTACAAGAGAGCAAAAAACTTACAAAGCTCATGCAACTTTCAAATATGTTATTAGCAAATTTTTAACCAATCCCAAAACTAACCAAAATACATAACTTAAATTCTAAACTTTGCAAACCAAGCATTACTGGAAAACTTAAATTTAAACAAAATTTACTCTATGCTTGATGATAAGCAGTTTATGGATATCAAATTAAATTTCAACCCATCAACAGAGATAGTTGAGATTAAATTTAAATTATATATACAGAAAATAATGAAAATTTGAGGAAAATTCATTCATGAAATACTGAAACAAATACCTACTGAATACAAACCGCCGTTATTTATTCAGCTGTGTAATATTGGATTTCCGCTAGTTGTAATTCAGGAAAAACAATACTATTCAAGTAAATTTAATAAAAATAAAGGAAAATGTAATCCAAGTTTTCAAAGATATTGGAATTTTCCCGTAAATCTAGAAAATGTAAATCTCAATGGCAGTTTTAGTTTTGTTTGTACTATACTATATCAAAGTTTGTATTGATCGAATATTGTAAAATTTTGTAATTAATAAAAAATTATTTTGGCACAAGGGGTGGTTGAAATGGGATAAGATTACGATTATAAATTGCAGCCCCTCCATCTATGTCACCTAATTGGTGGTTAGACGTTAAGCCCCGCCTGGAATTCATTTCTTTTAAGTTTTAACAGATGTAAACAAAAAAAATGCTCCTAATGGTACAACCCACTTTTAAATGACCGACATTTCCTCAACCAATAAAAACTTAATAATAAATGATTTTTCCAAGTGCTGTTAAGTAATAAAAACCCAAAAACTACCATTAATCTGCTAAAAACAAGAGAGAGATTAATAAATACATCCTGTTACATCCATATATATCAATTAGAAGTGGTCACCGTATTATTGGACATTATCATTGGTGGATTTATGAACGTTAATTCGTTTATATTATCTACCAATACTGGAGTTGTAAGGGGCGAGAAACAAATTTTATTGTTCTCAATGGATAAATTAATTATAATCCAAATTGTGGCATCAACTGAATGATTGTCATGTTCATAATTCATAATTGGATGTCGTATTATCATTTTATGCTCTAATACTCCAATATGCTACTTGAAAAGGGAGGTATTGCAATCGTGAAAAACGTTTGCTATGAAGTTTTTTACTGTAAGCCCATGTTTTAAGGTTCTCTTAGGTACGCCCTTTCATCCATTTCCTTTGTCAAGAAATGCCCTTAATCATACTCTTCTGGGAATTTACTACTTAGGGAAATAATCATGTAAATTTTAAAGAAAACAAATTTGAGATAATCAGAAAAGCCTGGAAAATAGATTCAGTAAATTCGAATTACCTGTTTAGCTAATTTTGAGTGAAAAACTTTGTCGCGCTCAATAGTGACTCCTATACACTATGTATAGAATTTAAGCTAGCTGTGATTTTAAGTTTGAGTTGATGCTGACCCGAACACTCTTTCAGACCAATTAGTACAAAACCACTCATTAGACTGAATTTCCTAAAACAGATATTTCCAATGAAAAGTGGAAATTAAAAAGAAAAATTTGTTACGTTCGCAAATATTTTTTATACCTACAAGGGTGATCCATTTAAAACGAACCAATCACTAATAACTATTTAAGAAACCGGAATTCCGAAAAAACTCTTGAAGTAAACTATATGTTTTTTTTGGTCTAGTTTTCAAATTTTTCACCCCCGATGATGTATCTTCATTTTTGGCGGAGTTACGGCTAAAAACCTGATTGAGGTTTCATGAGGACCACTGGTTTTGACAATGATTATGAAAACTACATAGAAAGCTGTAAAAAATGACGTTGACGCCGTTTCGATATCCCTAATATTTGATGAGATATTTAAGATCAAAGTTACAATTTTATCTTATTCGTGATCGGTTTTCAATATTAATTTTCCACCAGAGATACACGTTTTGGGAGGTTCTCTGACTGCAAAAAATGTTATTGGTGACGCAAAGTAAAAAAATAATAATAATTGAAGATTCCCCATTAGGTTAATTATATTTAGTTCTAGTTTATTTTAGGATGTGCAGGAACATTAGTTCAATGTACTGCACATCCAACTACTAGCAGAGTAAATAGCCTCCTCGGATTTAGTATTCAGTAAAGCCCAAGCAAATAGTAGACGTAGAAATTATTTACTATCGGTTTTGCCTACAATGAATATAATAGAAAACAATTAAAATTATTAATTCAGATTTAGATATTTATTATAAAAGTTAGTTAATTTAAGGGATGACATAATCATATTCCACACTCCCCCTCGTCGACAAGGTTGATGAAATAAGAGGGGATGTGTGGATACAATTCTGCAGACCCAGGCTCCACCCTACCTTGTTGAGCAAGGTGAAGTGATTGGAAGCTATGGGTCGGCACGTGTCATCCCAGCTCGTGTGGCACAAGGAAGGAGGAAGAAACAAGATAGTGGGCGTGCTAATGACCAAGAAGTCGAAGCGCCAAAAAAAAAAAAAATTTGAAGATTTTAAAACATCTAGTGTAATGTAATGGCTGTGAGAGATTCAGGATAATTTTATCATCAAATAAAAACAATTATCATATCATTTTAATGCTTTTTGACCTATGATTACGGTAAAAATATCTGGCCGGGGTGTTGGTCTAGTGGTCAAGAGCATGGTTTTGTAAGTGAAAGATCACCAGTTCGAATCCCGCGTATGACTACACTTTATTAAAAAAAGTATTATAATTTTTTTTAAGTAATAAGGATGACTGCACACGCGGGATATTGGTATAATTTTTTTGAAATCTATTTAATCTGGATTGTTGCAAAAAAATTTAACTTATAAACTAGGATTTGATCTATATTTTCAAGAAAATTTGGGGATTTCATCTTTTTTTAGAAAAAGAGAGGAAAAAAAATGGTTAAAGTTTGGAATTTTTCAACGTAACGCTTGTTCGTGCAAGTCTGGAACAAACAAATCCTTTAGAAGTAATACTTAACCATCACAGTACGATATTTTTTTTTTTATGTAGATTTTTTTTCCTTCGCAAACAAATAAATGAATAAACAAGTGATAAAAATTTGATATAGTGAGGCCCACAGAACTGTATTCCAGAAGTTTAGTAAAGCGGGCGGCACGTGCATATTATCAAGTAAAATGGAATAATTCTGAGGGTCATCGCTTTCCATCAGAATCCAATTTCTCTCAGTAAAAACTTGGCATTATGGATGGATAGGAGCTCCCTTAATAGCTAGGGATATGGGAGAGAAAGAGAAAAAGAGAGAAAATGTATTTCCACGGTTTGGAGATTTCCTCTTTTCCTTGGTCTCAGAGTTTGGAGGTGAAGGAGATCGGAGAGTTTGTTTACCCAACCTAGAGAGGCAGGGCTGTGTATATGGTTGTCAAGAAGATGTGAAATATACTCCATGTTTAAGAATCTAAATAATACGATCTGGGCCATAGAAATGGTAAGAACATATCAAACTGTCTGTCGTCTACAACCAACTTCGATCGTATTTTGTGGAGCAAAAAAAAAGAAGCAGAACTGAACTGACTAGCCGAATTTCCATGATAAGTGTTTTTCCAAACTTGAAAGAAAAACATCAATAGACTCACTCTTAGCACAGTTTACGTCATTCAATTTTTCTCAAAACTCATAATTAGTATCAAAAAGTATTGTGACTTCAATTATTAATTATACAGGGCGATCCATTTAAAACGCACCAATCGCTAATAACATTTTAGGAAAGTAGAATTTCGAAAAAACCCACGAACTAGTATGTTTTTTTGGTGTAGTTTTTAAAACAAATTTATCCTGATTCACCCACAACCATTACATTACACTATATGATTTTTGGTGAATATCGAGGTGCGGTCTTAAATAAAAAACAACTTTTTTGCTTTATACCAACATTTCGGTAATTTTTACTACCTTCTTCAGGGAAGAATTACCGAAACTTTAGTATAAAGCAAAAAAGTTGTTTTTATTTAAGACCGCACCTCGATATTCACCAAAAATCATCTATTAACAACGGGTCGAAAAAAACCATAACCATCATTACACTAAATGTTTTAAAAATCTTCAATTATTATTATTTTTGTTCTTTGCGTCTCAAATAACATTTTTTGCAATCAGAGGATCTCCCCCAAAACTGGTGTATTTCTGGTAGAAAATTAATATTGAAAACCGTTCACGAGTTGATAAAATAGTAACTTTGATCTTAAATATCTCAACAAATATTAGGGATATCGAAACGGGATGTAGTTTTCATAATCATTGTCAAAACCAGTGGTCCTTATGAAATCCCAATCAGTTTTTTTTTGCCCGTAACTCCGCCAAAAATGAAGATACAGCATCGGGGGTCGACCAGAAAAAACATATAGTTTACTTCGTGGGTTTTTTTTTTTCAAAATTCCGCTTTCCTAAAAAGTTTCTTAGCGATTGGTGCGTATTAAATGGATCACCCTGTATAATGTTCCAACATTAATGGTTCGAGAAAATCTGTAAAAATTACCTACAATTTTGTTCATTGAAATATGTCATTCTTCAAATTTGAATCTTTGCTTACGTAATTAATCCTTATTAACATTATTAAAAGGTGACGCACATAATTACACTGAAATGACATTTCTGGTAGGCTGTTATCATCTAAAAGCTTTTTGTCTGTCCGTTCTTAGTCTGAAATTCATTGGTAAGTCCTATTTTGCTGTCATTTTTTTTTGGATTTCGTTTTTAAACAATTTTGTTTGTTTTTACTCAACAATTTATAAAGCAATGCCTCATTTCGATGTACAGCTTTGCAATCTAAATAATCCAAGTATAAAAAGAAATGTATAAGCTTGAAACTTTGTGGTTTACCAAAAAAAAATAAAAATAAATAAATAAAAAGGAAGTCTTATGAGTGTTCACATCCTGTTTCCATTTTAATATTTTCAAAAAACCAGGGTTCTTTTCTTCATTAAAAAAAAAAAAAACTAGATATAAACCCGTCTATGATTACAAGAAGATCCCCAGAGTAAGGATTAACTATGGTAAAGCAAAGAACCCTCTTCATGAGAATAATCCTTACAGCCTTCAGAGTCTTTTTACTTATTCTTTGGACCGTAAAACTCTTTCTTTTTACCTAGACAAAAAATTTTGTGATTTCAAAGCACATGTGAATTTTTTTTTAGAGTAAATTTTGTTCAGTTATAATTTTAAAAAGGTATAAATAATAATGATAGTTTTTTAAAAGAGCATTCAAGGCCCTCTGCTCTATATAGTATGCAGTGCAGATATTCCTATCAAACCGTTCTATCCTCTGCACTGATCCTGACCCAGTAATCTCCCACAGAAATACGGAGTAACATCTTTCAAGTTAAGAGTAATGATTTGGACGAGAAAGTAAAACATTAAATGGAAAGAAGTGTCGTCACACTGCTTTGAGCCTTCGAAAAATAACACTGCCTCACTCTAGCTCTGGTGTCGTCCGCTACCTTGGGCTAGTTCATCGGTAAACGACTAACATGGAACTCTCAAGAGTCCACTTAAGAAATGAGCACACGATTCAGAAGAGAGTTCAGAAGACTAACAGCCAACTAAATCCAGACTATGACTAGAGGACAAACATCTCTTGCTCCAACAGTTTCCTTAAACCAATATGGACCTACAGATTCGGACTGTATTCAGATAATCGAAAATCCTTCGCACAAACCCCAATGCTCCCTACTATGTATCCAACCAAAAACCATTCATTCTCCTGACCGACGTAGCCTCAATTCAATACAAGAAATCCCACCTTATCTGCAGATATCAGAATCGTTTAGTATGTCGCCTCTCTTCCCGAACAATGCCTTACGATCTTCCTAGACGGCTTAAGCGCCAATGACCCCGTTATTTGTTGCAATTAAAACCATTCGGTAGGACTGTTGTATTACGGTTAAATATAAATGGGTTAAAATTATTTTTTATCTTATTCGTAGTACTAACACTGGCCAATTCCCCACTCATTAATTATTAATATTGTGTAGAATAGCTGTTTTAATTATAGCAAAATTTGCTGTTGTAATAATGAAATGATAAAAAAAACCAATAATTTTTTAATTTATGGAAGCCCCCCATATTTGCATACATTCTTTTTTTGTTGGCGGCTGTGACATTGTTATCACAATATTCGAACTTCTTTAAGTGAAAAGTTCTATCTATAAATGTAAACTTTGCAATAATAACTATCACAGTTTATGTTAAACTATGGAGCAACAAGGTCCTGTTTGAGCATGAGAAATGCCCAAGGGGAAGAACTATAAAGTGACACGTTTTTGGTGAATTGACCTAGTTAGTTCAACAGTTGTTTATTACTACGTAGTATATGTCTCCGCACGCACACATTCACACGTGCGTACCTATTGTTTCATGTACATAACTATAATTTATTGCTGAAACCATATCTATCCATAGTTGTTTATTAATTAATCAAATTTTGAAGCAAAATTTCGTCTATTATTGCTTTTATGCAGTTATGTTTGATCAAGTTTCAGCAAAACCCTTTTGATTGTGCTCAATTATATAGAAACGAACCTAAATTCACTTGAGGTTACCTTTAGGAGAGATGTTTTATATTTAAAGCTGCTTAGAATATTGTGGTAACTGTAGAAAATTAACCGAACCTTACAGATTGGCTCTACTAGTGACTTTAACCCTATACATTAAGTGTATGTTTGCAGCCCAAAACATAGAAATGGCTAAAGCCCAGTAGAGATTATAGATTTATTTGAAGTATTAAATTTATTTTGTAGCTCCTACAGTTTGTACAGTATTGTAACAGGAGTACACGTGACAGTACATGCTCAAAATAAAAAACAAATAGTTTTTACTGAACAAATAATTCTATGAAAATAATTATAATCTTGAGAATAGCTAAATAAAAATTAATTAGAATGAATAACCTTAAATACAAACAAATAAGCTCAAGAAGTTTTCAAGAAAACTGAATTGATTCAAAAATAAATCAAAAAACGAACTCCCGTAACTCAAAAAATATAAATTCAACACTTACAAATCAAACTTTCCACAGTCCTGATTTACATCCAAGAAATGCGATAGATATCGGCTCTTACAAGAGAAAACACTGGACAGCACAGGAAAAAAAATGACTCAAACTATCTGAGCTACCATTGGGTAGTGGGCAGGAAGGAAGAAACTGAAATTTATGTTTCTCATCATTAGCCTCAAGTGTTCTACACTTATTGTTCTTTCACGTTCTCTATAATTAACTATGAATTCGCCAAACGGATTCATTTGAGACGTACTCAAGCTTAAATGTCAGTTTGGCTTGTGTTTCTTTTTCAATTAATAGTTTGGTGCAGAGGGAATGTGTCGCATTCTATCAACATTATTATTAAATTGATCTCCTTTTTATGCAATTCGAGGTTACAATAAAATTCAATTATATTCGTAAATTATGGTAAGAAAAAGTCATGTGAGTGTTCATAGGAGATTCTTTTCATGAGAAAGTAAAGTGAAACTGTCGATTATTGGCGAAAACTACTCGAAAACGATCTAACTCTTCAAAATTTTCTTGAAAATTGAGAATGATTTTTTTTTTCGAATAATTTGTTAGCATTTTATCTCAATTTCTACGTAAGACTAATATTATAACTAAATTAACGAAAAAAGTTAATAAATTATGTGAAAACATTAAGAAATAAGTGAAAATATTGAAGCGCCATTGTTAAATGCGCTTTGATCAGCCCTGCCTCGCTATCATTGGACGGGGCGTGACTACACTAGAGGTGGGCATGACCCGCCCACAGTCTGCAACCGTACTGCACTGTGATTGGCTACTGCTTAGAAATCAGTGAAATAATTAATTTAAAAATGTTTTTCCAACATTTCTCCCATAGGTATTTGATAAACTATCGATTAAAACAATAAAAAAAATTTCCCTATAAAAATATAATAAAAAATATTTCTTTTGGGATAATACTTCCTGTTTTACACAATTATCGTTAATAGAAACAAAAAAGTTGAGAATTTGTGTTGTTTAATCGTGAAATAGATAAAAGAGAAATGGGCTTGTGAGTCGCCATTAAATAGGCGCTAAGCTTAATTTATACTCCATCCGGTGGAGAACTCTAGCGGCAATTTCTGTAAACACAAATGCAGTTTCTACAGTTTTGCTATTTCTTGATATTTTTCAAGGTTATAAGTTGAATTTTCACGGAACGTTATTTTTTCTATTTCAGTTCATGAAATAGTTCTTTAACCACCTTGGTGACTCACAAGACTTATATAAGATAATCCTAGACTAACATTTAACCATGTTGACAACTCACTGGACTTATAGCACTATCTTACATACACATTTAACCATGTTGACGACTCACTAGACATATGGGACTATCTTACACTCACATTTAACCATGTTAACGACTCACTAGACGTATATGGGACTATCTTAAACTCATATTTAACCATGTTGATGACTCACTAGACTTACATAGGACTATCTTACACTCACATTTAACCATGTTGACTACTCACTAGACCTATATGTACATTTAACTATGTTGGTGATTCATAAGACTCTTTCAGGTTGTTTTTATCTTCAATGATTTGCGACCTGAAATTTTCCTACTTCGATTAAAAAGAAAGGACAACTCTTCTTGTAGAATCATAAAGAAACAATCAATTATCGCCAATTTACATTTTTTTGGAATAGTAACAATTTAGAAAGGAATTATAGGCAATACAATTAGTATATACTACATAACTGGTAATTGTAAGTTCATTTGTAATTTGACTATTAAAACAATTAACTAAGGTGTTAATTAATGTTATAAATTGGGTTGTATGGTGTAACGAGAAATTGTGTGAGAACTAGCAAGTACCGACGGTAAACCTAAAATTAGAAGTTAATGAAGAGACAACAATATTGGCACAATTAGTGGGGAAGGAGAAAGGCATTGATATATATCTGTAAATTAATTAGTTAATCGCTTATTAACTATTTTTGTGACGTCACAAGTAAACTACTGTAAAGTAAACGGTTTATTTATTAATGTAATAGTAAATTTCAAACAAACATTCTGGCAGACAAATACAAAAACAGAAATTAACTACATTTAATTATTCATTGTTCCATTTTCAATTAGCAATTAATTTGTGTTAGAAATTAATTAACGCACATTAAAGAGTTTCGAACCCTCACTCGATATCTGGCTAGTTTCTATTAATAAAATATACTAGAGGTTACGTTATATTTGATTGGGCTGTTACCTAGGAACCTAGATTTCAAGAAAATAACTGGTAGTTCGAGTGTGTTTTTTTTTTAATTTCCTCAAAATCGATAGAGTTAATCGATTACAAAGAGGTATATCCAATTATTTCGCACGTAAGTTTGGAAACTTTTGATTCTTTAATTAACTACGTCACATCTTCTCTCGCCACCAGGAGAGAGAAGATGTTTGTGGCAAGAATGAGTCAAAGAATTCCAATTCCAATTCCAATTCCAAAAAATTAAATTAAAAACATAATTGAGAGCTCAGTTTCACAAAATACTGTTAATTACTGATTTTTTTTTCACGATACAAAGGGTATTAAACACGGCGGTGGTAGTATTGTAGTCACATTTTTTTTAAAAATGAAATATTTATTTCGATCTTTCAAGAACTGCGTTAAAGAAAACAAATTCAAATTTTACGAAAAGTGAAGGATTAAGTTCCAAATAAACTGGCTCCCCACTTAATTTTATTTGTCGCTTAGATGCAGAAGGCAGGTCTTGCCGCCTCCAACCTAGACAGTTGCCGTCAGTATCCATCAAACTGGGTTTATCTAATGCATTACTGACATGCAACTGTAATGATGTTGCTGTTCTCGGATTAGGGTTGTAAAACACAGACTCAAGGTCTTTCTTTCCGATTGAACGCAATAGTTAAAAACTACAGCAGACAGGCATGCGTCCAGCTGTTATCTTATAGTATGATAGATTAAAACAAACCCTAGAATATAAATATCATTGGAATATTTTTTGATTAAAAAGTTGTCCATTGCTAAATTAATCAGCCGATATAAATTACTAGCTAGCCTTGAGAAAATGAAGAAAAGCTTATCTATGAAAAAAGAAAAATAGGAAATGAAATACGGTTATGACACCAGATGGTGCTAAGTAGTGAATGAAATATAGCCATCGCTGAGCAAAAAGAGAAATAATAATTTTCTTTTAAAATGAAAAACTCTACGGTGATAAATTTGAAAAATAAGAATAAGGAGAAAACTAATAATCTGTTGCGACTTTCTTTATGAACATTTCTCAAGGTTTCTTTTAAAATTGAAATTTCTAAATTTTAGTCAAATTTTAGCAGGGCAAAATTGAGTAAAATGGCACATTAGAGGTAGGCGCCTGTACGTAATCACTCCTATTCTAATAATATCTCTTTATTATTTTAGATAGCTTCGTCACAACTGCCCTGGAATTATGGCGTAGAATCATTGTTTCAAAAAAAAATTGGGAGCATTTTTAGTTAGGTTTTTTTTTCAATTTGTGTCGCTTCAAGATCTGAGAAAGCTGCTGCAGCTTTTTTCAGAGCAATGCCGGCTTTTAAGTTACAGAAAACATTATTTGTCAACGGAGAGTGAACTTTATTTCTCTTTTAATAATAAGATAAGTTTAGATTAAACATAGCTACTGATAAACTGAATATTGATTATTGATTGACTATTATTTAATCAATTACAACACAAAAGAAGATCAAGTGATGGGATAATAACTAATGATTTGATCAAGTTATAATGGAATATTAGGTAATAAAAGCGCCACATACACAAGAGGAATCAATCGTCATAAAAATAAAAAAGAAAATTACAACCACAAAAAAACAAAATGCTGGCGATAAAATAAGCCTTAATGAACATTGAATATAAAAGTAAATAAAATTAAGTGGCTATGGTTTTATGAACGAATTAGTAGCTCTGTAATTAAATAAAGAGTATAACTGGACGGCCAGAACCAATTTATATCCATTATAGTTCACAAGTTTTTGTTTTTGCCATTTAGTGTTCAATTTTAATTGAATTACTTACTGTAGTACAATTTTGATTAAATTTAATTAATACATGAATTCTTTAAAATCGTTAAAAAAAAAACTCATACCCTGGAGTATAGGCATAGAAATTATATTCCTCCAAGAAAGACTTGTGGGGGTGTTCCAGATTTTATTTGTTTTCGAATCTAGCAGCTCCAAAAAGAGGTTTTTCAGATTGATTTATTGACAGAATCCTGGCAAACAATATTAAATTCAATATCATCGTGCCATCCTAGAACCTTTTTTATTTTTATTTTGACGTGAATACGTCTTTAAATTTGCTATCATATGGAGGCAATCCAAAAAACCTAATGATAACAAAATCAGGGGATACAGTTTGGCATTATAGTTTCGAATCTATCGTCTACATCCAAAATTAAATTAGTCCACTGGATAGCTAAAGGATCACAGAATTCATACAGATAAGCGAGGACTGTGACGCATCGCGTGCGGTGGAGGGAGAAGCGCTCCCATTTTGAGATCATTTTGCTGCGTATCGAGATTTGCAATTAGTATAACTTTTGATTTGGAGAAGCTACTATGTTCGTTTAAGTTTTAATCGTCAGCTGTCGTCACAATCTATCGATTGTATATAAAACATTATTTGTAAAATAGTGACAGTGAATATAATAAGGTGTTAGAATAAAAAAAATATTATCAAAAATATATAATGTCGGCCTATACGCGTCGGAAAAGCCAAAACCAAATACAGAAATCGTATACGGTTGGAAAGGGCTTCTCAAGAACAATCGAATGGTAATAATAAAACAGCGAGTCAAGCTGTGCCGGGAACGTAAAAGAATGAATGCGGCCGAGCGGATCAACGACGGTGTCAGTACATCTGCAGCTGGGGCGATTTTTTGCTTTGCAATTTGAGTTTCCTAAATAGGCAATTAATGAGTGAAATGGAGGAACTTTGATGAGTTACCGTTTAAATGCTTTATACTTCATAAACTGAACTCGGTGGACAATAGGGGAAGACAGATTAGTATTATTGAATAAACCATAAGTTGACTAATGCTTATCAAAACTTAACTATAAAGTTGCTTACTAAATCCACTTGGATTAACATTGAATAATCTAGGCCAATTTCAACCAGGACTTGAATTATAGATTTCAATTGTATTCATAATCACTTAAGTTTGTAATCCTTATTCCACTTCATTAGTAATAGATAGTCTATTGATTGTTTTGCTCTCTCAAGGAGATTGTAACAGAAACTATCACTAAAGTCCTTGGGAATTATAGCTTTTAGAAGATAAGTGCTACGCGAACGATAATTTGGTCTTAGAAAAATGGTCCGAGTAATTTATAGAATTTGTTGATTTTTATTCCGTCGTAGAATCGGTTTCGGATTTTCATCCATCATTAGTGGTAGATTAATTAGTTTGGTGAAGAGAATTTGAACTTTATACAAGTTTCTTAGCCCAGAAAAAGTGCCAGAGTCCACACTGATAGTTTGTACAAGTTTGGATTTACAACCTTATTGCAACCTTTACAACAACTGAGAAGGTACAGGATACTGAACCCGCATTACAGACAGGTATTGCTGGTTTATCTATAAACCAATAGCTTTCTATTTGTTGTTGGTCAGTTAGGAATTCAATTAGATCAAATTGATGGTGCCGAAGCTTTTTTAATTACCTGTATATTAAAAAATATTTGTAGCCAATCACTAATCTACTTAGCACATCGTAAACATTTTAATTGCGGTTTTTCCCATAAATTTCTTTTACCCTAATTTAAATTTCTTTCTGTAAATATTTGTGGTAATGCTGCTACAGATGCCACCATTAAGATCACCGATTTGTAAATTTGAACATGAAATTCAATAAGAGGACTTCAAAATTCTAATTACCTCAACTAGAAGAAGAAATAGACTCGAAACTATCCCTAGCTGATAGAATACAAATATTATTGGAGAAAATTTATTAATTGAATCTAAACTTTCTTGGAATAACTATTCTACTGTTAAATTTAATTAGTCGATATAACTTATGTTGGGAATAGACAACATAGTTTGGTTTGTACATCTGTAAGATGGAATTGTAGTATCTATCATTCCGATCCAAAAATTCCATTGTGATTTCTCACAATTGCGAAGTTAGAAACAAAGGTAAGTAATCATAAATTTACAAATGTTAATGACGTATTAACTCTTACATAATCCAAAAATTAGGGGCGACCTTGTTTTTACTGCTGTTTGCGCTGTTAAATTTAATATTTTCTGAAAAGTTGGAATGTTTACTAAACTGTTTTAGCTTCCCTTCAATGTTACATAGTTTTGCAACAACAACAAAATAAAATGAACGAATATAATAAAACGTGATACCCAGCTCTCTCAGAAATCCTACCAAAACCAATATTTACTGAATAAGGGTTCCAAAAAAAAAAAAAAAAAAATGTAACAGATCTATAGAATTCTCGGTTTAGAAGACCAAATATCTGATATAATTCTCAATGTGCTACTCGTAATTCTAATATTTTTTTTCAATCTGCAAATGTTTTTTTAATCATATTAATTATTTTTAAAGTTTATAAATTGTTCATTAAATTAAAATAAATTCAAAGGGAAGCTAGTAATAAAATTTTCCCAAAATTATATTATTTGCATAACAGGAACCACAACCAGTCAAATTAAAAATTGTGACGTAACAATAGCATAGAAACTTCCGGACAATACGGTTCATGCTCAAGAGATGGTTGAAATTTATATCGAAAACGCGATGGTATTGCTTAACTGGGAGGAGGAAACGGCACTGCACGTGTTGTGTCAGTGTGAGGAGCTAGTCTGGGCTAAGGATGTTACTTCTCGGAGAGGGAAAACCAAGGCCTGTGCAGCTTTTCCCAAGAGTCGCTCTCCAGAATTAAGAATCATATTAAAAGGACGGGCCTGGAGAGTCGGTGAGCCACAATAGATCCAAAGGAGTCGCAGTGGCGTTGGCCTTTAAGACACGCCCTACAAGAATCTATTCTATTGCATGTTTGATCTTCTTGGGACGTTTCAGGGAAGAGAAGAATGTATTCTTTTTTGTGGCTGACTGTAGATTTAATCCCATCAAGGCCGTATGGTTATTAGGTTGTATTGTAGGCCTATTAAATGGCCACTGCAGGCTCAGAAAACACATGCATCGCATGGGCCTGGAAGATGATAGCCTTTGTAGGTTCTGTCAGGAAGAGGAGGAGGAAACGGCACTACACGTGTTGTGTCAGTGTGAGGGGCTTGTCTGGCTAAGGATGTTACTTCTCGTGGAGGAACAAAACCAAGGCCTGTGCAGCTTTACCCAGGAGTCGCTCTCCAGCATTAAGAGTCTGATTAGAAGGTCGGGTCTGAAGGGGGAGCCACAATAGATCCAAAGGGGTAGAAGTGACTAGCAGGCTGCCCCTAGTTTAATCTATCTATCTATCGCTAAACTATAAAATGATGAGCGCGAAAATCAAATTGATGGAACAGAAGTGTTTCTAGTGATTTTTAAGTTGAGGATAAATTCATTTTAGTAGCCATTTCTTGTGGAGTTTCCTGAAGAGTGGAAGAAGTCTTACAAGATGAAGAACTGTTTTTACTGGCTTTCCAGGTTTAGGAATCATTATCATTTTGGAGAATTTCTTATTGAAGTGGGAAAAATGGAGTTATAAACTTCCTTTTTGTTTTGCAAGTAAACTCTTAATGATAAGGGCAGGTGTGAATGAAGTACTTCTTTTTTTAGAGAGAGAGTGATTTCAGAGAGAGACCATCAGATGGTGACCTCGCAGAAAACTCTAATAAGAGGATGATTGAAAACGTTTCAAAGCCATCCATCCAGTAAGTACTCGGCTCCAGCCGACTGCTCCTCCAACTGCCACACCCCCATCGTAAATCCTATTACAGAACCCTATCAACACCCACTTAAAGCCTGTCTCTTTCTCTCTCTCTCTCTCTCTCTCTCTCTCTCTCTCTCTCTCTTACTAATAGAGAGCTCTCTTTTTCTCTTACTTCCTCTCTCTCTTCCAATTGGAACCAAATAAAACGAGAGGATACTAATCTACGTAGATTTTTTTCCCCCTTTTAACGTGCATATC
The DNA here is from genome assembly GCF_049639745.1 of Rhodnius prolixus. Taxonomy (NCBI): domain Eukaryota; kingdom Metazoa; phylum Arthropoda; class Insecta; order Hemiptera; family Reduviidae; genus Rhodnius; species Rhodnius prolixus. The sequence goes on from NW_027411582.1 coordinate 10,397,406, forward strand.
AGGAAATACCTGAAAAAGGTTACATTTCATAAATAAATATTTTTCATATTTTCCCAGTTTATTTTTTATCTTGGAAAATAGATTTATTATATGTTTAATTTCCATCCATTTCAAATATTTAAGAAGAGATATCGCCTTTCTTTTACAGGGTGTTCATTTTAAGACGGCTCAAATGCATTTCATGCTAAAACGGTTAATCTGAGCAAAAAAATGGTAGAGGAAAAATTTGTTGCCCGTCACCTCTAGTTTCAGAATACGTGATTTCATTTTAGATTCCTGCCCGCATACGTGGCTGACACGCGACCAAAAGTTCGCAGTTGACCCCCATTTTCATATTCACACTTTTAAAGAGTATAAAAAGTTATGAAAGAAACCGGAAATTGCAATTCGATATCTTCAAAATTAAAGGTGCTAGGCTATTTCAAAATCTGGTATTTATTAATCATATTTCAATTTTTTAACTTGTTATCAAAGAGAAAGAAGAGCACGCGATAGGTCATTTTTATGTATTTTTTCATCCCCTTTCTACTAAAAATATTGCCGAGGCAGTAAAGCTAGTATTTTTCTTAATATCGGGAAATAAGTCGTTTTCCGAGTGATTTTTCTAAGAAAAATCAAATGTTAAGAGCTTTAGATGTTCTCAAGCATACACAAAATGGCTAAAAATTAATTTTAAATCTGTTACAAACAAGAAGGTTTAATAATTATTTGGTAATTTTGGGAGAGTTGCGTTTAATTACCAAAAAAATTGGAAACCTCCTGCCACATATTTAAGTGATCAATATCTTTCATGTAAAGGATTCTTTAATTTATCAAATAATGCACTTTACTCAACTTGTGAAGCATGTACTGTGCCTTCAAAGGTACCTCCTCTGGCTCGCAAGCCAGGTTAGCCAGGAGGTTATCAACTGCTCTCTGTATCTGAGGAGGCATGTTTGAAGGCACAGAAAAGAGTACATACCGTGTATGCGGGCAGGAATCTAAAATCAAGTCACATATTCTGAAACTAGAGGTGACGGGCAACAAATTTTTCCTCTACCATATTTTGCTTAGATCAACCGTTTAAGCATGAAATGCATTTGAGCCGTCTTAAAATGAACACCCTGGACAATACATTCAAAGAAAACTTTTTTGGGGGAAGTTAGAGATCGTAAACTCAGATTAATAGAGGAAATGCCCATTAATTTCCAATTAAAAACTGGAAATTGGAAATAGAATTTAAAACGAAAGATATGTACGGTGAAATCCAAGTTTTTTCGATTATATTTTTCAAATCACTACATGAAATTTTCGAATCGAATGACAACATATTCATGAAAATCAGTTTAAAGCGTTTAGGTGCGCTACGTTGTTGACAAAAAAGGCCAGAACAAGAACAACAAGAAAAATTAATTGTACTTAGTCTCAAAAAAAAAATTACTCTAGTAAACGGGAATGTGCCCTAAATTTTCAAAGGAAATTTGAGAATTTTCTCTTTTATAGAAAAAGAGAAAAAAATTGTCAAAGTTGGGTGTTTTTCAACGTTACGCTTTTTCGTGCAGTTTTTTGACGATCAACCCTTATACCACCGGACAGTTTTAATTAATCAGTATACCACCCACAGAGTATGTCCTGTAACATTAAATGAAAGTCTTTGTTTCAAAGGGAGATACCAATAATGTTTGAGAGTACTTGAAAGTACCAGGGTACTTTTGGTAAGTGGATACCAACCATATCAAGCACAATTAAATATTGAAACTTAAGCTTTTGAAAACTAAAAGACAGATAACTTTATACATGTTCATTATTACATTGAAATGTTACTATCAAAGGAAGCAAGACGTCACCACCTAGGACCTCATTGAAAATCAATATTTTCTTCTGAGAGAAAATTCAAAACCAAAGTGTGAATTTTAACTTCATTAAGTACAAGACAAAATAAGACTTTTTTTGACGACTGACTAGACAATAACGGAAATCTCAAAAAAACCTTATCACTCAATCTAAAACTCATTTTGTACTTATTTTTCTAACTCAAAATTTTGGATAATCATCTTATACTCAAAAAAATACGAAGAATCAATACAGTTTAAAGTGAATTGATGAAGGTAATTATCGAGTACTAACATCGATATTCGTGTTAGGTTCATCGTTGAATATTTTATACTCCATTACATCGTGGAATTGAACGACTGGATTAACCAGCGATTTCCCTCTTAGCCTATTACTTCATCCGAAGTCTTTAACTCCTTCTCCTCTTTGTTAAGTGATTTTTTTTTTCTTTTTCAGCCTGTTCCTTAATTTTTTCCCCCTTTTTTAATTACTCTTTGTAACAATCATGTAATTAAGGTTACCACTCTTACTTTGAGTAATTACGGGTTTTAAGTTGAAGAAGTGTTTCCTTCTAACGATCCTTTAAAGTCAGGCTGACTGTAGGAGGGACGATAAAAAAATAAAAGGAAAAAGTTCTTGGAAGGAAGTGAACTTCTAGTAAGCATTAAAAAATAAAATGGTTTTAACAAGTGGTAAATTTACAAGTACAACTTCGTAAATGCAAATTTGGACAGTCTTTTTTTTTCCTAAATCGCTTTCATTTAATGTTGTGTCAAATTTAAAAAAAAATACCGGAAATATATCCGTTTTGAATTCCCCCTGTTGCTGAAAAATTGATTTCTAGGAAAAAATGTTTGTAAAAACTAGTTTAAAATTAACCAGTTAAGCGTAGAATTTAGTTTAAAAAAAAAAAACCCACAGTGTGCGGAATTAAAATCAGACAATGACGTGTATACACGTCGAACGCAGGGCAAAACAACCAAAAAAGTTAACAACGTCATAATAGTCACTGCAAGCACTTTTTCTGCAATTTCTGGAGCTTGAGATTACCAGAGCATTCTGTGCTATTTCAAAATCTTGCGCCGCTTCACGTATGCATTGCTCTAGTTAACTGAGGAGGACGCAAGAGTTTTTACAAGGAAGAGAATAGCTTTGAATTCTGGGCTGAATGAAATCATGCTCGTACTGAGGTCTGAACCTCTAAGGTAAAAACGGCATTGCACAAGGGTTGAGAGCTTCTATTTGTGTGCCTAATTCCCCAATCTCTAATGATGCGCAGACCAAACATGTACCAACCACTTATCATTTGGCTGGCTACCTCCATCCCCCCTCCGTATAAAATACTTGGCAGTTCTATTGGGTAAGATAAAGGAAACATCCCACCAAATAATGTTCTTATTGTATTTTATTAAAATTTCGCGTTTTTATAGTTAATGACAATTTTCAAGGAGTATACGAGGGTCGTTTGAAAAGTCCGTGCAAAGTCAGAGAGATAGCACTACTGGCGGGTATCGAGGTTATGTTTAGTTAGTAGCATCTCTTGGAAGAACACACACCAAGTTTCAGCCAGATCGGTCTATTTCTTTGTGTTTGGCATTCGTTTGAATCGAGGAAGTCTAGTGATTTTCAAAAAATGGACGAAAAAGAATTTAGTGTGTTGATTAAACACTACTTTATGAAAGGCAAAACGCCTCAGGAGACTAAAGAGAAGCTTGATAAACATTATGGTGACTCTGCACCTTCGATTAGAACAGTTTATAAGTGGTTTCAAAATTTTCGGAGTGGCCATATGGGCACAAGTGACGCTGAACGTTCTGGACGCCCTGTTGAGGTTACTACTCCAGAAATCATTGATAAAATCCATGATATGGTGATGGATGACAGAAGAGTGAAGGTGCGTGAGATTTCTAGTGCTGTGGGCATCTCGAATGAACGGGTACATAATATTTTGCATCAACATTTGGACATGACAAAGCTATCCGCAAGATGGGTGCCGCGATCGCTCACGCTTGACCAAAAACGAAATCGTGTGAAGTGTTGCAAGGACGGTTTGCAGCTGTTCCAGAAGAATCCGCAGGACTTTAAGCGTCGTTTCGTCACTGTGGATGAAACATGGATACATCACTACACTCCTGAGACCAAAGAACAATCTAAACAATGGGTTACCAAGGGGGAATCTGCGCCAAAAAAGGCCAAGACCGTTCCTTCGGCCGGAAAGATTATGGTGACTGTCTTTTGGGATTCGCAAGGAATAATCCTCATCGAATATCTGGAAAAGAGTAAAACTGTTACAAGTGCATATTATTCATGGTTATTGGACCGTTTGAAAACCGAGCTGCAAGAAAAACGCCCACGATTGGCCCACAAAAAAGTCCTTTTCCATCACGACAACGCACCAGCTCACACCTCAGCAGTTGTGGTCGCAAAATTAATGGAAATAGGGTTCCAACTCGTTTCACATCCCCCCTATTCTCCAGACTTGGCTCCCTCGGACTACTATTTGTTCCCCAATATGAAGAAATGGCTGGCGGGAAAAAGATTTTATTCAAACGAGGAGGTGATTACAGAAACGAATGGCTATTTTTCAGACTTGGACAAATCCTATTATTCGGAAGGGATCAACAAACTAGAGCAGCGTTGGACGAAGTGTATAAGCCTAAAAGGAGACTATGTTGAAAAATAAAAAAGGTTTACCCCAAAAAATTGAGTAGTTTTTATTTTTGCACGGACTTTTCAAACGACCCTCGTACACGTCGAACGCACTGTAATAGAGATTTGGTTTGACGTGTATATACTATTATATATATTTCGTATGGGATACCATCAATAGACTTGATTTCAGATTAGATTAGATGTCAACAAATGGAGCCATCTATTCACTAAGTCCCCTACAACCTAGGCAATCCAGTAACAACATCCTCTCTTTACAAGAACTAGGATTTTAGGCACCAGTTGTTTCTAATTCTTTGTTTTACAAGATATCTAAGATTGCATTTTAACGACTGGAACGCATTAAATCCGGATGTTAGTGACAGGACTGGATCTAATTGGTTTTAAGATTTATACGAAACTTTTTACCGGAAAAATAGGAACACTCCTGAGCCAAAGAAGTTGGTATTCCACTTTAGTGTTAGTTCAGATCTTGGTTACGCAACTTCTTGGAAAGGGTTAAATGTGACGCTTTAAATTTGGACTTGGATGAAATCGGTTCAATGGGAAGGATTTCCTGAATACAAGTAAATGTACAACTTCACTACCTGTGTATAACTGTTATGAATTCAATGTACAAGAGAAATTTCAGATTTCAAGAAGACCAGTTGAGCGAAAATGTTAATTTTCTAAATACATTTTTTTCTTAGTAAATATTTTACCAAAATTTACGGACTTTTTTAAATTTTATATTGTAATAATGTTAAAGTTAAAGTTGCCATTTATTAAACATTATACATTTGAATGCATAATCTTTAAGTCAGCCGGAGCTGTGGCCACCATGGGTGGTGAAGTTGTTTGACTTTAACACAGATCTTACAAATTTTTTTTTTTTTTTTATAATTTATTTATTTATTTTTCCTACTTAATCGTATTTCCCAAATTTTAATTCCATTCTTAAATTATTATTCTAAAAAATTAACACACAAAATTAAAGTATTTTTCTTTTTTGTGTTCTTATACATTAAATTAAAGTAAACACCCAACATTTACGAACATATTATTATAATGGATTTTATTAGTGTTGAACTCACAAATTTGTTTGAAAATATGAAAAAAGAAATTAAAGAAAATATTATACGAGGGTCGTTTGAAAAGTGCGTGCAAAAATAAAAACTACTTAATTTTTTGGGGTAAACCTTTTTTATTTTTCAACATAGTCTCCTTTTAGGCTTATACACTTCGTCCAACGCTGCTCTAGTTTGTTGATCCCTTCCGAATAATAGGATTTGTCCAAGTCTGAAAAATAGCCATTCGTTTCTGCAATCACCTCCTCGTTTGAATAAAATCTTTTTCCCGCCAGCCATTTCTTCATATTGGGGAACAAATAGTAGTCCGAAGGAGCCAAGTCTGGAGAATAGGGGGGATGTGAAACGAGTTGGAACCCTATTTCCATTAATTTTGCGACCACAACTGCTGAGGTGTGAGCTGGTGCGTTGTCGTGATGGAAAAGGACTTTTTTGTGGGCCAATCGTGGGCGTTTTTCTTGCAGCTCGGTTTTCAAACGGTCCAATAACCATGAATAATATGCACTTGTAACAGTTTTACTCTTTTCCAGATATTCGATGAGGATTATTCCTTGCGAATCCCAAAAGACAGTCGCCATAATCTTTCCGGCCGAAGGAACGGTCTTCGCCTTTTTTGGCGCAGATTCCCCCTTGGTAACCCATTGTTTAGATTGTTCTTTGGTCTCAGGAGTGTAGTGATGTATCCATGTTTCATCCACAGTGACGAAACGACGCTTAAAGTCCTGCGGATTCTTCTGGAACAGCTGCAAACCGTCCTTGCAACACTTCACACGATTTCGTTTTTGGTCAAGCGTGAGCAATCGCGGCACCCATCTTGCGGATAGCTTTGTCATGTCCAAATGTTGATGCAAAATATTATGTACCCGTTCATTCGATATGCCCACAGCACTAGCAATCTCACGCACCTTCACTCTTCTGTCATCCATCACCATATCATGGATTTTATCAATGATTTCTGGAGTAGTAACCTCAACAGGGCGTCCAGAACGTTCAGCGTCACTTGTGCCCATATGGCCACTCCGAAAATTTTGAAACCACTTATAAACTGTTCTAAACGAAGGAGCAGAGTCACCATAATGTTTATCAAGCTTCTTTTTAGTCTCCTGAGGCGTTTTGCCTTTCATAAAGTAGTGTTTAATCAACAAACGAAATTCTTTTTCGTCCATTTTTTGAAAATCACTCGACTTCCTCGATTCAAACGAATGCCAAACACAAAGAAATAGACCGATCTGGCTGAAACTTGGTGTGTGTTCTTCCAAGAGATGCTACTAACTAAACATAACCTCGATACGCGCCAGTAGTGCTATCTCTCTGACTTTGCACGGACTTTTCAAACGACCCTCGTAGAAGCTATTCGTACAGAAATAGCTAACTTAAATATTGCTGAAATCATAAGGGAAAATAATAAACAATTTGAACAACTGAAACAGGAAAACGGAGAATTAAGAGAAATAATAATAAAACTAATAAAGGAAATAGAAAGTATCAAAAGAAAGAATAATCTAATATTTTTTGGAATAAAAGAGGATAAAAACGAAAATTTTGAGAAAGTAGAAAATGTTGTTTTAGATGTATGTAATAATAAGTTACTCGTGGAGATTGACAAGTCTAGAGTGAACTATGTGAGAAGGTTTGGAAGAGATAAGGACAAAATACGTCCAGTATTGGTGTCTTGTGTTTCTAATATTGACAAAAGAAAACTTCTACAAAACTCAAAAAAATTGAAAGGATCTAATATCTTTATTACTGAAGACTATAGTAAAGAAGAATTATTACAGAGAAGAAGTATGATTAAAACCCATATTAAGTTGAGAGAATCTGGGCATTCAAGTATTATAAAGAAACATGGACTGTTAATAGACGGAAAGTACATGCCTTTCTCTGAGATTGCAAGCGAGGAAGAGTCTGAAATAAATGTTTATGATAAAGAATTGAAAACGAAAAGGAAAAGAATTCTGACTGACGTCTCTAGCACACCAAAAATCAAAAGAAATCAAAATCAATTGGGAAGGAAAAATGAAACTAATGAATTATAGCAATTACAGAAAGATATTACTAAGAGTACGAAAAATAATAATGAAGAGGAGACTGTATATATACGCACAACTGCAGAACTTTAAAAGATAATAATAAACTTCGGGAACTTTTAGAAGAGATGGAAAATGTAAAATGGCATTTAATAGGTTTGGCCGAGGTTAGAAGAAGCGGAAAGGAGTGTATCATGTTGGAAATCGGAATGAAATTTTACTACAACGGAGAAGGAAGTATGGGAGGAACTGGGTTCTTGGTGAATCCACATATTTCAAGTCAAATAACCTCGTTCAAAGACTACTCTCATCGGGTATCAAAATTAATATGGAAACCAGGTAAAAAAAGGAAATGGGAGAGTAAAAATTATACAGGTGTGTGCTCCTAAAAGTGAGGCTTCAGAAGAAGAAATAGAGGAACTCTATAATCAAGTTCAGACTGCTATTAACGAAGACTTATGTAGATTCACTATTGTAATGGGGGACTGGAATGCAAAAGTCGGAAAATCAAACGGAGATACTGCAGTAGGAAACTTTGGATTGGGAGAAAGAAACGAAAGAGGTGATCAGATGATAGAGTTTGTAGAGGCAAATAATATGATGCTCATGAACACCTTCTTCAAGAAAGACTTACAGAGAAAATGGACTTGGATCAGCCCAGATGGGAAAACCTTTAATGAGATAGACTATGTGGTATCAAATAATAAAGAAATAATAATGGATGTTGATACCGAAGATAATATTAATATTGGCAGCGACCATAAAGTAATTAGAACAATGATTAAATTGAAATCTAGAAGGAAATATTTCAAACAGAATAAGAAGAGAGAAATTAATAAAAACCAACTTGAAGTAGATGATTATGAAAACAAACTATCTTCATACCTGAACAGGGAAAATGAAGTTACAGCAGACGTTGATATTCTAGAAAGCAGAATAGTAAAGGCCATTTCAGACTGTACTCAAGATATACTTAAGAATACTCCGAATAAGAGTAGAATCTCCAAATTTCCAAAAGAAATTAAAAAATTGATGCAAAAAAGAAGAAGGTTGAAGACACAAGGAAGAGAAAAAGTGGAATTTATTGAAGTATCTAAGACTATTAGAAAAATGATGAGTGAATGGTCCTCAAAAAAGTACTTAGGAGAAATGGAAGAAGTTATTCAAAAGGGAACCAGCCTAAAGAAATGTATGAAATCCCAGAAAATGGGACAAAAAATTATCACATCGATGAAAGACAAGAATGGTTTTGTTCAAACGGATCAAGACAAGATACTCGATATTATTCATGATTTCTATAGTTGTTTATATAGTGCTCCAGAAGAAGTAGGATACAATGGTAGCTATGATACTCACGAACTGCCGCAGATACTCCCGCAGGAAATTGAATTCGCTATAAATAAACTGAAAAGTGGAAAGGCAGGTGGCTTAGATGGTATAGTTAATGAACAAGTAAAAATGGGTGGCGAGAAATTGAAAAAAGAGTTATGCCATCTATTTAATGTCTGTTTGCAACAACAAAGAGTCCCCCTTTCTTGGCTTAAGTCAAAACTTATAATATTGTTCAAGAAGGGTGATAAAAATGATATTAAAAACTATAGGCCTATTAACCTCCTGTCAGTGATCTATAAAATATTTATGGCTATTATAACGAGAAGGATAGAGGTCCAACTGAATATGGATTCTCCTGTGGACCAAGTAGGATTTAAACGCAATTTCTCCACTTGTGATGCAATTTTAGTAATTCGGAGTACGCTTCTTTTACTATTTGTTGATTTCGAAAAAGCTTTCGACAGCGTTTATACTGGAGTAATAATGAAAACCTTAAGAAAAAATGGGATTCCAGAAGAATACATCAACATATTTGAGTACGTTTATAGGAAAGCTGAGATGCAGATAAACCTGGGAAACAAGAAGAGATTCGTTAAGCATTAGAAGAGGCCTAAAGACAGGGAGATGTTCCCTCTGCGAAAATATTTGGAACTGTTCTGGAAGAAATATTTAAAAACTGCCATTGGGAGAAATATGGTATAAACGTTAATGGCGAATGGTTAAATACGAAGAAATTCGCAGATGACCTGGTTCTAATAGGAAAAACTAAAAATGAATTATCAAATATGTTGAATGACTTGGTCAGGAATTCAAAAGAATTAGGCTTGAAAATAAACCCGAAAAAATCGAAATTAATGAGGATAAACAATAGCGATGTTATGTCAATAAGAATAAATGAAGAAACAATTGATGAAGTGGAGGAGTTTATTTACTTAGGACAGCTAATAGATAAAGAGGATAAGTATGAAAAAGAAATAGAAAGAAGAGTGGGAACCAGCTGGGGAATATATAATAAATTTAGAAAACTGTTCAGGTCAAATGTAAATATAGAAACTAAAAAGAAACTATGGAACAGTGTGGTGAGGCCTACTTTGGTATAGGCTAGTGAAACTTGGAGCCTGTCAAGAAAAGACATGAACAAACTGAGAAGAACTGTCAGAAGCATGGAGAGAAGTATGCTAAAAATTACTAGAAAAGAGAGGAAAAGAAATCAGACTGGGATGGTGGATATAGTGAGGGTGATATCGGAGAGGAAATGGCACTGGGCTGGTCATATTGTACGGTCGGAGGATGGTAGATGGACTAGGAAGATTTTGGAGTGGTACCCCAGAGAACAGAAAAGAAAACGTGGGAGACCAAAAATCAGTTGGGACCAGGAGATGATGAAATGCTGCGGTGGTGTTACTTGGAAAAGAGTGGCCCTCGAAAGATCTGAGTGGAGAAGAATGTGCCAAGTATATGCAGAGGCATGGCTACCACCAGAATGATCGCCTAAATTAATTATTAGTTAATGTCGTACAATAGTATCCATAAAAAAAAAAAAAAAAAAAAAAAAAAAAATTAATTGTGTTTAAAGAGAGAGCTGTTCTCAGTTAAGTAAGTTTTATTTATTTTATTGTCTTCATTTTCAATTGAATAATTGGTTTTGCTGTTTATTAAAAAAAAAAAAAAAAAAGTTTTCATTTCATAAGGTCGAACTTAAAACAAAATGAAAATTAATTAATTAAAAATGTAAAGGGAAAATGGTGAAATTTAAGTTGTAGAGGAAAAACTGTAATATTTTGGTGTCGGAGAAATGGCTGGTGGTACCAAGTGAGTGATGCTGTGCTGGTAGTTGCTATAAGTGATGACTTCAGCTAGGAGAGAACGGGAAGTGGAAGATCATGCTGGCCGTGGACAGTTTGCCCGAGGATAGAAATTATGGAAGGTGTTGTGCAGATACTGTTACTGAATGTATTAATATCAAATTAGCACCTGGAGAGAGAGCCGCTCCTCTCACTTTCTCTCTCTCCGTCATACAAACACACACACACACACACCCAATAAATTTTCATTTCATCCAAAACTTCTGAAAATGTTTCAATAAATTGTTCAATTTATTGTGCCTATGCTAGTAATTTTGTTTCTATCCAGGAGAGATCAAATTGATTTTCAAATTTTCCTAGAAGTTCTTTGGTGAGGAAGTATTGGTACAGAATTGAATTTTGAGTTTAATTAAATCGTTATTTGTATGTTTGACGACTTATACAGGTATTTAGATGCACCATTTCGCTACGAAGACACAATATTCTCCACCAACATATATGTGTGCTTAAGTCTATAGCATAGCTAGCAATGAAATATGAATGTATTTAAAAGCTATAGCCGAATTAGAATGAATGGAAGAAAATGATTAGAGAAGGATTACGTGATTTTAATTTCGGTTAAGCTGTAAGGATGGCAGGAATATAGAGTACTGATCCATCCATTAGTTGTAAGGTTTATGTAAATAGTTGTATATAGTAGAGGGATGAATGAGTGTAGCGAATGTATTTATAAGTAAGAATGGAGAGTGATAAGCACCTAGGCGATGCTGGCTGTATGGCGAAAGCCAATGCCAAAAAAACAAGGCAAAAAAAAAAGTTTGTCTTAATTTTATCAGCTGATCTCAAGACTGGGTATCCTTAAAGTAACTTTAAAAATTTAGTCTAGATACCATCAGTAGGATCTGTAATCAATAAAATCTACAATCTAAACAAAACCACCCAAAGTAGTAATTCCCTCCTCGTTACAGTCTACCGTCAAGTTATTGCTAAAAATAATAAAAACAAAAATGTTCTAATTATATCTTTTTTAACTGATGCAGCTTCTTGTGATAATAATGTAGCAGTTCAAGGCAAAGTTTTTAAAAAACAGTAAGAAATAGTGAGAGACAAGTACACAGTCTAGATTGGGAGATAAGTAGAGGATATATTCAAGAAAATTGAATTGAAAGCAAGAACGAACATCAAAACGGATTAAGAATTACCAATAGTTTCATCATTGACTACGAGCATTCGATCGAACATTCATTCGTGAAAATGCAATTTACGAAAACTTGAAAACATTGCAACACTTCTTTTTATCATGAATTACAAAAAAGAATAATTAAAAATCGAAAACTTTAATTCCATAATACGAGGGTCGTTTGAAAAGTCCGTGCAAAAATAAAAACTACTTAATTTTTTGGGGTAAACCTTTTTTATTTTTCAACATAGTCTCCTTTTACGCTTATACACTTCGTCCAACGCTGCTCTAGTTTGTTGATCCCTTCCGAATAATAGGATTTGTCCAAGTCTGAAAAATAGCCATTCGTTTCTGCAATCACCTCCTCGTTTGAATAAAATCTTTTTCCCGCCAGCCATTTCTTCATATTGGGGAACAAATAGTAGTCCGAGGGAGCCAAGTCTGGAGAATAGGGGGGGGGATGTGAAACGAGTTGGAACCCTATTTCCATTAATTTTGCGACCACAACTGCTGAGGTGTGAGCTGGTGCGTTGTCGTGATGGAAAAGGACTTTTTTGTGGGCCAATCGTGGGCGTTTTTCTTGCAGCTCAGTTTTCAAACGGTCCAATAACGATGAATAATATGCACCTGTAATAGTTTTACCCTATTCCAGATAGTCTATGAGGATTATTCCTTGCGAATCCCAAAAGACAGTCGCCATAATCTTTCCGGCCGAAGGAACGGTCTTCGCCTTTTATGGCGCAGATTCCCCCTTGGTAACCCATTGTTTAGGATTGTTCTTTGGTCTCAGGAGTGTAGTGATGTATCCATGTTTCATCCACAGTGACGAAACGACGCTTAAAGTCATGCGGATTCTTCTGGAACAGCTGCAAACCGTCCTTGCAACACTTCACACGATTTCGTTTTTGGTCAAGCGTGAGAAAATCACTCGACTTCCTCGATTCAAACGAATGCCAAACACAAAGAAATAGACCGATCTGGCTGAAACTTGGTGTGTGTTCTTCCAAGAGATGCTACTAACTAAACATAACCTCGATACGCGCCAGTAGTGCTATCTCTCTGACTTTGCACGGACTTTTCAAACGACCCTCGTATTAAAGAATCCACACTCTTCAATTTTATTGATCTAGTTTAATTTACCAGCTGAATAATTAACTAAACTTCCTATCTCCTGATAATAGCATCAAACTATGTTCATACAGGATGCATGCTAAGTAGCTTAAACAGTTAAAATTACCATGCTTAAGGTAAGGTAAGTACCTACATTTAATTTGTTTAAGGGTTATAAATATTATTCCCTAATCTGCAAAGATCTCAATGCCTGTGTATTTATTGCCATGGTATCCTGCCTACAAATTTTACAATTTTAGGGTTTATCTTTTTGCAAAAAACAATTGCCGATATCAAAAACAGTTGTTACACAAAACATGTGCGTATAAAGTGGAAATTTTATTCACTTCAGTGCGTATCGCATTTACAGATGAATAAATAGTATTCATTGACTGGGCCAATTCTTGATCAAAGTAGCGTAATTCCTATTTCTGAACGGGTATAGTATTTTGTAACGAGAATAAGTAAACAATTATTTGTTCTGAATTTAATTCACTTTTTTACGAAAAATCTGAGAAGATTTAAGGAATGTAATCAAATCTTGCCCAATTTTAGAATGCTGGAATATTAGATGCAGAGGTGGAAATTCTTGACGTGAGCTCTCCTCTCCTAAATAATTCCTAATTCTATTTCATTTGTAGTCTAATTATTTAATAAATATTCCAATAGTTTGTCATTTATTTAAAAAAATTCTGATTTTATTAAAGAATAAAAAATTAACTCCCATAACAGAGAATTATTTATTCAAATATAACGAATTTATAATTAAATTCTGTAAAACCCTGAAAACCATTATTCATTTTGTTAAAAAATTATCATCAATATTGGGTCTTAAATAAATATTCATTCCCGCAAAAGTACTGATAATATATTAAAAGGAAAATTTTATTTATCGTCAAATTGATTATTAAAGGTTTGGACACACAGAAAGCGGTCTGTCGCGGCGATCTGCGATATGGGGACGTCACACAGGTCGCGATTCTTTTGGTTAGAGCGGTCCAGTTTGGTAGCTTTCTTTTATTTGAGAAGTAGTAGTGCGTTTTCTCGTTCTTTGTTTTAATATATTGAGTATGAGCTCTAGTTTCGTCCCCGACGCTGCCGGAGCTAGGCGGCTGGTTTCCACTGAGATGTCATATGCAGTTGCAAGATTGGTCATGGGACACGGTATGTTGCGCGCCAAAATGTTCGAAATGGGCTTAGCAACGGACCCATATTGCGCTTGTGGAGACCCAGAGACAGCGGAGCACATTATTATGCAATGCGATCTTTTTAATGATTTGCGCTGTATTATTGTGACGGAGAATGGGATACCCGTTCTTCCGTTACTTTTACTGGAGAACGCGTCTGCGTATGTGGCTTTCCGCGAATTCGTACAGGCGGCCTTTGAAAGGCGGATGACCTCGGTGGTTGGTAGATGAAGTCGTAGATCTGGTTGGTTGGCTGGAGCGTGTTGTTGGAGGTTTGGTTTGGTGCGTGTTTTTCGAGTTTGTGTTGGGTGTGTGCGAGTGGGTGATTTTATTTTGTTTTATTTATTGGTAATTATGTGATTGTTGTTAATACTTTTATTGATGTTGTTGCTGTTGTTGTTGTTGAAGAAAAGACGAAGTTGGGTGAATGAAATCAATAAGAAGAGAGAACAATTAGAGGAATACCACCGCTTATGGTATCGAACTGGAGTCACATGAAGATAGGTTCTTCTAGTATTTTCGTATGTCGCGAAAATGAAATAAAAAATGAGTAATAAAGTTTCTTAACAATGGAATCTTTATTTCGTACTTACTGTGGTAAGGTGGTCTGTAATTTTGTACGACCAGATCGCTTGTCGTCGCGACAAAGACTAGCCCGCGTTCTGTTTGACAGAGATGATGATACAACATTGTGTAATACAATTAGACCGCCTGACCTCCCGTCGCGACAGACCACTTTCTGTGTGTCCAAGCCTTTAATGTTTTTATTAATTAATTAATTTTTTAAAAAAATGAAAATAATCATTGAAAATCTGCGCTTGATAGGTAATATTAAATTTGTAATCAATTGGTAGAAACGGGAAATTACTCGTATTTATTTCCTTAGCTGATAATAGTGCTGCACGAGACCGAGACGAGGCGAGACTTTATGCAGTCTCGATCTCGGTCGCTCAAGTCTCGGTCTCGTCGAGATATCTCGGTCTCGGTTTTTTGAATTTTTGTTTAAGTATTAAAAGCGGTTTGCTATTAATAATCTTTTCAAAAAATGTTATTATTTTCTAATAATTATTTTAATTTATATATTGGTAATGAAAATGTGTGTAAAAGAAGACAACTACTTACACTTCAATGCATCATATATTACTATTACTGTTATATATCTTTATATAATTTCAATTAGATGTTAAAAACGCGCCAAATGAAAGACCCAAATAACATATCTGCCTCCTATAACAAGTCGATTCGTGAAATAAAAAATACACCTCCCAACAAACTTCCCGCTCCATTAGTTATGGCTGTTGGTGAAGATAAAGAATCTGATGATTCACCTTTTGACGACGACGACGACTGCATCAATATTTTTGCACCATTTGCTCAAAAATCAGCAAATATCACCGAAGCATTGAAGACAGAAATAATTAATTACACCAAATTAGACCAAGCACCAGTAGACATTGACATTTTAGAATGGTGGAAAACACTTGAGAATTCCTTCAAAAATTTGTCTAGAATGGCAAAAGATATTTTTAGTATCTGTGCAACTTCAGGGCCATCTTAAAGATTATTTTCGCAAGCTGCGTTGATAATGACCAATAGAAGATCTTCTCTAACTTCTGACTCAGTAAAAGCTCTTTTATGTATCAATGCTTGGGCAAAGTGTATCTTAAAAACGAAAATTTGTGACAATATTTTTTAGGTGCATAGATAGTCTTTTTTTCAAATTCACTAATTCCAAAATTCTAAAATATAATTCAAATGATATCAAAGTTCAAAGTATTAGATTATTAATAGTAAAATTTATGTAATTGAATGAATGAATGATATGAATAGTGAAATTTAGTGAATTTATGTAAAAATTATGTAATTCGAAGGGGGCCGCCACGGTAGCCGAGCGGTGCGAAACCTGTGAAGCTAATGTGTATTGTGGTACTGGGTTCGATTCCCGGTCTTAGGCCTTGGATTTTATTTAATGGTTAATATGAGAAATTTACAGTAAAGTATGTTTGCTAGTCGCCTCCGTCCGCGACACCTAATTGGTAGTTGGACGTAAAGCCCCGCCTGAAAAAATAGGCGATTACTTTACCTTGCTTACTTATGTAATTCGAAGTCAAATAGATGTAGTAATATTGAACATATATAATAATATCGTATCTTTTAATAATTAATTCAATACCCGTAATGATTATTTATTAATAAAGAACACAATTTTATAATTTTGTAGCTAAAAATTAATATTTGAAAAACCGAGACGAGACCGAGATTTCTCGACGAGATATATATCATGTCTCGATCTCGGTCTCGGTCTCGGTTGCTCAAGTCTCGTCTCGGTCTCGGTCTCGGAGATTTGTCTCGTTTCTCGTGCAGCACTAGCTGATAAATTTAATTTCCATCGAAGATCAAAAAACATCGCTTCACTTTTCATGAACTCTTTTAACACGCCCTTTATTTCCTTTCAAAAGGGCTGCAACTGTTTTTTTTTAAATTTTTTTATCCAGGAAAATTTATTTTAGGGCAGTCCTAGGGACAGTAGTGCATGGAGGTTTCTTTAAAGGGCTATTTAATTTTAAGAAGAACCAAAATTATTACTGAAATCTGTTAAAAAGATATGTTTATTTCTTGATTTAAAGTTCGAATTCTGTTTTTGTTTAATGGTTAGTACCGGTATATTGTACGGTTCTAAGTATCAATGTATTTAACGAAGCAACAGATCGCCGGAAGTGCGCTGCCCTATAAGTTGCTGAAATGTTTATTTTTCATTGTTTTTGGTGAATCCGGAAGGAAGAATAGAATAACTGCCAATTTCAGTCATTTTTTTTTTTTTTTTGTTATGCCGAGCTTTCGACCTAGGGACTAGGCACATCTTCAGGGCTTATTGTCTATATAACATCTCACTCAGTTCATAAACAGACAGAACAGAAGATGACCTAGACAAGGGATGGCGAACCTTACTGAAACGTGGGTCAAATTTTGTTCATTTTTTTTTTTTTTTTTTTTAGTACTAGCTCTTGGGTCACTAATGCCCATTTGCACAAGAGTTAGGTTTAAAAATTTGTAAACTGAATATTTTCAAAACTAAACATCTTTAAAAATTCAGTTGGCTTAACGGGTAAAATGGGGACGAAACAAGTGGCTATGGAAGTCTCTTTTTACAAACATAACCTGAACAAAACCTTACAAAAGTGTGTTTTATCTGAAGAAAAATCTAAATATGGTTATTTGCTTTGGGTGTCGATTTTTTTTTAACAAACAAAATATGAGTAAAATTATACATTTTATTTGATATTTTGTAAACACTTTTGCTATATTTCAAATATACTACAAAGCATTTGTCGTCATTTGCGTTTTAGAACTGTAATGATCAAACTAAAGGTTATAGATAGCATTTAAATTGCTTTTGTGTCCAATGCGTGATTGAAAAAAATACTGCTGATTATCCGCACAATTAGAAAATCTAAATCAACCCGCGTAAACAAACAAACTAGTTGCCTAGCAATTGTGGGTCAGTGAAAAAGTTTGCGCGGGTCAGTGTCTGACCCGCGGGTCATAGGTTCGCCATCACTGACCTAGACCCTAGCTTGGCAAAATAAAAAACATTTTTTTTGTCTCGAAGGACCGCTAACTCCAAAAATTAAAAATTCGCTTGATTACAAAGATTTTCTTTTAAGTAATATTAGAAAATATATTAAAATATTAATTAAATTATATTGCGTATTAAAAGAGGAGAAACAAAGGGATCAGCGAGTACTGCTGTCATTAATTCATTCAAACAATAATTAACAATTATCCCCATTTATTAATTATGCGAATTGTGTGAATAGTGAATAATTTAAAGAGAGCTATTGTCTGTCCAGTCTGTTTAATTAGTGAAGTTGTCATAAACTTGGCAACGTCAACTGCAATCTAAACGAATATGTTGTTAACGCTAGTGACTATGGTTAATCACTGGCCCGGCGATTTAATGTATAATGTACATACAAAGAACATCTCACACTTTCAAACATGAGTGATGGAGATGGATGGACCAATGGCTTAATTAACAATCTTGTTACTTCGATCCGATCAACACGTAATCATCACCTCTACGTCTACTAATAACAAATATCATACGTAAAATAATTTCCTTGAAGCTTAAAGGTGATAAGTCAGTGATGGAAAACTTTTCGTGGAAATGATATCATTATTAATTACATTAATTTGGAATATAAGTGATAAATAATGTGCAGATATTTATCTGTTCTTGTCTTTAAATTTTATCGAATAACAGCTTTGTGTAATCCGAAGTGCATTATTCAATTTTATCAAAAATCAAAGGATTTTTGCTTTATCTATATATACAGGGTGAACCAGTAAGTATTGTCCATAGGCCTACTGTGTGTAGTACATCTAAAGTGGAGTTCAATGACGTATTGGCCAACTTCATAGTTTCCACTGTTCTTGAGTGACGTCACTTTAATTTTTTTTTTTCTAAAATCCTCACTTTTTTCCAATAAAAATGTTATTACTCAGAAATTTTTAGTCCGAATTCGATTCTGATGACACGGTTGGAAAGACAGATAAATTAGCTAAAAATTGACACCATTTCGAAGCATAAGTTATTCTCCAAACAGCCTCAATCTTCCTCCTGAATACTGGAAAAATAAAAGTAATCGAAATTTTTGAAGAAAACTCATTAGGCCCTTACGTGATCATTATCAGGACCTAGGTGCTGGCACTTTTTATAAAAGTTTCCTTGTTTAATGGGCTTTCAAACGGTATATCATTTTCCAGGATTCCTTTTATCTTCGTATGAGAAATTACGTTTGTTTTGCAAGAAAATGTGTTCACGAGCACTCAACAGTGTTAGTTATCAAGTTGTTTAATTCATTTAAAACTCTTTTAGTTGGACCAGTAGTCAATTTTTAAAGTAGATTGTCTTAAAATAAGGAAGTCAAAGGTTACAAATAGCACTTTAAAAAAAAAGAAGAAGTGGTGTCAATTTTTAGAAAATTTACCTGTCTTTCTAACCGTGTCATCAGAATCGAATTCGGACTAAAACTTTCTAAGTAATAAAATGTTTATTGGAAAAAAGTAAGGATTTTAGAAAAAAAAAAAATTGAAGTGACGTCACTCAAGAACAGTGGAAAATGTGAAGTTGTGAAGTGGACGTCTTTGAAGTCCACTTTAGATGTACTACACACAGTAGGCCTATGGACAATACTTACTGGTTCATACTGTACATATTTATTATAAATCTATAATCATACTGTCTTAAACCAAAAATAGTGACTGCAAAAAATGGGGCGTGCCTTCAAATGAATTTTAACGTGATGGAAGGTAGAAATATTTTTTACAATATTTCTTTTAATTCCAAATTTTAAAAAAACTTGCTCAAACAATCGTATCTTCTCGCCTGTAAATAAACCATTCCTTGAGTTAAACAACTATTATTATCGACTCTACAATTATCGTTAACAGGAGATACAATGTTGTGAGAATTAGCCGTCCAGATGGCGTGCTTGTTATTGTTAGCAAGTATAAACAGTTTCGAGTTAATTTTGACATGAACACTTGTAATTGTGCAGAAAAAAAAAAATCGATTGTAAAAATAGAAGAAACTATATTTAATTGCCCGATAATGAATTAATTTGGAGCAAAATTTTTGGTGTAAAAAAAGTATTTGTTCTGTAGGAGCCACATTTTTGTTTCAGTCTAAACGATTTCAATTATTAGTTACACAAAATGAGTTTTCATTATCACTTAAGGATATAAAATTTAAAGACGTAAATAAAATAAGAAGTGAATTTTAATAAAAAATCGATAAAGTAAGACAAAAATAACATTTAACTCAAAAATTATGAATTTAATTTTAAAAAGAATTAATTAAAAAATATGAAATTAATTTTTGAAAGAAATGCAAAGAAATTTGTTATTTCATCAACAATAAATATACTGAGTTAATTAAGGCGATCCCGAATCAAAATTAAAATTAAATTAAATTAAAATCAAAGTCAAAATTAGGTTTTATTACATAAAATTAATCTAATTATGAAGTGATTTAAAAAAGAAGAAAAAAACGCCTACACAAAAAGTTTAGGCCTTTTGTGTTCAATGAGTAAACGCTAGAAATGTGAAAATCGATTAAATAAAGTGGCATTACCAGCTGATTATGATAGCCTGTCCATTGCCTTTGTTAGTTTAACAAATTTGCCTAAAATGTCAGGCAATTACTATGTCTCTTATTCCATAAAAAATTAGGCTTAAAGCGGAGGTTGTTATTTATGTATGAACATTTCCAAAAAATAAAATCATAGGATTATCAAAGATAATGTGTTCTGCAACGAAATCGTTCTGTCTGAAATTCTGTCTATATAAAATAAAATCTAAGGCCATTCTTTCTGAGCCTTACTCGCAGAACAGGGTACCATTATCAGAGACTCATCGTCACATACGCCAGCGATACGTGGGTGCTTAGCAAAGAAAATGAAAAGATCCTCGAGATTTGGAAGAAAGAAAAATGTACAGAATGATAAGAAAATAAGAAAGAATCAAGAACTGTTAGGAATTGTTTGGAGAACCAGACATCGCCCAACTAAAGAAGGAGGAGATTCAGATGGATGGGACACGTAGAGAGGATGCCTGCGGAAAGGGTGCCCCGAAAACTATTAAATGAAAACCCAGGAGGCAGAAGAATTCGAGGGCGCCCTCGACTTAGTCTGGTTGGAGTGAGAAGATGGCCGCCTTAAGGCCGCAGACCGTGACGAATGGAGAGAACTTGTTGTGGAGGTCCAGGTCCTACTTTTAAGGACTACTGCACCAAATAGAAAGTAAATAACTTCTTTCTGTGGCTTCCTTTAAGAATATGGTTTATACCCAGGTATTGAAGAGAAGTATATACACTAGTAATGCTCCTATCGAAAGAGACTTCTACAGGATATCTTAGGATGGTGATGGAGGATTGTGTTGGAAGTGGACATGGCCGGCTATCCGCTTAGGACGTCACTAGAGATTCTGGATGAGAGTTTCCTGACCCGGATGTGCCTCAAGGTGAGAGAACAGGAAGGAAGCACATAGATATATTTTGGACGAGTAAGTTAACACACCTACAAAAAAATCAACTCAGAGAATGTTCATACCATCTTAGTCAAACACAAAGAAATTTTACAAACAAATTTTATATATTTTTTATTTTTTGTTTTCACATGGCAATTATTTTAATGACGTAATAATAGTAAAAGTGGTTTACGTTAATTTAGTCCAAGTACGTAATTTGTTTCTTTTTTTTGTTAGTTTTAATCCTGTGTACTGACAAAGTTGCAAACTTTTGTTTGTATTTCTGTACACAAAGGTTTGGTTTTCATTTGAAATATGCACAACAGGATGTAGGTGTGACTCTCCATTCCGCCAGACCATGGGACAGACATATGTAATACAAACTAAACCATGAAACCATGCATGCTTATCTTCATAATGTTCCTTCATGAATTTACCTTTATAATATACCTCTTTCAGGGAATTAACATTGCGTAATGAATGGCGACTAGAATTTAAAATGATTTTCCAGTATCAAAGGATCTTGGAAGTAAGTTTAAACTCAAATATGAATTAGAACAATGCGCTTCAACTCTGGCGGAAACCCTAAAAGTTATCCTCAGACTCAATGGTGATGAATTTTCGTATCAAAGCAAACCAATCAATGAAGGTATATTGATTTCTAATTCTAGCTGTTCCCAAGTGACTGAGGAAATCGACAGTCTTATACCTTCTTGATGCGGACTAAAGGAACCATTCTCAAAATATCTGGGAGGCGCACTCAACAAATATAAGCACTAGGAAATATAATGGCTTGCAGTATAATAGAAATGAGTAAGTGGTTACTCGTCTAAGATATTCCTAGACTACGTAGTAAGAAAAAGAAGATTCGCAACCTTTAGATGTATTATTGCAATATTGTTACTACGAAGAACACCATTTTAATAATAATGCTATGAGAACGAAACATGGAGTTTTTAATAATCATTCAGTTGAACTTGTTTGAATAAGGCTTATTTGATAAGCGCCCCCAGGAACATGCTAAACGAACATCTGTCTAAAACCACTAAACGTGACAAGGTAAACTGATAGAACAAGAGCGCCTTAAATGTAAGAAATTTACAAAAGGTAGAAATAAAATCAACGACGTCAATGAACTCGTCGTCACAATAGCTTAAATAATAGACAGCATTCGAAATTTCTGCTAGTCACGTAACTGTTTAAGTGAAGATTTCCCCATATGTACTAAGTAGAATATGCACCCTTTGCATTAAGTAGAAGTTCTAAAGACATGTACCCATTATTCGAACTATCTTACAATAATCAAATAAATCTTTAGAAGCATGGTATTAGTTTGAAAATTTGCTATTCAGTCATTCAAAAATCATGAAAATATAATGTTTTTTAAAAATTATAGCTTTTATTGTGCTTTTTGTTGCGTTTATTTGTGCTACAATCAGCACGTTGGCGCTATAAGTAACGGTGATAGAAGTGAATGGTAGATACAAACGAGTGGAGAAGTTACTCCAGTGGTAACACTCCAAAACATTAGACTGTTAGTCCACTCTCTTCACTAGAGAGGAGATCACGAGGCTACACTGTCTCTTAAGGCATCTTGTCCGGGTTATCAGGAAGAGTTCTTGAAGAAAGATTTTGTGCTACAGGATTTATATGAGATTGCTGGGTGAAATAGAGTTTTCTGTATCGTGTTTTAGCAACTTGTGTGACAAAAGGAATGTTAGGAACAGTGTGTATAGTCCAGGTTGGGAGGCATAAAATGGAGAGTGTACAATAGTTCGAAGTATTTTAGATTGATGAGATTTAATTCTTTGGAGATTTATGCGTTTGGTTGAACCCCACAGCTCTATTCCATATGCCAAGATAGGTTTAAAAATAGAAATATAAATCAGTCTTTTTGTTGTCCAGAGAGAGTTTTGATCTATCGTCTAAGAGTCTTTCAAGTAGTCGATATAGTCTATTTAGTTCTGTTCCTTTAAGTTTAGTGTGAGGGTTCCAAGATAGTCTTTTATTGTGCTTAAAAAGTACAACTTCCCGTTATATCAAATTTCGTAAAGAAGTGATTATAAATTTGACAAAATACACAGAAGAGTTACATGGTACGAGGGTCGTTTGATAAGTCCGTGCAAAGTCAGAGAGATAGCACTACTGGCGCGTATCGAGGATATGTTTAGTTAGTAGCATCTCTTGGAAGAACACACACCAAGTTTCAGCCAGATCGGTCTATTTCTTTGTGTTTGGCATTCGTTTGAATCGAGGAAGTCGAGTGATTTTCAAAAAATGGACGAAAAAGAATTTCGTGTGTTGATTAAACACTACTTTACGAAAGGCAAAACGCCTCAGGAGACTAAAGAGAAGCTTGATAAACATTATGGTGACTCTGCACCTTCGATTAGAACAGTTTATAAGTGGTTTCAAAATTTTCGGAGTGGCCATATGGGCACAAGTGACGCTGAACGTTCTGGACGCCCTGTTGAAGTTACCTACTCCAGAAATCATTGATAAAATCCATGATATGGTGATGGATGACAGAAGAGTGAAGGTGCGTGAGATTGCTAGTGCTGTGGGCATCTCGAATGAACGGGTACATAATATTTTGCATCAACATTTGGACATGACAAAGCTATCCGCAAAATGGGTGCCGCGATTGCTCACGCTTGACCAAAAACGAAATCGTGTGAAGTGTTGCAAGGACGGTTTGCAGCTGTTCCAGAAGAATCCGCAGGACTTTAAGCGTCGTTTCGTCACTGTGGATGAAACATGGATACATCACTACACTCCTGAGACCAAAGAACAATCTAAACAATGGATTACCAAGGGGGAATCTGCGCCAAAAAAGGCGAAGACCGTTCCTTCGGCCGGAAAGATTATGGCGACTGTCTTTTGGGATTCGCAAGGAATAATCCTCATCGACTATCTGGAAAAGGGTAAAACTATTACAGGTGCATATTATTCATCGTTATTGGACCGTTTGAAAACCGAGCTGCAAGAAAAACGCCCACGATTGGCCCACAAAAAAGTCCTTTTCCATCACGACAACGCACCAGCTCACACCTCAGCAGTTGTGGTCGCAAAATTAATGGAAATAGGGTTCCAACTCGTTTCACATCCCCCCTATTCTCCAGACTTGGCTCCCTCGGACTACTATTTGTTCCCCAATATGAAGAAATGGCTGGCGGGAGAAAGATTTTATTCAAACGAGGAGGTGATTGCAGAAACGAATGGCTATTTTTCAGACTTGGACAAATCCTATTATTCGGAAGACATCAACAAACTAGAGCAGCGTTGGACGAAGTGTATAAGCCTAAAAGGAGACTATGATGAAAAATAAAAAAGGTTTACCCCAAAAAATTAAGTAGTTTTTATTTTTGCACGGACTTTTCAAACGACCCTCGTATTGGACAAAAGAGTAATAAAAGAGTTTTGGGATTAAATTCCCTAATATTACCTTCACAATAATGGGGATTATCTCCCTTCCATGATTTGGAGGTTGAACTGTTCAACTATATTTTAGGATTCAAGCAAAAAATCCTTTCTTTTTTTTATCATGAATTTATTCTTTTCTTCTGACAACAGTTCTTTTACTTCCCAATAGTGTGATGATCTTAAATGCCATTGTTTTTCTTTCAGGGAAAGTGTGTTTTCCATCGAATATC
Organism: Rhodnius prolixus; assembly: GCF_049639745.1. Lineage (NCBI taxonomy): Eukaryota > Metazoa > Arthropoda > Insecta > Hemiptera > Reduviidae > Rhodnius > Rhodnius prolixus. Next base: position 10,422,278 of record NW_027411582.1, read on the forward strand.
AATATGGCGGCCTGCAAAAAATTTAAAAAAAAACTTTTTAATGTAGTCATTGATTGAGAGAAAGAAGTGTGAGCAGCATCTGAACCATTTTTATGGCGTAAATATTGAAAGTATCCTTTTAAAACTAATAAATTAGACGTATCAAACACAACTAATTTGTATTTGACTGTTTAAATGTATCGTTAGTCCAAATTACATATAATAATTATCTTGTTAAACTAGAGAAATGTTGAAGATAAAGACAGAAACTTTGCTATAAGAAGCTTTTAATTAAGATTCTAAAGTTCATCTTTACGTGTTTGATTCTTTTAGTTCGAAGTAATGACGTCATGTGATTAAGCCAGGAAATTTTGACTGTGTAAGAATTCTTGCTTCACGCTTTTCCGTTTTTGGTAGACAGAGAATCAGTCTTTTGGACTAGCCGTCTCCTTGGTGCCTTCAGCATTTTTCCCCCCCGCCGTTATGATCGTCCTTATTTTTACATTAAAGAAGATATTACTAATTTAAAAAAAACTGTCTTATTTTTAAAATATATATAAAATGGAAAATTTAAAAATGAAAAACACTTTCCACTATATAAATTATAGGTTTTCCTATTCAATTAAAAAGAAAAGTAGAAAAGAAGATGAAATAAGAAAAAAAGTGATTTAAAAGAAAATACTACAGTTGGAAGATGTTGATGGAAATGTCTTCAATGATGACAAGGGAAAAAAGAAATTAAAAAACAAAAGAAAGAAAAGCCATTTACCGTGAAAGTTTTCTATTATTTATCTCGCCGATGGGAGGAGCCCATGGGTAGAGTTCAAGGAGACCGGTACATATCACTTCATTAACCCCATTTCTTATATTATGGGAGACGTTCACCCTCTCTCTGCACCATGCTTTCCCATCCATCCTGAATGATGTCCTGAATATTCTGTTATCTCATTCCACTTTCAACTTCAAGTTCTTTATTTTATTTCAATTTTTTGTCCTTTTTTCCCCCTTTTTATACTATCCTTTGTGCTCGCATAACTTCATTACTCGTAAACTGTAAGAATCAGGACACCTAAAGATGTAAAGAGAGAGAACTTAAGGTCTTAATTGAATACTTTTTATTATGAAGTTGCTGTCTTGGTTAATAACTTAAAACATTTCTCTTTTAAGATGTCAAAATATGTATATCTAATTTGACTAAGGATACGTTTAAACAAACGAATACAACTTAATTTCTTGATTCGTCTATTTTAGTTATCTCAGAATTGTCTGATTTATCTTGAAATAGTTCTGCTGTTACTCACATTCTTTCTCTTATCACAGTGGCAATAAATTAATTAGTAACTATATTTAATTTTTGAAGAACGTTCAAATGTCCTTCATAATTAGATCAATTGTGATCTCATTTCTAAAGTTAATCTCATGCCTTTCTGAAATTGATAAACGACTCAGAGATAACCTAAAGACCAACCTTCGAACAGACAATACTAAGAAGCATTGCAACTGCACAAGTACCGGAAGCTGCGAACAGCGCCCAGTCTTTGGTATATTTCTTAAACTTTTAGCTAACTTTATTCGTAATTCAAAATGATTTCTTCAACAAAACTGCTTTGTATGCTAAGAGAATAAATGAAAACAACAAATTTCTTAGACTTAGAGCTGAAAAGGATGCTGCGCCACTGCTTAGAATATTGACAGACTTAAAAAATTTGTAAACGAAACAATAAATATTAATGCGACAGACAAAATTCTATCAATAGCAGTATCACAGAGTTGTTAATATTTCAGTAGAATTCATCCTAGAGATATAATACATTTTATAGAAAGACTGGAGTTTGACTGTTGTAGTGATCAATTAGCTGGGACCAATTCAGACAAGTTAGAGAATTTGCCATATTAGTTATAACTGGTACCAAAAAAGTACCACTAAAAACGGAAGCGTAAATACCAAGAACTCGGTTATCTTATCTACAAATAGTGGGCTAGCATAAAACCGCTTTTTTTTTGAAAAAAGAAATACCGCTCGAACAACTTCCGCACAAATTATTAACTGCCAAAAAAAAAAAAAAAATGGCCTGCACAAAAATTTAGAGCACATATGAGCACAAACAAAAAGACCAAAGCGCAACAAGGCACGTCTCAATAAAGTGAAATACAAAAAAATCTGTCACAAAAACTTACTAGTGCCTTCTTAAAAATAAAAATCCTTGCCACCTAAACTCAAAAATTGTCACTTTTTTTTGCAAAAGTCGTAGATGAAATCATAGAAATATTTCTATCCGATTCTGGTCTACTTGGACAGGAAGTTCCGGAGTTGGATATTGTCGTGGTCAATAATTAGTAACTAATGAAAATAAATAAATAAGTATAGTTGCCATTTAACAAACTTATCAGTACTGTATAATGGTAATATTTATCCAGCACCTTTGCTTCTCTCTTGTTATTACACATCCACAGCCTTCTACAGATTACTCCCCACAAGACACTTGACACAATTTACAAAAAATAACGCAAAAATACTGTGACGCATTGAATTTTTAACGAAATTTGGAATAACCGATTTTGTTTTGTTTTAACACATGCGCACTGGTTATAATATATGCTTTTTTTGTTTTTTAAAGAGTTAATAAAATGTATTTCCGTCATTCAGCAAAACCGGTAACTTTAACACTTCCGCACAGCATCCGGTCTGAATCTTCAACACTAGTTCAACCCTGCAAGAATAATTAGAAACAAGAATAATTAGAAACTATAAAACTGTAATTTATAATCTAATTTTATTTCAACTAATTATAAATTTTGCACAGAATATTACAGAATAAAATATGGCAATGGTAGAACGCCGGAAGTCGATCGTAACTAGAGGATTAGCTGTTGTACGAGAGGAATGATATTGGAGAAAACGAGTTTTTTTACCAGATCTTTGACGAAAGGGATTTCGAAGGGGACATTCAAGGATTGTGAACGGAGCGTTTAAGAATTTACGTAGAAGTATTTTTTTGGTTGTTGTAATGACTGGTTAGGCAGAGAGTTGATGACCGTATGACCAAATAGGTCGCAGTAACCGTAGATATAGAAGAACCTTTTTGTAACTTGGGTTGAGTTTGGATCGTTTGTCAAGTAGTCTGTCGAAAAGTTTGTAGCATTAGTTAGTTTCTTGTATTTTCTTGTCTATAATTGGGGATTCCGTTGACATTGTGCTTGTATTGAAACAAAAAAATTGTATTATTTTTTAAGTTCAAAGCATTTTATAAAATTTATTTCGTATTTTATTTTAAAAATGCCATCTTTAACTTGAAAAACTCATACCATCTTTTTATTATTAATAACAAAATTGAAAGAACAGCCATTTGATAATAACTTTGTATTTCTGTTGCTGACATTTGAAAAATTCATTATTTTGTCGCCAATTGATGAGCGCAATATTTTTTTTATCTTTTATATACATATTTTCTATTGTAACAATTTTAACTTATGCTCAATTGATCGTGAAAAATAAATGAACAAATGTCTTTTCAATTATTTGTCGCCTCCTTGTTCACATTTTTAACAAGTTTCATTTTAACCAAGAAAATGGTTACAAAAACAATACCGAGATTATTATTTGCAAATAAAGAGGTTGCAGACGCGAATTGTTGGAAAAAAAATTTGTGAATTTTAAAATTCTCAAAAATTACTATTAATTCGAACTTAAGACATTTACAACTTGGCTTTGAGGTCCCCTCGCCTGTAACACCTAAATGTTACCGCCAAATTCAGGTATAACAATTTAAAAAAAAAAAATTTAAGGAAAATTTCCATTAAGGGCAGTTTTTGGGAAAAGTGATTGGTTAGACCTTTCCTCTAACGTGCTATTTTTGCTCTTTGTACGAAGCTATTTATTTATATTTTTTTCAAGAAAGGTTGAAGATGGAATAAGTTTGAAGCAAACTCCTTTAAACGGAAGTACTCCACTAGTTAACGAACTTTTTCATGGTTTTTTGTGATTTACGAGGAAACTGGCTCCTCGGGTTTCCGTAAACCTTGTTTATACTACACATAAATAAAGATTTATTGCTTTTACTTTTATCACTTTTTGGAAAAATGAGTTTTAGTCCCAATTTTGGAGAGAGGTCAGTTTAGTATTTTCCATCAAGTTACGTCTTCGTGTAATGTTGGTAAGAATTTAATATTGCATCAAACGTTCGGAGATAGAAGGAAATTTTCAAGTTAAAACTTTGTGAAAGGTAGTAATGGCGAGAAAGAAAATGTATCTGACATTTTCAAAATAATTGTTTAAACAAATAAAAAATGATTACAAATTTAAACAATTACAAATATAATAAATAAATAACCCCAATCGATTTATTTTGTAAACAAGTATAATGAATAATTTTCATTTCTTCTCACCAAGTAAGAGGAAGTACTGCAATCGTGCAAAATTTCAAGAATGAGTTTACATTGCAAAAATATTTATCCGTTTTGAGTTTAGAGTATGAAAAGAAATGGTATTTTTTCACAAATTGACCTGAATATGTGCCGTAATTTATATTGATATTTTGTTTGTCTGTTCATTCCAGATGTTTTGCGGTTATTGTTAAAATAAGTGGAATTCCCGGCCAGGAATTAATATCTATTTTTATTTATTTATTTGCTGGAAGCATTTTTTTGAAAATAAACAAATAAGCCGGAAGGAAATTAACAGAGAAATAGAAAATATAAATAAATCTATTTTATGTATTTAAGGTGATCTAAAGGTATTATTGTTGCCCGTAGTATTATTTCAATGCACCTGCCAGCCTCCTGAATGTGTTCTCACATCACTCGCAATATTGTCCATCGCCGGACAATGAGCTGTAAGAAGCTCCTAGAAAGAGAAAGTCCAAAAGCTGGATTCAAAGCCATGATCTTCACGTTGGAATCCCAGTAAATCACTAGAGCTTCGAGCTAATTCCATCCCTAATTTTATACGAATTATTATGCGGTAAATTGAAGTAAGATCCACGAAGCAAGGAAAACTCCGTGAACAAGTGGAAAGCAGCGCTTTTCTGCTAAAAAAATAAATTTATCTGCATATTCTTTACTAATAAATTTCAGTAAATACCAAATTGGAAATGTTGAGCTATGACATCAATACTCCTTAGGGGTGTAAAAATAATTATAAAATACATGGCTCTGCTAATTCTGATAACAGTAAAATAGTAATATAATAATTATAATAATAATTATTATTATTATTCAAGTATAAATATTCGCCAAGCACAGCTGTTAAACCCCCTGACGAATGACCGCCTGCAGCAAAATAACCCGCCAACACAAGCAACCAATCATCCAAAGTGAGTGGCCATTCACAGTACAATATCTGCCCTTTAGCTAACTACGTAATAATTTAACACCTTTCAATTAAGGTTCAACTCATACATCATTTCAACTTTTATATAGTTCATCATAATTTTTTTTTTTTACACGGGGAAAATGTATTTAATCAAGAGGAAAATGGTGTACTCTTGCCAAAGTTTTTCATAGAACAAGTCTGACAATTTAATTTTTTTATAATTCACTCAGCAAAAGTGGAAATCTATTCGGAGATATTTTCCACGAACTTGGTATTCTAGCAATTTAACTGACTGTGCTTGGCACTAAATAGAACATTAGAGGCAAGACAAGAGCAACTCTATCTCAACCTAGAAGTGCCCTTAAATTAAGGCTGATGCTGCTACAGAAAAACTATGCGTGCGCCAAATCCTAACGACCGACAGCTGTGCAGCGTAAAGTCTTCTCTTTCGATTGCAGCGTCTCACGTGTTTGTAGAGAAATCTGTCTGAACGGAACCGTGGTTTGTGTAAGAGGTGTTAGTTTCGTTTTGCCGAAAACATCATACTACACATGTAGTAGAGCAACGAATTGTTGTGAAATTTCACATGAAACTGGGTAAAACCGCTACTGAAACTTATCTTTTATTAAAAGAAGTTTATGGCGATGAATTTTTATCACGTGCGCGAGTTTTTGAGTGGTTCAAGCGTATCCAAGATGGCCGAGAAAACGTCGGATATGATGACCGCCCGGGTTGCCCTTCCACGTCCAAAACGGATGAAAATATCGATTATAATTAATCAACATTACGACCGTGAGGTGCTTGCTCAACTCCGTGAAAGAGTAAGGAAAAAAACGACCCGATTTGTGGAAGAACAAGTCCTCAGAGTTCCCCATCAAGACGACGCGCCGGCTCACACTGCATTGTCTGTCAAGACGTTTCTAGAGCCAAGTACAACTTCCCAGTTTATAAGGCCATCCGCCTTATTCGCCTGACCTGGCTCCAAGTGACTTTTATCTGTTCTCCAACGTCAAATCTGCATTAAAAGGTACACGATTTCAGTCCGTTGAAGCTGTGAAAGAAAAAGCGGCACGCGTCATGCAGGAGCTCACAGAAAAAGACTTCCAGCACTGTTTCGAACAATGGTAAATTCGCATGGAGCGTTGTAGGGATAGGGGAGGGGTGTATATTGAAGGTGATAATAACTAAATATGTATAAAGTTAAAATAAAATGTTTTACAGCAATAGTATCGTTATTTAATAGCCACACCTCGTATATTGCAGATTAGTCTAATCATTTTAAAAGAAATCGTAGTTTTCTATTTTTTTGAGAAAATATTCAAAAAGTTCGGAAAAAATCTCACTTCCGGTAGAGCGATTATAACCACTAAAACTTCTCGCATGGTCCTTGACAGTTTGCAAAGGAAAAATCAAAATTTCAGCTTCTGGCCACTTTCTTTTGTTTACGTATTATCCCCAATAAACATCTGGTTTTCTAAAAACCTTCTTATTTTTATTTTTGGAGTCAGTGAATCTTAAAATAATTATTTCTTGTGAAAATTCGATCTATATAAAAACATCGATAAAAACCATCTCTTATTTCCTGTTTAGATTCTTGTTGAAAGTTAAATTTTCTTTAGCCTTCGTCATTTTCTAATCTTAGCCCAACGGAAATAAGGAAAAACTAATCTTCATTAATTTCAACTTGTTCATAATATGAAGTAGGTTAATTAAATGGCAGAAACTAGGAGCACTTTAAATAAACATCCGGTTTTAAACTCGGCACTTGGCAGCCATTCACAACTATCTTGTTTGCCAGCAGATCTCTGTAGTTCCACGATCTTTGCTGCTCATAATAGCTTCCAGCTAATTCTTCTACTTTATAAGTTATTCCATTACCGGCATGCTTGGTACAACGCCTTCAACTTTTTCTAGGAGGTAGTTCATTTCTTTTTTTAGCTATTTAAATTTTCTGATGATTTTCTTGCCAAGGTTTTTTCTTCTAATCTTGAAGTTTTCCTTCAAAAAGTATTTTCCTTGTTATCCTCTGCCTGTTTTAAGGAAAGCTAAAAAAAAAAAAAAATTTACCACTCAGGAGCAGTACCAGGATTCTTATTCCCAAACCCTAACGGCTCCGCGTTTTATAACATAAACTAGATTTTGACTAAGAAGTGCGCTGAATTCAAATTGTTGTTCAAAAGAATTGCCAGCAAGGGTTACGAGATTTTAAAGTGTGTTTTTTGTGTTCTCAGCCTGTGGATATACCGGAAGTAAACTATAGTGGCTTCTTCAAGCGCTTTTATTGGCTCGGAAAGAATGAACTGAAAAGGACTTTTGACATTCTGCCAACGAGATTTATCGCTGGTCAAGCTATATACGAATCCCCAAGCAGTTTGCACTTGACCAAGGCTAGAGTTTCGGTTCGTTGTATACACGTGTGGTTGGAGGAGAGATAGCTCACTCAGCATACAAGAAGATTGTCCAAAAAGCTAAAACAGATCAATCGAAAAAGTCCTAATTCGTAAATCGTAGAGCATTTCGTAAATTAGATTTTTCTTTCCTGCAAACGACCTCTTCATTCTTTAAGAGTTTATCCCAGTGTGATGAATACTCCTATTCTCTTTAATATCTTCAGAGATCACGAGGTGATATCCTTCGAAGACTGCTTGGAGGATTACCAAGAAGAGATAAAAGAAACGACGAACGAAATAGTGGTGAGAGCAAAGAGGATGATGGAATTTGATTATCAGTTCTGTAAGCTGCAAGCTGTAGAAAAACGAATTTTCCCGAGTAGACAATCGCTACAGAATGTCGTAATTTCTTTGAAGATGATCGTAGTGTTTATAACGGAACTATCATTTTGGAGCGGCCATTTTTTTTTTTTTTAAGAGAACATTTTAGTAAAGGTATTCAAGGAAGCTGTGTCGCCACGCTCCTTCAATAGTATAATATTTTTTGCAAAAAGCTCCTAGGAAGAGAAAAATCTAAGAGGGTCAGCAGCTGTATTCGAACCCGGGATCTCCGCTTTGGAAAATAATATAATTATTTCCTCTAAAGCTTCTTAAAAAATGTTATTTAAGTTATACCGTACGTCCAGGCGGGTTTTAGTATGGAATTGTAACGTACGGTATTGAACTGTGGGGTTTGACGAAACGCTCCAATCTTCAACGAATTCAATCTCTCCAGTCTCAAAATTCTCCGCCCTATCGTTAACGCTCCATTTTAGGTTTCAAATCTAACCATCAACACCTGGAAATTCCGTTTGTAGGTTGCACGAACTCTCTATAGAACTTGCACTCTCATTCCAATCCTCTTGTCCGCCATTTATCATCTCATCACCTTCCAGATCATCCTCCCAGACGACTAACACGCCAGTGGCCTCGCGATTTCCTCTCTTCTGAAGAGAGTAGCTAATCCTAGAGATGACAGGGAGTGCTATCGCTGGGTAACTTCTCCCCTCAATTAGTTAGTTCGATGTCAGTTATTGTCATTGTTACTTATAGCGTGTCTAGCGCGCTGGTCTAACTTTACAAATAAATAAAAAAAAAAATTAAGTTATATTTTTTAAATTGCCACTAGCAACATTTTTTGGTACAAATACTAAGTTTCAAGATAATTTATTCTCGTAAACAATGATAAGAGTAATATTTGCATCAGAATTTTTTTTTTTTGTCTTCATTTGCATTGAAGCATTCACATTTTGCGTGGTATCGATTGGCTCGGCTTTTCATACAAAAAGCCATGATTCCGATTTCACGGTACTTTGAACAATCACTCTTTTGTAAAACACTATAGAGCACATTAGAGAATGGCATTAACAAAATATTAAGAGACATTAGAAATGTAAGGAATTAACTTTAAACAAGTTCATGCAGGGACCAGTCATGCTCTGGTAAACACTGTTTAATGATATTTCCTCTTAACAGCTGCCTTTATGATAATAAGGAAATTAGCGGAAGAAACTGTCGGCACGGTTATGAAAGTCTCGTTAAGAGTTTTCTTTTACATTTCCTTTTTTTTTTTTTATTTTTTTTTTCAGTAAATTGTTGGAAAATCTCCCTGGTACAAACAGAGTGATTAACTCTAGATAATGGCGGGTGAAATTGTTCGAACAATTTATGATGAAAAGTCTGTTATGGTTAATGAACCATTTTATTCGTAGATTGAGTAATCAATGGAAAATGATGAGGAATTACACAACAAGCAAATAAAAACATTTTTCTTTTTTATGGTTACTGCGCCGTTTTTGCGACTCTAACCAAAAATTTAGCTTCAAACTAAAATGCGTAGGCGTTAGTTATTGCAAAAATATCTGAATAAGGAAAAGTTACAGATACTTCAAACAACTAAACGGTTTTAGTACACCATTGCAGCTCCCAATGTTTTGGTTTAACTTTAAACGAGGCGATTTTTATTTTATTTTTTTGAAAAGATGGATTCAAGGAATTTTTTTTTTTTAAACTTCCGGTAATACAAGATTATACATTGCAATGACATTTTCTCACCACCAGGGGGGAATCAGGGTATCCCCAAAAAGGGAAATTCCCGTTGAAATTCCAAAATTGAAATTTGAAACGAACGCGAAGCATTCTTTAACTAGTGAGAAAAAGTAGTACGTTATAGGCTAGACCTGAGCGATAGGCAGCTTCAGTACGAAACGACTGAGGGTATCCGACAGCTGGAGATTACGGGCGGAGCTGCGCAGGGTTCGATCCTTGGCCCAGACCTCTGGAATGTGGCTTATGATGGAATTTTGCGTATGGAAATGCCAAATGACACCTTTCTAGTTGGATATGCGGACGACATTGTAGCTGTTATCTCGGCTAGAGACATAGATGATGCTCAACTAAGGCTTAACCAGGTAATGCGCCGTACACAGTCCTGGTTAGAGGATCATGGTATGGAATTGGCATCACAAAAGACGGAAGTCCTCCTCATTACAAGACGGCACATTGATACCAGAATCCAGATGCAAGTGGGAGGGGTTGCAATGGGAACCAAGAGCGCGTTAAAATATCTAGGAGTATTCCTAGATACAAAACTAACTTTTGGGGAACATTTAAAACATGTATCTCTTAAAGCTGAAAAAACCACATCGGCACTAAGCAGGCTAATGGGAAACGTTGGAGGACCTTTGCCTAGCAAGAGACGGCTCCTGATGTCCGCGGCAAATGCTGCCATGCTATATGGCAGCGAAATTTGGGCGGAAGCCTTAAAAAAAGGAAAACATAAGAAGTGGCTGGCGGCAGTCCAAAGAAAAGGGGCACTGAGAATTATCAGTGCTTATAGGACGGTTTCGAGGTCGGCGGCCCTGGTAATAGCAGGTGTTCCCCCCATTGACTTGGTGGCAATGGCCAGAAGAAGGACCTACCTGTTGAGGGAGTCTCTAGGTAGTACCGACGCCAAAAAGAGAGCGACTGCTCGGCTGGCACAAGATTGGAGAGCCTGCTGGGCCAATGACCGCCATGGGCGATGGACGGCAAAATTGATTGTTGACCCGGTGATCTGGGCGGAAAGGAAACATGGGGAGGTGGATTATTACCTCACACAATTCCTTACCGGCCACGGGTATTTCGCAGGATTCCTTAAAAAAATAGGGAAAAGGCCGTCTGGGGCGTGTATTTACGGGGACTCGGACTCGGATGACGCCCTGCACACCTTTTTTGAGTGTACACGATGGGTACAAGAAAGAAGAAGCTTGCAGGAAGTCACCGGTCCGAAGCTCCGGACAGCATCGTCGGACGGATGCTGGAAGACGAGGAAGCCTGGGCAAAAGTATCTTCCATTGCTAAAAAAATATTAATAAGGAAAAAGAAGGACCTCGAATTATTGTAGGTAAGGTGGAAGAGCAATAAAAAGAAGGAAAGCCAAGTAACGAGGCGCCATCCCGAAGTAATGCTGTTTGGCGGTTCCGGGATGGATATTTACGCCTGAAGGGGAGGGGGTTTTTTAGTGGGTTGAGCCCCACACACCCGACAGATCGTCGGAAGGTGCCTTTGGCATTTTTCCCCCTCGCAAAAAAAAAAAAAAAAAAAAAAAAAAAAAATAGGCTAGACCCACAATGCTAAAATGTATTGTTAGTTTAGTGCGTTCGAAAATCAGAGAATTAAAAATAATTTATTTATTTCTTTGATGATTTAAGGCGCATCAACATCTGACGGTTATTGGCTCCCAGAACTTTTTTCCAGTGCAATGCCAGCCTCTAGACAGAGTTCTCTATTTACAGACAACACTCTCCAACACCGGACAGTGAGCTGTAAGAAGCTCCTAGGAAGAGAAAATCTAAGAGTCAGCAGATGGATTCGAAGCCGGGTCCTTCGCATGGGAATTCAATACGCTAAACGCATAGCTAATAATATTTTAATCATAAAAACACAAATTAATCGGTTTTTCTGGCGCAATAGCCAGGTAATTCAGTTCGAAACGGGGAACAGATTGAATCTAGAACAAAATAAGCTGACCATATAAGGATAATTTAGCGCCTTCAACTTTACGAGGGTCGTTTGAAAAGTCCGTGCAAAGTCAGAGAGATAGCACTACTGGCGCGTATCGAGGTTATGTTTAGTTATTAGCATCTCTTGGAAGAACACATACCAAGTTTCAGCCAGATCGGTCTATTTCTTTGTGTTTGGCATTCGTTTGAATCGAGGAAATCGAGTGATTTTCAAATCGTCTGAAGTGTTGCAAGGACGGTTTGCAGCTTTTCCAGAAGAATCCGCAGGACTTTAAGCGCCATTTCGTCACTGTGGATGAAACATGGATACATCACTACACTCCTGAGACCAAAGAACAATCTAAACAATGGGTTACCAAGGGGGAATCTGCGCCAAAAAAGGCGAAGACCGTTCCTTCGGCCGGAAAGATTATGGCGACTGTCTTTTGAGATTCGCAAGGAATAATCCTCATCGACTATCTGGAAAAGGGTAAAACTATTACAGGTGCTTATTATTCATCGTTATTAGACCGTTTGAAAACCGAGCTGCAAGAAAAACGCCCACGATTGGCCCACAAAAAAGTCCTTTTCCATCACGACAACGCACCACTCACACCTCAGCAGTTGTGGTCGCAAAATTAATGGAAATAGGGTTCCAACTCGTTTCACATCCCCCCTATTCTCCAGACTTGGCTCCCTCGGACTACTATTTGTTCCCCAATATGAAGAAATGGCTAGCGGGAAAAAGATTTTATTTAAACGAGGAGGTGATTGCAGAAACGAATGGCTATTTTTCAGACTTGGACCAATCCTATTATTCGGAAGGGATCAACAAACTAGAGCAGCGTTGGACGAAGTGTATAAGCCTAAAAGGAGACTATGTTGAAAAATAAAACAGGTTTACCCCAAAAAATTAAGTAGTTTTTATTTTTGCACGGACTTTTCAAACGACCCTCGTATTTGAGGAAGGAAATAATTGAGTGAAAAAAGTTAATTAAAATTTGATCTAATTGCATTAACACAAGGACTTGTAGGGCATGGAACGAATCATAAGATGTGCGCTACGTCGTTAGCCGTGTAGTACGCGAAAATAGAACCAATAACCATTTTCCGTCAGTTTTTACGATGAACCAGAAGGAATTATTGGTTGCAATGTTGAAAGACTTTGCGCATGCCCGGAACAAACAAGAATTTCTCCAGGCATTGCATGCAAAGTCAGCAAGCTTGTGATCACTTCAAGCCCCTTGGCTTTACATACCAAAATTATTTCTCGTATTATTAATGAAACTTAAAAGCTGTTACGATAATATTTTTGTTTAAATTCTCTAACGTGAATTTTATATTTTGAGTATATAGGTTTCTTCCATTTACAACACTGGAAAAAGAGAGTCAAAAGAAATTTTGGACCTGTCGATAAATTTACCAAATTGATGTTCAGTAAATCAGTAAGAATATTTCAATTCTTGGTTTCGAAAGGAATGAAGAATTGCTACCGAACCAAACTGCATCATGACTGCGTATTGCAGTTGCACCAGGTGTCGCAAAGCCATGAATGAAAATAAGATAAAATTACGTCGCAGAGAGGCAATTCTAAAAAAACTGGGACAGTTTAGAAAATATGGAGACATGTTGCAGTTACGTGACGTCACTTGGTCGGGGAAATAGGGATGGGTAATCCAGACATCTCCAAGATCGTCCTCGCATCTCTTTATCTCTATAATATATTCCTCAACTAATTTTCATTTATTATCAAAAATATTCAACATTTTTTCTACTTTTCCTATGTTAGATTAGATTGCACTTTTGGGGGGGGGCACCCCCAAAATAAAGGGAGATAATACTCATTATCTGTCCCTTGCGAGGGAAATATTGGAGCGCGATAGATAGGAATCCATGCAACCAGGAAGCTGAAGGATTATAAAGTACCGCATGGGTGAATCTAAAGACGTCAAACTAGGAGAAATGGCTCAATTTCTCTGCGTGCTTCAAGTGAACTTGTATAATTTATCAGCAGCGACAATTCCAGCAAGGGAAACTTTATCTTAATTGAGGATTCGTAACAATTGAGCGCTTTCTTAATGTCTGGGAGCGGAAGATTTTAAGAAGAATATATGACCCCATTCTGGAAGGGGGGGATAAGGACCAACAAGGAAGTCATAGATCTTTATGCTGATCAGGACCTAGTTTGGCCTTATCAAACAAGGACGAATTAGATGGTTGGGTCATTTGGAACGAATGGGGGAGGAAAGGATAGCCAAAAAAACTATTTCTTGGACATCCAGGAGGGGCTAGAAGAGGCCCCGGGTGAGATGGCTGGACACTGTGGAGCAAGATCTAAGAGAATTTGGCGTAAGAAGATGGAGAAGAGCGGCCCAAGAGAGGGATGAATGGCACAACATTATTGAGGCGGCCAAGGTCCTTCAAGAACTGTAGTGCCAAGCAAGAAAAAGAAGAAACTTAATCTCTCCGAAGACAAAACATCTGGTCCCAGCAATGTAGCGAGCAGTTTCATTAGACAGCACAAATTGGTGTTTAGGGGAAGGCCGCAATTAGATAAATAAATGATGCAACAGTTATGACGATGCAGTTGATCGTATAGCTCTACAAATTCATAATACCCTGAAGAAAGCAATAAATTCGTCTAAAAATCATTAAAAAAGAACTTAGTCTACAAAAAGTTTTGACCGCCCTTCATCAATATTTCGAAAAACAAAAAATCTATCAACAATGGCCGAAAAATGAAGCGTACATTAACGTTTTTCATTGAGATAATTTTCTTATAGAAACTTCTAAATAAAATTTGCATCTTCGACAAATTGCCTTCGCAGCTAATTCTTCCTTTGTTCACAAAGTGAGTTCAGATAATACTTGGAATATGCATCATTCCTAAACTAACCGCTAGAGAGCAAAAAAATACAAAAATGCTCTTTTCACCGAGTCGTCGAATTTCGTTCTATACTTTATCGATTTATGTAGACGAGTAGCTCGCAGATTTTTGGGTTTAAGTATCTGAATCACTGAGACTTTAAAGATCAATTAGTTACTCCCCTTTAGGCGTATACATTTCACCAAGAACTACTCCCTAACTATCTTCCTGCCTTCTTGTTTTCTTCATCAAGAAATGTTGAATGGGATTTATACAAAACAGGATAACCAATAAGCTGAAGAAACCCTCTCACTCCCTTAAGAGGATAAAATGGCTGCACAACTTCTAACTTAATACAAAGTTGAAGATGAAGCTTAACTAACTGAACGCGCCAAGTTTCAGGGCAAAGAAATTTGGCGCGTTTTGATATTAAATTTCTCGGCTTATTAATAATACAAACAAATATCAGTTTGAAACTATGGACCGTAAGTAATATGGTTAACATAATTTATAATTATATTCTGAATAGATGAACAAAATTTTGAAGAGAAAGAGAATTTAGTTTATATATTCTATCTTTCAGCAAAGTTCTGCAGTCCCTAACCTCCACTATTTAACTTAGGGCAACAAATAATTAATAAAACGCTGCAAAATTTTCCCCTTTTAATTTCAAAAATTTATCCTAGTCACCCTGTCAGGGGAAAATGTCTCGTTGCTTACTTTTACCCCCTCCTAGATTGCTTTTGTGCTGATTTTCTTTTTAATTAAATACAAGTTCTCAGGTGAATTAATATGTTTTCTTAATCCGAGACAGAAAGTGACTCAACCTAAATCATATTCCGGTAATTGAAAAGGCTAAATAGCGCTTTTGGATATGTTTATTTTGTAGCCCTAATTTTCTGTTACACCTTAAACTCGAAACAAGACTAACCAAGATCCAAAACATTGCATTGAAATTAAGACAAGCCATACCAAAACTCTCAGACAACTGTACCATCTAATTAACCGAGGAACACATCTGAAGCACTCATTACTATACTATACTCCGCAAGTTGACTGGCCAACCTTTGTCCTAGAATGCATGGGCACCACTAAAGACTACGGTGAATGGGCTTCATATTATTCCAAAATGCAGCTAATCGCTTTGGGTGCACCCTAGGGAAAATCAAATCAAATTATAATGTTTTCGCTTACACGAATTTTAGTTCGCAAATATTTTATTGTCGCATACGTACGCATAACATTTTCTCAACACCAGGGGGGAATCAAGGTATCCCCAAAAAAGGGAAATTCCCGTTGAAATCTCAAAATTGAAATTTGAAATGAACGCGAAACATTCTTTAACTAGTGAGAAAAAGTAGTAATAATAGATGCAGTAAGACGCCACGGTAGCCAAAGCTATCGGCGTTATGTATTGAGATGTTCGCACAAGCTACCGCCGCTTTAGTCTCCGTTTGAGGATTTGAAGGAAGTGGTTGTAGCGGTCATGCTGTGTTGATCAGAGGGTTGTAAGGACTGCGAAGATTTGTAGTGGAGTTTTGTGTATCGAGATTGGGGCTATTTCAGAGACGAGAGGAATATTTAGATCAGAGTGTATTGTGTGATTGGTGACGTAGAAGGGAGCGTTAACTATTGTTCTTAGAATTTTAGACTGTAAGGTTTGAAGTCGGTTGATGTTCGATTTTTTGGCACTTCCGTAGAGCTGTACTCCGTACGTCCATATTGGGGCAAGTAGGCCGGTGTATAGTTTTCTTTTGTTAGTCAGGGTCAGTTTAGAAGTTTGTCGAGTAGTCTTTTCAACATTTTATACCTTTAAATTATTTAAGTGTAGCATTTCAAACCAAAGGACACTTACATTAGTTATAAAAATTACAATTTTTTTAATAAAAATTATTTATTAAGTGACACCAGCGCTAGATATCTATAAGTAACAATGAGAATAACTGGCAACCACTATAAACTCACTAATTGATGGGGAGAAGTTACCGCAGTGAGAACACACCCTAAGTCATCTCCAGGATTAGCTACTCTCCTCAGAAGAGAGAAAATCGCGAGGCTACTGGTCGTTTTAATCGCCTGGGAGGATGATCTGGAAGGTGATGAAATGATTGTGGTACTGGGTTCGATTCCCGGTCTTAGGCCTTGGATTTTATTTAATGGTTAATATGAGAAATTTACAGCAAAGTATGTTAGGCGGTTATAGGCTAGACCCGTAAAGCTAAGATGTATTGTTGGTTTAGTGGGTTCGATTCCCGGTCGGCAGTCCTTGGATTTTATTTAATGGTTAATATGAGAAATTTACAGTAAAGTATGTTAGGCGGTTATAGACTAGACCCGCAAAGCTAAGATGTATTGTTGGTTTAGTGGGTTCGATTCCTGGTCGGCAGACCTTGGATTTTATTTAATGGTTAATATGAGAAATTTTCAGTAAAGTATGTTTGTTAGTCGCCTACGTCCACGACACCTAATTTGTTAGTTGGATGTAAAACCCGCCAGAAAAAATAGGCATTACTTTACTTAGTTAGTTGGAGTAATTGAAGTTCGTGTCAGTATTATTGTAAAAAATATAATTCACACCACATCAGAACGGTTTAAAAAAATAAAATGAAAATTACTAGTTTCTGTGTATAATTATTAGCGACTATCACTTTGTTTTTTAACCCACCATCTTCGGCAGATTTACTGCTGAATGATAACCGAACTCTGCAGTGATGATAAAGTTTATGTGTCAGTCAATATCACCGCTCTAGAAGCTGATGGAGATGTTGTCATCCAATTATTGGGAGACAGCGTCGCCAGACTTTTTAACTTGTCACATTGATAAAGAACTTTAGCTTTTAAGTTTTCAAAATGACACTTTCTTGTTTTTTATTGTATTATCGGTCAAAATTAAATTTTTGCCTAACAAACAAAACTTCTTACACGCGTATAAAAAGTTTTCTTGTAATAGGCGCCAAAGATCTTTGTCAAAATGCATAAAACATTGGGCGGGAAAGATGGTGGTTTGAATTATTTCCAATTTGAAGAAGGAAGGAAGTGGAAGTATTGGGCAAAGTTCGGGTTAAATTCTCAAAAGCTATATTTCAAATTTAAGGGATAGGAAAAGAGTAAATTTCTAGCGCAAATTTTCGAAACTGCACATAAATGGGTCTTCACATATCGGTGACTTTTTCCAATAGGAAATCATACGATTTCCGCTAAACTTGCTCGCATTACACATACATAGAACTATAACTTTTTATTCAAATATTCAAGGGGAATTCGTATTAGGGTGGGTATCTTGGGTAGAACCGGAAGTAGGTTTAAGGGTTTCTTTTCGTGCAAATTGCGGCTTATCAATCTGGATAATCTCAGCAAGAATTAAATGTTGTTCATCGTTCTGCATTTGTAAAAATTTTTGTAAGATACCATCATAAGAAACTGTCTCACAATGTTTTGGTTACACCAATTTTATTTGTAAGTTTTCTTTTTTTTACTAAATCCCTAAAAATCATGTATTTCCGTTGAATCGCTCAATTCCCTCCCCCCATTTCCCCCCCCCCCCCCCAAACGTTGAATCACAAATTTACTTCCTGTAAAAAGTAGCAAAAGAAAATTTTTTCTGAAAAAAATAATAAATATTGAGAGGAGAATATTTTAGGTATTTTATTTTTCTGGTGGCCAAATTGCAGAAAATGATCTGGCAATAAGAAAAACGATAATGATAAAAACGTCAGAGACACGCAGTTATCGTTATAATGGAGTTTAGAATGGGAACAACGTTCTTTAGAGTTATCCCTCCCCCAGATCTACCATCCTCTCCACTCAATTTACATCCATAACATATTCTATACTTGTTCTGTGTGCTTCTTTTTTCCAAAAAGGTTTTGATAAAACTAAAATTCTAAATAAAAATGAACAAAAGTAAAGTTGTTGGCTGAAAAAGAGAAAAATACGAAATAGATGTACGCTTGGATTTAAAAAGATAGACAGACAGATGGACTTGCTCACTGAAAGAGACTTAACTCTCTAGGAGTTGGGTTTAATTAAAGTATGAAACAAACTTTAATAGTTCGGCTTTGTATTGTTACTTTCATTTGCATTTCAACTATTTTTTATTTTATTTTGTAATTCATTCTACTATTTCCGCTAAAAAGAAGGAAATGCACCCTTCTCAAAAGAGATCTATTGCAAAACTACTTCCTTTGTATTTTTAGTGCGTTCACAAGCGGAAATTACAGATATTAGTTTAGGCTAAAATCGGCCTATCGTAAATGCTCCAAATAAATTGTTAAAAGAATTGGTTTTTAGGTTATATTTTCGTAAAAATTGGTTCAATTCACTGGACAGACGGATAGATGTTCGCCGCTATTTCATATTTGTTTATAGTTCCAATTTATTTATTTCTTTTGAGAAAGGAGAGCGTAGCACATGTATCTTGAGATACTAATATCTTAAATTATTTTTATTATTTTTTTAATTTGTTTTAATTTATTTTGCAACTGCAATAGATACAACAAGCAAAAGAGATGAGGGTAAGGAAATGGTGCAAATACACGTGCACGCATATATATGTACATACATACACGCGCACATGATGCACTCCAAGAGGCGTGAGTGGAGTGAACGAAGACCATCCAGTGATGGAAGCCTTTAGTTCCTCCAGGTTGGCAAGCTTACACAACAACCATCCTAGGAGGTCGGCGTTTTGTGTTGAGATGGTCGTGTAGCCACCGCCGCTTTAGTCTGCGTAGTGGATTTGAGGAAGTGGTTGTAGTGGTCATGTTGTGTTGATCAGAGGGTTGTAAGGATTGTGTAGATTTGTAGTGGAGTTTTGTGTAACGAGAATTGGGCTATTTCAGAAACCAGAGTTATATTTAGATCAGAATGTATAGTTTGTTTGAAGACTTAGAAGGGAGCGTTAACTATTGTTCTTAGAATTTTAGACCGTAAGGTTTGAAGTCGGTTGATGTTCGATTTTTTGGCACTTCCGTAGAGTTGTATTCCGTACGTCCATATTGGGGCAAGTAGAGCGGTATATAGTTTTCTTTTGTTCGTCAGGGTCAGTTTTGAACGTTTGTCGAGTAGTCTTTTTAACATTTTATACCTTTAAATTATTTAAGTGTATCATTTCAAACCAAATTTGGACAGTTATATTAGTTATAAAAATTACTATAAGTAAGTGACAATAACTGACACCACTACAAACTCACTAATTGAGGAGAGAAGTTATCCCAGAGGTAACACTCCCTAAGTCGTCTCCAGGATTAGTTACTCTCTTTAGAAGAGAGAAAATCGTGAGGCCACTGGCATTTTTATCATCTGGGAGGATGATCTGTAAGGTGATAAGATGATAAATGGCGGACAAGAGGATTGGAATGAGGCTGTAAATTCTGATGAAAGTTTCTATAGCGAGTACGAGGCAAACTGACCTACAAACGGTTTGACGTCGAATTTTTCGTCCTTGTAACTGAAGCAAAAAAGAAAAAAGCAAAAGAAAATCAATTGTAGAAAGAAAATCTTTTAAAATTAATTCTTGGAGAAAACTTGAAAACTTTCTCCTAAAAACTTTGCACACGATTTCCAGAACACCCTCTTTTCAGCAGTAAGAACACCAGCCACAATGGCCACTCCCCGCACACTAACATTACCACACACTAACGCAGTATATTAGATCCAAGTTTATTTAGTATTCAAGCAGGTACTACTGTAATCTAGTCCTATGTACTCCGTTTTACATAATATATTCTAGACACAAGATTTGAGGTTTGACCTACGGAGAAAGGTCCTGCTGCATCCTGACAGACTGCCATTTCCTGGCGCTAAAGTTCCTTATTCAGAGATATTGTAACATTAACTATATTTACGGCCATTTACAAATACTAATTCAAATTTTGTAAATATCGTGCAGGAAATGAAAGCAAAATAGCCGTAATGTATTTAGCAATTTCGGAATATTATTTCAAATGTAGGGGGCGCTTTGTTTGTGGTCCCCCCCCAAGAAAAAATTGTTTGCTTTTTTTTTTAGAACTCCGCTTAAATTTTTTTTTTTTTTAGCGTTTATTTTTGCTACAATCAGCTCGTTAGCGCTATAAGTAACAGTGATAACCGAGTAACAAATGATAAGTAACGAGTGGAGAAGTTATCCAGTGATAACACTCCAAAACAGACTATTAGTCACTCTCTTCACTTGAGAGGAGATCACGTGGCCACATTGTCTTTTAAGGCGTCTTGTCCCGGGTTATCAGGAAGAGTTCTAGAAGAAAGATTTTTGAGCTAGAGGATTTGTATGAGAATGCAGGTTAAAATGGAGTTTTCTGTATCGTGTTTTCAGCGACTTGGGTGAAAAAAGGAATGTTAAGGTCAGTGTGTATAGTCCAGGTTGGGAGACATAAAATGGAGCGTTTACAAATGTTCGAAGTATTTTAGATTGAAGAGATTGTATCCTTTGGAGACTGGAGCGTTTGGTTTGAACCCCACAGCTCTATTCCATTCGCCCAGATGGGTTTTTAAAATAGAATTATAAATTATGTAGTCTTTTGTTGTCTAGAGAGAGCTTTGATTTATCGTCTAAGAGTCTATTAACTAGACGATATCGTCGGTTTAGTTCTGTTCTCTTAAGTCTAGTGTGGGGGTTCCAATTTAAAAGATATAAAATTATAAGTGTAATTAAAATATTAATTAAATAATTTATATTTATTGTTTTTGGTAACTGATTATTCATTTCTTCCTTGATAAATCATTTATTTTTTTATTTTCAGACTCGAGGAGCGAAAGGAAGCAGGCGTTAAGAAACAATAACATCTTGAATACATTCGTGACGATTTATGTAGGTAAGCTTTCGTTTTTAGGTATCTTATAGGATATATTTAAAACCCAATTTTTGGTTTTTGGCCTCAATTTTTATGTATTTTCACGTTAAGTAGTTACATTTTGGTACCAAGCTTAACTACTACACGTTTCTAAAAACTTCACTTATGGGAAAATGTAACGAATATATCAAGAAAATCTATACGTACTGGAAAAATCAACAAGGAAATCGTGGGCAACATTTTTTCTTAAAAAGAAAAAAACGCTACAAACTGAAAAACCAAACTATTATTAAATTATATATGAATTATATGAATTCGTTTAAACTTTGCCACTCTGATTGACTGATAATCGCGATTAATACAAAGAAATGGAACTTTAGAAGGATATCAGTCCTCATCGCTCCCTAAAATAAGGCCCTTAATTAAAATTATTTTAATACAATCTTTCTTCTATATCTATAATAAAAATTATAGATTTTTTTTGTTATTCCTTTCAATGAGAAAGTTACGCCAGCGTCAGCTGCCCTATTAGTAACAGTGACAATAACATTGATACTCACTAACTGAGGGGAGAAGGCTACTCAAGTGATTACGTTCTTCAAGTTATCTCTAGGATTAACCACTCTCTTCAGACGAGAGGAAATCGCGAGGTCACTGGAAAATATTTTCAGTAAAGTGGCAGGAAAAATTTGATTTTGAAGAAAATCGGGCACCACGGTGCTACCAACCCTCGGGAGCCCAATAAAATGTGAATATTTCCTGTTGATTTTTTTTTTTTTTCAATTTATTAAGTTATCTACAATCTGTATTACATAACATATATACAATAAGTAAATCTGGAAGTACTAAGATTAATTGGTACGTGAAGAGCAGGAGGAGAGAAACTACCCAGTGGTAGCACTCTTTACAGGATATTAGACTTCAAGGAAGTCGCGGGGCCACTGGCGATTCAGTCTGCGAGGAGGATTGTCAGAAATGTCAGAGGAGGCGAGAGACTGTACAAGAGGATTAGAGCTAGTGGAGAGAGCAGTATGGAATTTTTGATATTTAGTCTTGGCTAATTGGTGTACGTAGGGTATGTTGAGGTCGTTGTGAAGGGTGAGGTTAGTCACCGTAGAATGGAGCGTCAGCTATCTATCGGTAGTAGTTTTGACTGAAATGTCCTGTACTGTCCGTATGTTTGTAGTTTTGGCTGAACCCCAAAGCTCTAGTCCGTAAGTCCACATAGGTTTGAGGATAGTACTGTATTTTAATCGTTTGAGTTCAATGGGTAATTTGGAGCGTCGTCCAAGAAGTCTGTAGAGTAGTTTCGCACGTTTCGTCCTATTCCTTTGTCTTTTAAGTCTAGTGTGTGGGTTCCACGTGAGTCGCTTGTCTATGTAGAGCCTAAGGTACCGCACCAGATCTGTATAAGGAAGAGGATTGCTGTTGAAGAGGACAGATGGACAGGAGCTCCGCCGGAGAGTAAACGTGGCATGCTGTCATTTCTGTGGGTTCCATTTTAATCCGCCACTTCTTGGCCCAGGATTCTATTTCATGTAAGAGTGTCTGTATTCCTGTTGAATTTAAAAATTTAAAAAACTGCAAAAATCGAAACCTGAGTAAAAATTTTCCCAGCCTGGTTATTGGGATGATGGCCTTTACGCAACAATCGGCCATTTAAATTCCAAAAGGAAGATAAAATTAAATGTGAGTAACAGGACCGTTAATGTAAATAGCGATAGTGGGGGGTGAGAAGAGTAAAAAGGGGTTACGAGCGAGACGTCATTAAGAAGCGAGTTTAATTTGGATAAGCCGGCTCTTGGTAAGTCATTGCTCATATATACATACGAGTATATAAGGGTGTGTTTCTCTGTCTGTATGTTGGTACATGAGTTTAAATGCAAATATCACTTTTATTACATACCGGAATATTAAACAGTGCTTCCAATCTAACAAATATTGACATTCTAAAAGTACGAATTGAATTTAAATTAACTACGAATTTTTATTATTTTATTAAAATTTATATATCTGTATTTAAATTGTTTGTATTTAATATTGTTCCTCTCACAGATGTACGAGGGTCGTTTGAAAAGTCCGTGCAAAGTCAGAGAGATAGCACCACTGGCGCGTATCGAGGTTATGTTTAGTTAGTAGCATCTCTTGGAAGAACACACACCAAGTTTCAGCCAGATCGGTCTATTTCTTTGTGTTTGGAATTCGTTTGAATCGAGGATGTCGAGTGATTTTCAAAAAATGGACGAAAAAGAATTTCGTGTGTTGATTAAACACTACTTTATGAAAGGCAAAACGCCTCAGGAGACTAAAGAGAAGCTTGATAAACATTATGGTGACTCTGCACCTTCGATTAGAACAGTTTATAAGTGGTTTCAAAATTTTCGGAGTGGCCATATGGGCACAAGTGACGCTGAACGTTCTGGACACCCTGTTGAGGTTACTACTCCAGAAATCATTGATAAAATCCATGATATGGTGATAGATGACAGAAGAGTGAAGGTGCGTGAGATTGCTAGTGCTGTGGGCATCTCGAATGAACGGGTACATAATATTTTGCATCAACATTTGGACATGACAAAGCTATCCGCAAGATGGGTGCCGCGATTGCTCACGCTTGACCAAAAACGAAATCGTGTGAAGTGTTGCAAGGACGGTTTGCAGCTGTTCCAGAAGAATCCGCAGGACTTTAAGCGTCGTTTCGTCACTGTGGATGAAACATGGATACATCACTACACTCCTGAGACCAAAGAACAATCTAAACAATGGGTTACCAAGGGGGAATCTGCGCCAAAAAAGGCGAAGACCGTTCCTTCGGCCGGAAAGATTATGGCGACTGTCTTTTGGGATTCGCAAGGAATAATCCTCATCGACTATATGGAAAAGGGTAAAACTATTACAGGTGCATATTATTCATCGTTATTGGACCGTTTGAAAACCGAGCTGCAAGAAAAACGCCCACGATTGGCCCACAAAAAAGTCATTTTCCATCACTACAACGCACCAGCTCACACCTCAGCAGTTGCGGTCGCAAAATTAATGGAAATAGGGTTCCAACTCGTTTCACATCCCCCCTATTCTCCAGACTTGGCTCCCTCGGACTACTATTTGTTCCCAAATATGAAGAAATGGCTGGCGGGAAAAAGATTTTATTCAAACGTGGAGGTGATCGCAGAAACGAATGGCTATTTTTCAGACTTGGACAAATCCTATTATTCGGAAGGGATCAACAAACTAGAGCAGCGTTGGACGAAGTGTATAAGCCTAAAAGGAGACTAGTTGAAAAATAAAAAAGGTTTACCCCAAAAAATTAAGTAGTTTTTATTTTTGCACGGACTTTTCAAACGATCCTCGTAACTTTTATAACAGTGCAGAATTGTAACTGCACAAAAGTTGCGGTTCAACGAGTTATTTAGTCTAAAAATTAATTTTAATATCTGCCATAGAAAAACGTAATTATTTAAATATATTTATAATACATATTAACGAATAAAAATTACTTAAAACTATTTTTTCCCTCTTCAACAGCAATCCTCTTCCTTGTACAGATCTGGTGCGCTACCTTGAGCTCTTTACAGACAAAAGACTCACATGGAACCCACAACACTAGACTTAAAAGACAAACAATGACAAAACGAGCGAAACTGCTTTACAGACTTCTTGGACGACGCTCCAACTTACCCATTGAACTCAAACGATTAATATACAGTACTATCCTCAAACCTATGTGGACTTACGGACTAGAGCTGTGGGGTTCAGCCAAACCTACAAATATACGGACAGTACAAACATTTCAGTCAAAACTACTTCGACAGATAGCTGACGCACCTTTCTATGGTGACTAACCTCACCCTTCACACCGACCTCAACATTCCCTTCGTACACCAACTCGCCAAGACTAAATATCAAAAATTCCATACTACTGTCTCGGTTAGCTCTAATCCTCTTGTACAGTCTCTCGCCTCCTCTGACATCCCTAACAATCCTTCTCGCCGACTGAATCGCCAGTGGCACCGCGACTTCCTTACAGTCTGAAGACCTAAAGATCATTATATCCTGTAGAGAGTGCTACCACTGGGTAGTTTCTCTCCGCCTGCCTTTCGCGCATCCATTTATCTTTTATTCTTCCTATTTACTTATTGTATATATGTATATACAGGTTGTAAATAACGAAATAAATTAAAAATAAAAATTAATTAAATAAATCTCAAATAAATTATTTTAAATTACAAAATATTGAGATCAGTTGAATCTGTAACGTATTTTAGAAAATCTGATAACCTAAAGCTGCTGTTGTGATTACGTTTAGAGTATCCGAGGAAGCATCTCATAATTTCGAAAAGGTACATCAGATAGTTGGGCTCACTTTTGGCCCTTATGAAAATTGTGAGAGTCAAGAGCAGTAAAAAGGCAAGCTTTGATGCTTTTAGGCCCTACAACAGGAAGTGGAAACGAGGATAGTAATCGTTATATGTCCATAATTAGACCAACAGTGACTCATGTCTGCTTTGACTGCTATTCACGGAAATGGTTGAAAAGTCATACTTGCTAGACGAAGATCTTTATAAATAGTTCCTCTTAATATGTAGGAGAAAAATTAGAAAAACAATATACCCACATAGAAATAATTATATCAACCCCAAAAATAGAAAAAATTATTTATTTATTCCATTAGGGGATAAAAATGAAGTGAAGAAATTGAGGAATATGATTGAAAACGGGATAAGTTTGTCGTCCGATCCTGGGGTAGACTTTATTGCTATCGGGCGAGAGCCTGCATGGACCATGCCAGTTAACAAGCAACCATAAATAAAACCGGGTCAAAAATGTAAGGCCAAAGCAGAGCTGCTCTTCAGTTTGATCCCCCCTTTCTTGATGACGTAAGCAATACATTTCCTTGAGGTATAAATGTCGGTAAGTACCAAAATTTTAATTTTTAACTTTTATTACAGCTTTAAAAAACAAATAGAGTTACGAATAACCATAGATTTTATGGTTAAAGTGAAATGCATATCCAATTACGTACTGTAAACTTGACGCCTCTTAGGAGGACGCAAACAAAACGAAATCGGAAGAACTGAAATCAGCGCCATATAGAGAATATGGCTGCCTTGTGCTATGATTTTTCAATGGCTAATTGGGGTTTAAAAAACGCTTCTACAAAAACCCAGAAATTAAAAAATGGTAGCCGTTTTAACTTGGTTTTTATTTGAAATTTCAAATCCCAACTTGATGACATTTTTAAAGGGGATTCTTAAAGTGATCTTATGCCCTTAAAGAATCGCCTGATCCAATCTGCTTACATCGTATTGGTGCTTAAGCAAACGGGAGAGAGTTTCGGATTGCTTCTTCAAAAAACAAAAACAAAAATTTTTAGTAAAGTCACCCTTATTATAAGAAATAGATGTCCAGTACACAAAAAGGTTTAAACGAAATGCAACGATATACGGTATAGTAAGTGATGTTGAAACCTCTGCTGATGATGGAAGTTCGAAACCGAGTCAAGGATCCAATAAACATGCCTATGGATAGACCGGATAGAATCAAAAATATTATCCAACACTGCCAACTTAAACCGCTTTTTCTAAATACAGTGGAGTCTCGGTAATCCGTCACCCTTTTATCCGTCTATTCCAATTAACCATCACTGTCCTCAGCATTTAAATTTTTTTAAAAAAACCCAAAAAATTCCCGTTCAACGCAGAGTGTGAATATTTTCTTTTGAGATTTTTTCCTTTGTCTTTAAGGTACATACTCGTGTCCATCATTCGACAGTTTGTGGGTCTTTTCCTAAAAAGATCAACCACAAACAAAACCGCCCACAAAACCGATTAGATGTCGCAGACATTGTGTTCATTAATTTTAATACACAACAGAATGAATTGAATAATGAAAGATAGCTGCCCTTTAAAGCTTAAGCGTATAAACGTATAAAATATGTATACCAGTTAATACAAAGTTTTATACACGTTAAACAAAAGAATCTGGAAATTTTCCTGTTTTTTCCATTATCCGTCTATTCGACAATCCGTCACGTGTCCGGTCCCGGTTTATGACGGATAACCGAGACTCCACTGTATATTTGTATTTGTATTCACCAGCTTATCTCTTTGAATGTGATGTCTTACACAAAATAAATAAAATGAAATAATAATTATAAACATATGTTTAAAAAAAAAACTACACGCCCCATAAAATGTGCCAACACCACGATCCAAAACATAACTAATGTGTGTAAATTACCACAGATAAGAACCAAAATACATGTGATGGAATTTTACAAACTACTAAAATTATTATATTTACTCAATACACCATGTGTTCATCACAAAAAAATAAAATAAGAAAACTTTTGAGATATTTAAAAAAAACACATTCACGTACACACACCCATGTCTTAAGATCACTTTTCTTTTTGGAACTCAGTTTTTCTAATTACCACAAAATAGATATTTCTAGGGGAAAACCTAATTTCAAGAAAATAAACAAAATTAGCGTAATCACAATAATTTTCTTGTCAAGTAAAAATTAATAATTTTGTTCATTTTAATTGGTCCACGCAGCTTAGTTCATGCACTTATGCAAATCGCAAACTCTCGCAAAGTAAAAATAGAAGAAGCCTTTAGCGAGTCATGTGCCAGGTAGTATTGTTCGAAAGAATCGTTCCTTTTTTAAAAAAAAGGAGAATGTAAAAGAGTGTATCAAGCAAAAGAGGATATCCTTTTTCTTGATGGGGGGTGTGTGGAGCAGGAGCAAAAGGATACTACATTTTGAAGGACAGCACAACAATGCTTATACCAAACACTTCCTGACAACAAAACGTTACTACACTCAGACCTGAAGTAGACTGTTGATTTATGCTTCTACCCAAATTTATCAATCTTAAGAGACGATCCTGACATGAACACTCACCTCCGAAATATATCAACACTACTTTATTTCATTTGTCAAGAACCACGTATACATACAGTGGACATACACATGGACAGTGGAAAGCGGAAGTCAGAGAGATGTCTGTGGCGAAGTGGTCTGCGATGGAATTCACCGTCCATTTCCACCATTCTAGAAATTGGGAAAAAAAGTTTATTTATTTTTTATATCGTTGATTTTATATCCCCATGAATCCATTATATAAGGCATAACATGCGTACTACGACGGACTCCATCAACGACATAATCCAGCGCTGCCAACTTAACCAGTTTTGCATTATTTACTTCCTCCTTACTACAGTAGAAGAATTTTTAGTTTTCACCAGGAATATCCGTCATGAAATTTGCGTCACAAATAAAAAACAAAAGCAAAAAATCTGTCTGTCTGTCAAAGTAAAACACAACTTCAACTTTTTTCGTAAAAACTAAAAATCTCAGATAGAAAATATATTTGATGATTCGCTTAGATGGTATCAGGGAACGCGATAATAATATTTTTGATTAAAATCGATCAAGTGGGAGTACCAATTTGCTGTATCGATTTTTGATTTCCCCCCTTTCCCAAAAACAACTATAAGCCTATATTTTTTTTTTCAGGGAAATACGATTTCAAGAGCACTTCCTGGACAGAGGAGCGATATGGTTTTCCTTTAAAGTATCATTTCTGAGTACTTTACTGCCTTACCATCTGAAAAAGTACCAAATGTGCGAATAAAGTTCTTAATTTGTAGAAATTCAACTGAACCAAAATCTCTCTTTACTGAATGTATTTTTGTCACTTTTCTAGAACTTTTTGGGAAAAAAGGAACCTGCGATTTTCTTAAAACGTCCTACATTTGAATAGTTCGTCCAGGGAAATTCGTTTTAGGTCATCCTGAGGAGTGAAGAGGGTAGATTTAAAGTGACATTGGAGAGAAATGTAAACTATTTTAAAAAGATAAAAATTAAAAGCTTTCCCACATTAAAGCTATAACGGGGTGGCTATAGCCTCCAGTGGCTAGACTTGACTTCTACCTAGTGCATTTGTCAAAGGGCTCCCCCGCTACGTCAATCTATCCTGGACTCCACAAACAAATAGGCGGCACATAACATAGGTTTAAAGCACTCAATATCAACTTGCCAAAAACTACATACACCCAACTCTTTTTTTAAACGTTAGAAACGTTCCTTAGAAATCAGTGCAAATAAAAAAATCGTGTAAAAAAATAAATGCGACATTATGGTAATTTTGGGGATATGTTCCACAACTTTAAAAAAATCGTGTAAGATGGAAAAACTCTAAAAGTGATAATAAAATCCATATTACATACTTATAAAACATAACAATTCATTATTATCACAAAAAATAAAAATTGAAATTGAAATTCGGAATAAAAATCAATTTCGCAACCATTCATCGCTACTTGATAACAAGCGTGCACGTTTATTACGAACTGGATCAAAAATGCTGTCATCATCAGTAGATGTGTCAGTATATGTGATAACTTTAAAACTGAATAACGAAATGCTGTGTTCCAAGTTAAAGTACAACGAGATAAAGAAAAAAGTGATACTAAAATTCGGGTATTCCCCCGTTAGCTTCGGAATACAAAGTA
This sequence comes from Rhodnius prolixus, assembly GCF_049639745.1. Lineage (NCBI taxonomy): Eukaryota > Metazoa > Arthropoda > Insecta > Hemiptera > Reduviidae > Rhodnius > Rhodnius prolixus. Next base: position 10,452,159 of record NW_027411582.1, read on the forward strand.
AACCAAGCCTTGAAGTCATGTGATGTCAACAAGATCAAGTCACTAACACATGTATGGGCAAAAACCGACCGACTTCTGAGATCACACTGTCAAAATTAGAATTAAAAATGTTTTTGGGGGATTCGTGATAGAACAAAAAATTCGTGTTAAAAAATGTGTATTTGTTTTTACTGGTGAACCGTAGTATTTCAATATCGTGTAAAAAAGTGTGTATTTGTTTTTACTGGTGAACCGTAGTATTTCAATATCGTGTAAAAAAGTGTGTATTTGTTTTTACTGGTGAACCGTAGTATTTCAATATCGTGTAAAAAAGTGTGTATTTGTTTTTACTGGTGAACCGTAGTATTTCAATATCGTGTAAAAAAGTGTGTATTTGTTTTTACTGGTGAACCGTAGTATTTCAATATCGTGTAAAAAAGTGTGTATTTGTTTTTACTGGTGAACCGTAGTATTTCAATATCGTGTAAAAAAGTGTGTATTTGTTTTTACTGGTGAACCGTAGTATTTCAATATCGTGTAAAAAAGTGTGTATTTGTTTTTACTGGTGAACCGTCTTATTTCAATATCTTGCTAAAACAAGACCTTGTAAAACAAAGAATTGGTTGTACTTCGTATTATACAGAAGAACAAAAGTTAAAATATAAAAAAGAAGGAATATTTCCTCTTGTAAAGGGGTAAGAACAAGTAAATATTGATTGGGGAGTCAACAAATAATCGTTGACCATACCTAAGCTAATAAATGTTCAGCTGTTGATTCTGGAGAAGATCAACAGAATTGGAAGTTCGTGTCAGGATATCGGGGTTTAATCTAATGATGATGATGATGATGGAGGGGTCGACGGTTCAGAGGAGTATGATGTCCAATATGGCGGGATATTATTCCCGACAGGAGAGAGATAGACTCTTCAACAAAACCACGTAATGACACCTTTAATGTTAGTTAAAGCTAAGCAAATTTGCGGCAGAAAAGCCAAGGTCTTACGTCGTCCATCTTCTATACAGTAATACTATCTCTTTTGGTCCCTTTTGTGTAGTTCATACTTTGAATTCCACTTCCTTTAAATAAATAGATGAGCATAATAAAAGATGAAAGACAGCTTTGAAGTTGAATATAGGTGGTGCCCACCAAGATGCTTACTTTGTACCTACGTAAGTTCATGTTTTAGCTTTAATTTATTTATAAACAAAATTTAAATATATTTTGGTGATAAAATGAATCTGGTCTAGACTACTATAAAACTTTAATATATATTTTTTTTTGCGTTTATTGTGCTACAAGCAGCGCGTTACTTAACAATTATAACAGAGTAAGAAATGAAGTAAACGAGTGGAGAAGTTACCAAGTGGTAACACTCCAAAACATTAGATGGTTAGTCACTCTCTTCACTTGAGAGGAGATTATGAGGCCACTGTCTTTTAAGACGTCTTGTCCGGGTTGAAAGGAAGAGTTCTAGAAGAAAGAATTTTGAGCTAGAGGATTTATATGAGTTTGCAGGCTGAAGTGGAGTTTTCTGTATCGTGTTTTCAGCGACTTGGGTGATAAAAGGAATGTTAAGGTCAGTGTGTATAGTCCAGGTTGGGAGACATAAAATGGAGCGTTTACGATAGTTCGATGTATTTTAGATTGAAGAGATTGTATCCTTTGGAGATTGGATCCTGTGGAGTTGAACCCCACAGCTCTATTCCATACGCCCAGATGGGTTTTAAAATAGTAGTATAAATTGGTCTTTTGTTGTCTAGAGAGAGTTTTGATCTGTCGTCTAAGAGTCTTTTAAGCAGTCGATAGCATCTGTTCAGTTCTGTTCTTTTAAGTCTAGTGTGGGGGTTCCAAGAAAGTCTTCGGTACTTTAATATTAAAAAATATGACTGAATTTTTTACCCCTGGCTCATCGAATTCGGCTTCGCTCTTTACCGCTTTCTTTGTAAAGTTCCTGAGACGGACACAAGACATCAAAATGGAGGACCTGAGTATTTTGTACGGTGTACAAAAAAGACAAAAGCTATTAAAAGTAGCGCCGTTATTATTTAAATCAAACGCCATTGAAGTAAGTCTAGCGCGTTAGAGTAAATGCAGAGAAAAGAGGCTAGTTTCGACCCTCTTTTTTATTCACTTTCCACAAACTAGCTTTGAGTGCTAGTCTTTCTCTCTACGGTACTTCTGAACTAGATAACGAGGAAGATGTTCCTATATAATAGAAGGAGCCTACTTCCAGACAGGATAAAGAACTTATTGTACAAATATTTGTTACAAGCTGGGTAAGTAGAGTAAAACGAAATTATACGCTGAAGTACTCTCCATCGAGTGTAAGTGCGTCTGTCTCTATTGAAAGTTCTGTTCTGCATTCTGTGAAACTTTTATTGAAAGTAGCTTGCTGGAATTATAGTCACTGGGAGTCCAATTTGGGTTTGCTTGTTTTTTTTTTAAATATTACAAATTATAGGGGCCATCTTTTCGCGCAACATACTTCTTATTTACAGAAGTTCCAAGCCGAGCGAAGGCTCTAAATTTGTATTAAAACGGATGACAATAATAATAATAAGAATAAAAAGACTGATTAACGATTACAAATAAAGGAAGCAATCTTTGAATTTCTGTCTCCAGTGGCTAAAGGTTGAATCAAGCAAAAACAAAGTATATGTACACTTCTGAAGCGGAGCAGAAACAGGATACTGTGCAATTCGGAAATTACACCTTCGAGTGGGTGGATAATTTTATTTATTTAGGCACGCAGGTGAATCCCGACAACAACGTGCACAGTGAGATTAATAGAAGAATACTGCTGGCTAACAGGACAAACTTTGGTTTGCAACATCATTTTAGAAGTCAGTTACTCTCCAGGTCGACTAAGCTAAGGCTTTATAAGACCCTTATCCGCCCCGTCTTAACGTACGCCTCAGAGTGCTGGGTCACCACCAAAAATGACGAGCTTGTCCTCCTTAGGTTCGAAAGAAAAATTCTTCGGCGGATCTATGGAGCCATTTTGGATGGCGAAACATGGAGACGGAGAAGTAATGCAGAACTAAGAAGTTTGTACAGGGACGTCGACGTGGTGAGTGTAGTGAAGCTTGGACGGCTTCGTTGGGCAGGACACGTAGCCAGAATGAATCCCGAGGAAATACCACATAAGATAATAAAAGAAAATATATATGGCACGCGACGAGTGGTCACGATGGACTGATAATGTTTCGAAGGATTGAAGAACTCTCCTTGGTGTCCGAAACTGGATGGTGGCAGCATTGGACCGGGACAATTGGCAAACTTTGATAGAGGAGGCCAAAATTCGCGCAAGCGAGTTGTAGTGCCAGTTAAGAAGATGAAGAAGAAGTGGCTAAAGGTAGAGTTCACGACTTTCGTCCTAAGCTCACTTTCTAATTGGCAGCCAGGGCCGGTTTTGGATGAAAAAAGCCCTAGGCTATTCCACTTATGAGGCCCTTTCACCTCCCATTTTTAAGTTTGTAAATTACAAGAGAGATAATAAAATACATCACTACTGTGATATACAGGGTGAACCAGTAAGTAATGTCCATAGGCCTACTGTGTGTAGTACAACTAATGTGGAGTTCAATGACGTATTGGCCAACTTCATATTTTCCTCTGTTCTTGAGTGACGTCACTTTAATTTTTTTTCCTAAAATTATTACTTTTTTCCAATAAAAATGTTATTACTCAGACATTTTTAGTCCGAATTCTGATACTGATGACACGGTTAGAAAGATAGATAAATTTTCTAAAAATTGACACCGTTTCGAAGCATAAGTTATTCTCCAAACAGCCTCAATCTTCCTCCGAATACTGGGAAAAATAAAAGTAATCGAAATTTTTAAGAAAACTCATTCGGCCCTTACGTGATCATTATCAGACCTAGGTGCTGGCCACTTTTTATAAAAGTTTCCTTGACTAATGGGCTTTCAAATGGTATATAATTTTCTAGGATTCCTTTTATCTTCGTATGAGAAATTACGTTTGTTTAACAAGAAAACGTTCACCCTGTATATCAATATGTTAACTGTTAATATAATATGTTATGTTTTTAGAATAGTGTAATTTTAATTTTGCTAACAATTTGAATGTAGGCCGCTCTTGATCTTGAGGCCCTATAGTTAGCCTATAGGAAAATCTGGCCCTGGTGGCAGCTTAGGGATTTAACTCCCAATGGACCATAATCATCAATGAACAAGCGAGTTATTTACAAGACAATAATTATAATCGCAGAACTCCATATATGTTTTATGATCCCACATAAAGAAATTAACGGGACTTCCCTAGATAATATAGGATAACCTAACCCATTCTCGGGAAAGAGATTATTTTATTATTTTATTTATTCTGCGAATGGTGATAATTTGGACCCAGCTAACTTAACTGATTAGCAACCTACCCTTTCATTAAATCTCTATTCTTTTTTTTTTCATTCTTAAGTTAATTTGTTTTTCTCTGGCTAAACTACTTACTTAGTTGTTCCTTTAAAGTAAAAAATTACTATTATTATTTTATGTTAACTCTTTATATTGCACGGTCTAGTCTTGGGTTTACTTTGTTAAAAAATACCAACTTTATATTCCTAGTTTAGAGAATTAAATTAACTTTTAAATAAAGAATTACTCGGGCTTTGCAGCTCGAACTATAAATTCTAATGCTAGTTTAGGATTTAAATAAAGTATGTATTATGTCAGTTAGCAATAAAAGAATTATTACAAAGTAAAATTTGATTAACCCGTTTAATTGTTTCTAAAATAATTAAAATTGTCAGCCAAACAAGAAATTAATTAGAACATAATTAATTAATAGAATTTATTCCCCCCGAGCTTTTTGTTTTTTCAATTCAAATTTTATATTTTGTTCAAAGAACGATAGAATTTTTTTTTTTTTTGTAAATTTAAATATGGATAAATTAAATTTTAGAAAGTCTAAAGAAATATTTTACTCGACGACCTTTACTTTGAAGAAAAAGAGAGACTTCAAAAGAGTCTACAGCTGTTTGAGGAGGGGGGAGGTTCTTATTGAAGAAGAGCTAGAGAGATAGAGAATGGCCCTTTTGTCGGCCACATCGCAGATCTACAGAAGGCTAAATGACTTTTCTAAGCAGAACTATACAAAGGCCCCATCCCCACAGTATCCTTGGGGCTACTTCATACAAGAATTCTGCCTGAGGCTCTCTGTCTTTTTTTAGATGAGGAGCTTTGCACCAGTTTAAGCTATAGAAAACTTTCAAGCTGGGTAAAAGAGGATCTTGTTTTAAAGAAATTTTAAATTCATATTGAAAAGACACAATTTTGTTTACAAACTCTTACGTTTGTAAGATGGAGAATTGCTAGGGTAACGCAAGAGGGGGGGTAGAAACCCCTTTATCCCAAAAATATATTTATATTTTTTTTAAAAAACCACATTAACTGGGTTTGAAACAGTCATATGTCTTTCTCGTACCGCCATTTATGAAATTCGAAACTTTTCTTCAGTAAAGTGGCAATTCCGCTCAGATTTGGAATTTTATTACGTATTTAATTTCTATTAATAATAAAATTCCCGCAGGGACACAATACACTTAACTGTAAATTCACACCAATAAGCACGCTAAGGCACTTATATACTACACACCCAAGGGCCACCCTTCCTTTGGAGAGAGCTTCGGCAAAGGGAGTAAACCCTATAAATCTTAAGTCCTCCATTGTATCGGGGAATGGGGTGTAGGGCCGACAACCCTGCCCTGCAAAACCATAATGCTTATTGAAATCTCAGTAATTGGAAAATTAAGAAGGCTATGGACCTGTAATGCCGAAAAAAAAAAATAATAACAATAAAAAGGGAAGGGATTAGCTTTGCGGAGGTCCCGGGTTCGAATCCAGCTGCTGGTCTCCTTAGATTTTCTCTTCCTAGGGAGCTTCTTACAGCTCAACTGTCCGGTGATGGACAGTGTTGTCTGTAACCCTCAGAACACTGTCCGGAGGCTGGTAGTGTACTGGAAAAAAACTCCGGGCGCCAATAAACCTGAGATGTTGACGCGCCTTAAATCATTTAAAAAATAATAATAATAGTAATAAAATAAATAGTGAGGCAGTCCATTAAATTTAAATGAAACTTTAGAGGAATGCTTACCCCTAACTAATCCCCCAGGACCCATTTAAGGGCAGGGTTTCAAATTAAAGTCATAGATATTCTTTACATGCAACATGCATTCGAAGCTTAAAGAGAATTGTAGTCACCATTTTTGGGAAAATTTTCAAAAACTTGAAAAAATAAATAAATCGATTCGATAAAAAGTGCATCTGATTGGCTGATCTGTACAAAACGTTTACGACCAGGGCATCGATTCGAGAGATCATTTTCGAACACACACATACACACAACCAATTTGTAAAAACCATTATTTGGACTCAGAAGACCAGAAAATGGATACGTAAACCAATAATTGAAAATTTCCATTATTGCAATATCCTTCTATTGCTGTAAAATCTCAGATTAATTTTATAGATTATTATCTATTAGGTTATATAATATTTATATAAGGTGACTTAGTGCAACATGTGATAACCTTTAACACGGTTAACTCCCGCTCTTCCAGAAAATTACAAAGCAAATGGGATTGCTTAAACTATATTATTAGATCCATGGATATCTTATCTAAATTAATCACGTTGTTTGAATTAAAGCAAGGTTGTTTCAGTTTCTCTATAAAAACTTCCATTATATACAAATTCGCAGAAATTTTCGAGTATAAGTTAAGTATCAGTGTTGTGAGCTCTCGAAAGGTGCAAAATATTTACACAGTTATCTAGTTTAGGTTTTGCTGTGCTTTAGATCTTTGTTGGCATAGTTCTAAAGTTTTAAGTGTTTTTAAATGAACATATCATGTTCTCTTCAGTCAAAGGTTAAAATTTAACGAGTACTTATTCATTGGAAACTCATAAAATTGAAGTAGAAATCACAAAGGCACATTATTATTGGTTGAAAATATTTATAAACTCATCTTAATGCCAATAAAATTGGATATAACAATATAATCCATACTGTATCAACTTTAAAAAAAAAGTTGAACAAGTGTAAATCGATGGGAGAATAAATGGATAGTTTTGACCATAAATAATAAAGTGGACTACAAGAAATAAATAAAATAAAGAAACCATAGGCTATATGATGTGGAAGAGAAATAGATCATTTCCTAAGATAAAAGATGTTGAACGTAGAAGTCGTAGAAGAGGAATAACACAAAATGGACATGATAATGGAAAGAAATAAAACCAGGGACACGGAATCAATATTTACAATTGTAGTCAAGGGAAATAATAATAAACCATGTACATAAATAATGAGGTGACTTGTTTTGGTATTTATAAAAATATTATCATATGGTAAAAGTATTGTGTAATATTTTTTATGATGTAACTAAAGCATGTTGACTATTCATTTTATGAATAAATAAAAATGTATTATTTATACAATTGCTCTAGATGGGATAGATCTTGAGGGAAGAATACGCTAGGAAAGTAGATGTTCCATTTAAGACGCTGTTGTCATGAGCATAAAGCAAAGCATACTGAGATAGTTTGGTATTGTCAACGATTCTACTGAGCTGAATCTTTAGTTTGCCCTTTACCAGTTAAGCACGGGATTTAATTTTTTAAAAACCCCTCTCACAATGTGCGGAATTAAAATCACGACAATGAGGTGTATACACAGTCGAACGCAGGGAAAAACAACCAAAATGTTTACAATAGTCGTAATAGTCACTGCAAGCGACTTTTTCTGCAATCTCTGGGGAGCTTGAGATTACAGAGCATTCTGTGCTCTTTCAAAATCTTGCACAGCTTCACGTTATGCATTGCCTAGTTAACTAGAGACGCAAGAGCTTTTACAAAGGAAGAAATGAGAGCTTTGAATTCTGTGCAAAATGAAATCATGCTCGTACTGAGGTCTGAACCTCTAACTAATCGGAATATTTTGCTGCTAAAAGTAAAGTCGCTATCCCGCAGGTTTTGAAGGTTCTAGCGAAATGTAAGTGCAATACATGGAAACCAAAAATTTTGCTATTCAATTCACTTGTTTCATCAGTTTCATTATATTGTTCTGAAATATGGGCTCTCCCTTACACGGATATTATTGAAAAAATTCAAATTAGATTTTTTAAGATATTATTAAATTTGCCGCTTCATACCCCCGATCTCTATATTAGGTTAGAAACTTGTCAGGTACATTTGAAGTCTATTGTATTTAAAAGAGCTTTGAAATGGTGGCTCAAATTACTAATGGAACCTGAGGAGAGCGACTTGAGATTATGTTTTGCAAGACTGATTGCTTTAATGCAAAGTAAAAATGTACCATATAATTGGGCTAAGTTTTTGTACAGCTCTTTAACAACTATTGGGGCACAAGATCTTTGGATAGCACAGAATTCTAATTTGTTAAAAGAACAATTCAAAAATTTATTGACGAGATTTAATAATAACTGTATAAGTGTAGATATAGACAAAGCGCTGACCTCCTCCTACAACCTTTATTTTAAAAATAGTTTACCCCCATTAACCGCAGAAAGCACATATCTTGCAAATAAAGTTCACATTAATAAAATCAAGTTAATAGCCCAAATTCGTCTGGCCTCGAAAAAATATCCATCTATCTGTATACAAGGGCATAAATTTAAATTTGACATAAAAAGGAAATGTATATTATGTAACCTGGAATCAGATGATTTAGTCCACTTCTTTTTAGCGTGCCCATCTCTTAACTCCCTTCGGGAGAAATATATAAATAGATATATAATTGGTTGTGGTGAGCCTTTTTTGATATTGTTAACAGTGGACACTTTAGAAAAAATTAGTAATATCTTTTATTTTACTGTACAAGCTCTCCACTTAAGGGATTCTCTCCAAATTAGTTAAATAAGCAAAAATTTAATATTATGTACTAGTTATCCAAGAGTGTGCTATTTTTTTTTTTTTTTTATTTTTTTTTTATATACATAAGTTGTAACTTTTCTTTTATTTATTCTTAGTTCCTAGTTTTAGTTTAACCCAGAATTGTATATTATGTTTATTTGTTTATATATTAGAAAGAGAGGGAGAGTGAGAAAGAAAAAAGGAAGATTATAATATTATATGGAATTTTCTATTATATTTATAAAAGTTATGTACTTATTCTTTATGTTTATAATTTATACAGTTTTAGTTTATTTCTTTTGTTGGGTCAAATTTCACTGTTATATACAATTGTATTTAAACAGTTATCAATAAATAATAAATAATAAATAATAACTAAGGTGGTAAAAACGGGCATTGCATAAGGGTTGAGAGCTTCTATTTGTGTGCGTAATTCCCCAATCTCTAATGCGGAGACCAAACATGTACCAACCACTTATCATTTGGCTGACTCCCACCATCCCCCTCCGTATAAAATACTTGGCAGTTCTATTGGTAAGATAAAGGAAACATCGCACCAAATAATGTTCTTATTGTATTTTATTAAAATTTCGGGTTTTTTTTTATTAGATATTTAGATATTTTTCACGAGTATACAGTCGAACGTACCGTAACAGAGATTTGGTTTGACGTATATGACGTATGTTTTCAGGCGGAGCATAACGTTCAACTACCTGGGACGAGAGCGGAAGCTCATACTTTACTATAAACAATTTTTTTCTAACAAACAAAAAAGTAGTCATACGCGCGGGATTCGAACCAGCGATCTTAATCGAAAACTTAATCTCCTGGTCAGGGATATAGACGTAGTATTCTACAACGCAATATCGAGCTAAAAATTAATGAAAAGTTTTCCTTACAAAAAGTTATTAGGTTTTCTTAAATACATAAAAGACTTTGCTGGCTGCCAGTAATGAAAATCACCCACATCATCAATGATATCATCAGACTTAGTACCATATTAAACTTTTCCTAACAATACTCGTACCAGGCATTATTGTACTGTTAGCGATGTTAGTTTTACTTACTTATTTTTCTAATAAGTTTTCTTTCTTATTAGATTAGTTTCTCAGAGAGTTAAGCGAGTTCTTTTCCCTTTCTCTTAATTGTATTGCGATCATAAGACGTTATCGAAATTGTTTCACTTGGAATTACTAGTCCTTTAAAAATCTCTGAAAAGAAAATAAAACGTTTTTATATAAAAGTCTTTATTTGAGTTATAATAATAGTAATTGTTAATTTGAGTGTATTTGAGCACATAAAATCAGCTGTTAATCAAAACGCTACTTGTACAATTTTTGTGTTTTAAGCACAATTGCTCAGATTTCGAGCTGCAGCATACGTATTTCGTTGTAAAATTACAAAAACTATGGCTAAATGAAAGGAGCATTTCCTTAACATTGTGTTTTACAATCAAACATAACATTTACATGTTAATTCTAAAATGACTGAATGTTACATCAAACACACTCATTATCTTTAGACGTACATATGGCGGAATTAATTTAAAACAAGTGTAGCAAAGGAAACGAGAGAATTTCAACTAGAACTCTTATTTACCTTCCTTCCGCCTTTCACAAAGCATAGGTCAACTTTCATTTTGTAATTAGTTATAACTAGATAAGTTTATAATGAGCTTTTCTGCCTTAAAAGAGGCATTTATAACATAATTAAAAGAAAATAACTATTTAAAAAAATAATAATAACAGTCTTGGAGGAATAGGTCAATGGATAGCGTATGCTGGATTCCAATGCAGAGATCCCGGGTTCGAATCCAGCTGCTGGCCCTTAGATTCTTTTTTTTTTTCTCCCGAGGAGCTTCTTATAGCAATAACAATGGACAACGAGAGAACACTTTACGGAGGCCAGCCAATCTTTGGGTTAACACTCGCACGACTTTGGCATGGCAGATCCAAAATTTACTATTATTATTTTGATAAACTCAATTTAAAATTATGGTTCCACATAAATACAAAATTTCTTAGATTTATTGCTGGCTAAAAATTTTGGCAAAAAGCTACAACTTCTGCCTCCCTTGAAGACGGGCAAACATATTAAGCTCTCATGTTACTTTTGAAAATAATATTAAATAAAAAACAATAGATACGTTAGAGAGAAATTATCATTCAAAGTTTAAACGAAGTTCCTGCAATCATTTTCGAGTGAATTTGAGAAAACATTCTTATAACCAATAAAATAGCGGTAAAAAGATTTTTTTCACAAAATTGGAAGTGAATTTTCTGTAATGTTCATTAATATTGGGGGATGAAACAGTAAATTATTCTAAAGAGGAACGTTAGACGCAAACTTAACAACTTCAAATGTAAAATAAATTTTTCCGAGAAATGTTTAAAAAAAATAGACGATAATCCGAATGAGTAATTTTAGCCGAAGTCAGAATTCAAGTCATTTTGTCCATTGTATTTTATATAAAATGGTGAGACTGTAAATTACACTGAAATTGGCACTCTAGAGTGAAGCCTGCCATTGCGCGTGGCAACCAACAAGTTAGGCTGGAAACATAGTGGAGCGGCGAGCAAAGCGGCGATGATAGCGAAGAGCGAAGCGGCGAAATCAAACACAAGTAAACATATGGGACCGCGCATAGTGGCGAGCAAAGCGAAGATAGAGCAACTCTATCTATTTCTAGTTTTTGTTTTTGCCGCTTTGCTCTTCGCTATCATCGCCGCTTTGCCCGCCGCTCCACTATGTTTCCAGCCTTAAAGAAAATCTTTGAAAATAATTTTTAAAGAAACAACTAAAAAAAATACAATAATTTGGGTGAGTGATTGCTCTTTGCTTGAACCCACGAAAAACCCAAAACCGAATATTATTTTTAAACTTCCGGCAACATTTTCAGGGGGTGTTCAGGGGTGTCAAAACTGTAATTTCGGGCACAAACTCAATATGAAACTTTGACTTGGACCTCAGTAATTATCTCGATCTGTTAAAAAGTAATTCCCAATATTACTCTCTACGTCTAGAAACCATCTGTGCAAACACATGGGGTAAATATCTAAAATCAAATCAGACTTAGGGTAAATGGCGACCAAAAGGTTGTTAATTAAAATTTTAAATTGATAGCAATTCAAACTTCAATCAGGAATATATTAGAAAATGCAAATTAAACAAACAAAAAAAAATAAAGGTAACTGAAATGGGATCTATTTGATGCTGGAAATGGTGAGATACATTAATTTCGTAGTTTACATCTGGACCAGTTTTTTACAGAGATTTTATTTATTTATTCAGAGGCAGAGGATTGGTGCTAGTTTGATCCAAACTTTCATCTGCCCGGCCTCTCATCTCCTGGGTATTTGTGGAATGACAGAACTTTGTTAATTTGTTAACAGGTACTCTTGTCCTGGACTGTAATATGGAAGGTTTATTTAAAATAGGCATCATCAATCGCTCAGTTAGTTTGGTAATGTTTTGGTCAGTTGTTACCAGTATTAGTGGTTAACCAACCAGTTTGATTTAGAAGAAAGAAAGTACTTAAAAACTAAATATCTCTGTTCATTATAGTCACTGACGAGATTGTTTAGCAATGGAACAAAGATAGACCTGTCTGGAATAACCTTCTAACCCTGGATATTGATGCACAAAAACGCTTAAATTTCCAGACGTTCAAGATATTTTAAAAAGGACACAAAACTCATTTACAAATAGCTGTAAAACGGCTAAGTAGGAACTGATCGAACTACAACCTTGAATAAGATCAAAGCGATGTCTTGGAAACGTCCAGGATGTTCCAAAATAGGTGTAGATTAAAAAAGGTAATGGTGGAACACGTCTGTAATTTTGAGAATATGATGGTGTCGGCTTCGTACGAGTGGAAAACTGACTTCCGGAAGAGCGAACATGACTAATAATTTGTAAGAAACGTTGCAGGTTGTGCACCCTGAAGAATTGAAGACATATGGGAATTTATAAAGATATATTTTGCCAATGATAGAATAAAAAAAAAATTTAATTTTATGGGAGAAAGATTGGCAAAAAATTGCATCTATTCACTGAAGTGGCGCTTATGGAAGAAAAAAATATCTTCAACTTTGTGGAATGTTGGTGACAAAATTTAATCTTTATTAAAATTTAATAAACTTAGTCTTTAAATTGTACTGCAATGATACTACCGACTTAATCAACCATCACTTTACCCGTAAGGGTTTTTAATTGAATATTTCGTAGACTATTTTACAAACTAAAGTTATAATACTCTTTGAGTGTTTTAAAAGTAAACTCTCTAATTTGAAGGAGAAATTAGAGGCGCTTCTTTTCAAATCTCCGAATTTGAAAATTTGATAGAGTTGGCCGTTGGTCAAAAATCGGTAAACCTTAAGTACCTCGCTTCCTTGAACCAATTTCCTATTTTCTTTTTCTTTACGATTTTTCGAAAACGTGTCAATTCAAACTCGGTGTACTAGGACTCCTTCCTATATTTTTCAACTCTTTAAGTTCCAAATCCTCGATCCATTCCCGTAATACCAGATCTCACTCATCCGATCTCTATATTCCCTCACACCGTACCTCATCCTTTGACAAATCCTTCCTAATACGTGCTACCTCTATCTGGAACTCCTTACCATCATCTGTCCGCCATGCTCCTATACCCTATCTATCTTTAAATCCCGTCTAATCAGTTATCTCCTTTCTATTCAGCTTCCTCCGAAATTCTAATTGTTTTAATTTATTTCCTTAATTTCTGCTGTTATTTTTATTTTCACTTTTTGTAAATACTTATTTATTTTCTGTTTAATCACAGGCCAAACTGTTAAGGCCTCTATTTGTTCCTGTATTTATTCTTATAGGGGACAATTGTCCCAGAATAATAAATTTATTTTCTATTCTATTCCATATCAGGAAAATTTCTGGAAGAAAGGTGATCCAAACATTGCGAGAGGGTGAAAATTTGGTTGAAAATCTTTCAAATTGAAATTAATTAGCATTTCAATCTGGTTGAATTTTAAATTTTAAAATGCCCTTAAATATTCAATTGAAAACATCCGTCAGATAAGCCTCCCTTTTTATTTTCATTTTATTTTTTCCTCCGGAGATAAACAATGTTGCCACCACATAAATACAATTTAAGAGAAAACCTAGATGACGGAAAAATAAGAAAACCTTCATGAAAAGTTTCTATCACAGTGGCCGTGACACAAACAAATGGAATCAGCTGCTGTTACCCATTCAAAATATATATCAAGAACCACAGTTGGAAAAGTCAAAATGAAAAACAAAAAAAAACTATTGCAGAACACTTTTCTAACTTTTCTTTTAGTTATTTGGGGGAGGAAAATAAGTATTTTATCCTACTTTTATTAATATAGATTTCAGCTTTTCTAAGAAAGGATAAACAACGAATGAAAATACATCTGGGAAACATACTGTTTAGAAAGTTCATGTTTTCCTTACTATAACATCTGTTTTTAAAAACATAGTTTTAAGATACTTATAGAAATTAATGTCTAAAAGTTAGACAAGTAGCTACAGTTTGGGCTTATATAACTTATAGTTGTATAAATATTTGTATTTGTCCACTAAAAAGACTTGAGGTTTTTTTTTAAAATGAAGTTTTGAGTGTCTAAGTTTGGGCCAATAACAGAGAGAGAGAAAGGCGCAGGATGCTCCCAGTTATTCAGATTAGACTACTGCATTATGTCCGTTCTGGCGGGTTCGGAAACACGAATTCTCTCTTACAAACGTGAGAAAAACTCCAGCTGCGAATAGCCGCAGTCTATTCCCCTTAATCCTGATTTAGAAGATGCCGCCCGCACCCGGAGGACGTGCTCTATAAAAAGCAAAAAAAGAAAAGAAAAGAAGTGAATCACTAGAATTGCCTTGGAGGCCTTCTCAACTATAAAACACCATCTCTTCCCAGTAACCAAGATAAGTTCCATAGTTCTTTGGAATCCCACAAGTACGACTTCCCACCCACTTTTTCGTAATCCAACTAAAAAAATGGAAGTAAAAAAAAAATCAGATTTTCGATTTTAAGTTGCCCCTGATTGTGGTAAAAGTCGAATTTACAAATGCATTTATCTGATTGACTAATTTATCTACCAAAAATTCGAAACGAAAGACAAAATCGCTGGAAATTGTAATTCGAGAATTGCCTTAGAGAAGAGGTCGGCCAAAGTGGTCTATATAGACCCCCAGGTTTCTATTTAACAAAAGTAGGGGTCGATCTGAGCCCGGGGGGTCGAAGGAAAAACAATTCTTAATATGCAAATCACACATACATACCTAACTTCGTATGTAAAATTTGTGAATGTTTTAATAATTGACTTAATATCAGTTTCTTTATAGAAAATAAATTAATAAACGTATATTTTATTCGGGTGAAACAAGTATTTCCGTACCAGTGCGCATTATCGGGGACCTTGAAGCAAAGACGCTTCTTAAAAATTAAAAAAATAAGCAAATTTTGGACAAATATAAATATAATGCAAAAATATGTAAAATTTGACGAAATAAGCTCAGCCATTTATGCTGGCGTTTCCAAGTACCTATATGGTTGAATCTTAACTAAGTACAGAAATAAATTAAATGTGGAGTTTCGAGGGGATTTAAGATTAAAATTGACCAATTTCGAACCCAATTTAGCGAACCTTGCAAAGAAACACCAGCCACACCCATCTCTCATTAATTGAGAAGCAATACTGTAGTTACTTTACTTATTATTTAATAAAGTAAAAGTAAGTAAAGTAAAGTAATCGCCTATTTTTTTTCAGGCGGGGCTTAACGTCCAACTACCATTTACTAGGTGTAGTGGACAGAGGCATTTACTATTTCTCATTTAACCATTAAATAACATAAAATCCAAGGCCAAGATCGGGAATCGAACCCAGTACCACAATGCATATTTTATTATTTAATAAATATTAAGGTATTTAAATTTCAACATTAAGATATTTTTCAAAAAACTATTGTTACAAAATGTAAAAAATTACTTAAAATATTTTTTTTTTGCGTTTATTTGTTCTACAATCGGCGCGTTAGCGCTATTAGTAACAATGATTCAATGGAGCAATAAATGATAAGTAACGAGTGGAGAAGTTACCCAGTGGTAACACTCCCTAATATTGGATGGTTAGTCACTCTCTTCACTGGAGAGGAGATCACGAGGCCACTGTCTTTTAAGGCGTCTTGTCGGGTTGTCAGGAAGAGTTCTAGAAGAAAGATTTTTGAGCTAGAGGATTTATATGAGATTGCAGGTTGAAGTGGAGTTTTCTGTATCTTGTTTTCAGCGACTTGTGTGACAAAAGGAATGTTAAGGTCAGTGTGTGTAGTCTAGGTTGGAGACATAAAAAGGAGCGTGAACAATAGTTCGAAGTATTTTAGATTGTAGAGATTGAATCCTTTGGAGATTGGAGCGTTTGGTTGAACTCCACAGCTCTATCCCATACGCCCAGATGGGTTTCAAAATAGAAGTATAAATCAGTCTTTTGTTGTCCAGAGAGAGTTTTGATCTGTCGTCTAAGAGTCTTTTAAGTAGTCGATAGCGTCTGTGGAGATTTCGAAAAATTATATAGGGAGGGTCCATGATCTAAAAAGTTTGGCTACCCCTGACTTAGAGTTACATAATGGCAACCGACAGTAAGTATTTGAACAAAATCAGTCTCTTTACTGATTGATTAATTGGTTAATTCAGTTTAACTAATATTTTCTCGAAATATAAATCTAATTTTTCCCTCTAATCCATCATTATAAGGGCAATACTCGGGGCCCTAACAACTTGTAAAATACCAACATGAATTCAAAATGTTGAGTAAAATTCTGGATTTTTAGTAAATCAGAGCTACTTCAAATTCTTAAGTATCAAGGAAACTTTCAATTAGTAAATTGTGGTTAATAAAAAAGTAGTGTGAGTGTCCACATCAGATAATTGTTTTTTTAATAAATAAAGGGTCTCTAAAGATGTCCTACACTGGCTCTACGAAGAATTCCTCCTTATTTCGGAAAGGATATCCTTAAAAGCTTTCCCACATACGTTTGTAAGCCATCTTTCATCTGTCACATTTCTCTTTCCTTCTATTTTCTTATCCTTTATTTTCCACTCTGGGAAGAAGTAGAAAATTTAATGGGCAAGAGAAAATTGAAGTACACTTAAGGTGACAACCTGATGTCGAATACCGTACTCTTATTACTCGGAACTAACTAGCAGATTTTGTTGATTGTTTTTAGTTACTGTATATAGTCGAGAAAAGGTATAAATATGTAATTAATATTGTGTAAAATGTTAGCAAGAATTACATAAATATATAGTTAAAGATAATTATAGAAGCTATTGTAGATAGAATTGTTGTAAGATCAAGGTAGGTGAATGTTCGCTCCAGTTTTTTACATTCTGATTGAATGATATCATAAAGCCGGATGACACCCAAACGGGAAGAAACGCAGCCCAGATACGAGTATTACCATGATCCCGTCGACTTCTCATCCAAAAAGCCCCCTGGAGCTATAGAAAGAAGTCATTCCAACTAGAAGTAGTTGGAGCGTACTACATACCAGTAAAGGAAGCAGATAAAACAGAAACTGAACTATGAAAGTTTCCGGTAAATAGGACGAGCTAACAAAAGCGTATTCATTCGCTTCATTATCCCTTAATGAATCCAGAACGTTATTTACTGAATGGTCAATTGTTGGATATTGCCAATCGTGCCCAGCTAGCGTATAGACACTATCGATACACGATTGATTGTCTACACAATGGACATGGGAATGTGGAGCCGCCCACGCGTCTGCGTTAAAGCCAGATTTAGTTGATTATAACTAGTATTTTTCCTCCAATGGCAGCCACTCCGGAGCTTATTATGCATTCTTCCGCAGGACTAGTACCATTTTAGAAACTTTTTCTTTAGAATTAAGCTAAACGCTGCTGTTTACCTAGTACTTTAAAAATAAATAAATTTAATTTTAGGTGTGCTTAAACGGAAGGACTTTAAAGTCAAATCTGAACTATTGTGGCTCCCAAGTGATTGAACTTCGGGCAACTGTGCTGGTGAGCTAGAGTTAGTCTGGTTTTGATAAACTAATCCCACAAATTTTTGTGAATAAAACGCAAAATAATTAAAATGAGTGTCATTAAGCCGAAAATACACTATACTCTGAAAACGAATCAAAAATCTTTAGCGCAATCGCCACTCTGTAAGTAAACAGAATAACTAGTAAGCGAACTATTGCAGAAAGCAATTCCGTTTTGATCAATAAGCTTCCGGCCGAAATTTTTCAACCAGATTTGCGACTAAACTAAAATGGATTTCACAGGTCTTATCTGATTTTTTTTTTATCTAAAGACACTGTTTATAGATTCCGTCTTAATAAAAATTAGTCTCCGATTCGTACCTTATTCATAATTATATTGAAATTTTAATAAAAATGCCAAACAAAATTTAAGTATAACTTTGAGAATTAAAGTCGATGTAAAGTGAAAAATAATCGCTAGGAAAAATTAATAATTAATAATCACTGAATTAATTAATATATTTTTAAAGTTAAATTTTAAATTCATGTTTTAGTAGCTTTATAAGCTTTTAAGAAGAAATAAAATATATTTTTAAAAAGATTTAAATCATTATTTTAAAATGGCTGACCTAGAATCTTAGTAGACACCACTTCTGCTAAGATAAGAGAGGAGATGAGAGCTTGAAGAATAAATGTTTAGGCTAATGGATCGTCAATTCGTGATGAGAATTAATTCAATAGAATTTCTTTCTTTAAAGAATATTGTAATTTCTTAGAGTTTAAATTATTAATATTTTTTTTTCTCAATAGAAAACCAAGATAAAGCGAAATAGAAGAGAAAAAAAAGGAGTTAAAAATGAAAGGCTAATTAAAAACTAGTTCTAGTTCAGGGGTGGGGCGTCTGAATACTTTAGATTGCCCTTATCTATTTTCTCGAGGATTTTGGTGTCCCTAGATTAATCTAGGGACATCTTATCTTTCTCACTTTATGAAGCGTGAAGTGAAATTTCTGAGGCCAACCAACTGTGAAATTCTTATATGATTATAGAAGAGGCATTTTGTACCAAATCGGTCGCGTTATTGGTGTTACTGTATGGCTATTGATGTTTTACTATTAAACTGGTTATTTGCGATAGGATGAGCTCAATAAAGGTATAATAGGGTTTTTTATGGGCGTTAGTTTTTGGGTCCATTTACTGTCACCCACCCTTGGATTGGAGACCAAATCAAAAGATAAAGTTTCTAGTTCCCTACATCTTTAGTGTTTGAGATAGTTTGTAAAACACGCATAAGCAATCAATTTTCCTAAAAATCCAATTTTTGAGGTCCCTTCATTCTGGTGAAGATACAATTATCTGTTAATTGGCATGATCAATCAAGCTAGAAAGGAATGATAAGCACGTCTGTGATTGTGATCTACATCTAATGATTTTATTAACTTGTGAAAAAGTGGCAGCACCACTATTAGTGGGAAATTCAAATTGAGAATTCTGCAAATATTTTAAAAAAATGTTTAGTAAGAAAAGTGAATATTTTCAATTTTATGAAAAAACAGGAAAATCTACCTTCAGCAAAGCTACATTTCCGGGCCAGTTAATTGGCTGAAATGTGGAGGCTATAAGAAAACCACAAAAATTTAATTTACGATGTCCGATTTTATTGTTGAACTTTGGGGTCTAAACCTCTTTCGTTATAGAAGTGATAATACGATTAGTTCTTGAAATGAAATGACTATAGAAGTATATCTAGATGACTGCAGTAGAAGTGGAGATGTGGAACCACTCATATTGAAGACAGATTAGATGAGCTTTGACCAATAGACTTCTCAGTACTTCTGTAGCCTTCTGTCTTTGGAGGACGTAAAAACAAAGGGAGGAAAATCTCCGATTAGAAGATGGCATATCCCCCAATGGCTGGACAATATAAAGAATTAATGAAAAGAAGATCAATCTGATTAGAGTATCGCCAAAAGGAGATGACGGAAGTCCTACTGCTTTTTCTAATCCACAGTTAATGCTATTACAATACAGATATGGATTTTGGACATAGTAAATTTGGAGTAAATTTTTAATAGCTACAATTTTAAGTTCGATTAACTTCTGCTCGTTATTTTGAGGCAAACGTTAAATTTAAATTTTAAAACAAAAAACGTTAGTGGATAAAACAACTTCATTAAATTATTTTTTTAATTTAAAGCGCGTTAACATCTGAGGTATCCTGAGCTTATTTCGGTACAATACCGGTTTCTGGGCAGTGTTCTCTCGTTACAGACAAGGCTATCCATCAACGAACAGAAAAGCTCCCAGGAAGAGAACATCTAAGGGCCAGCAGTTGTATTCCACCCTTATAATTTTTTTTTTTTTATTTTGTAATTTACAATCTGTATAAATATATTCAATAAGTAAATAGGAGGTGAATGAGATGAACTGGTGCGGGAGAAGAACAGGAGGAGAGAAGCTACCCAGCGGTAGCACTCTCTATAGGAGAGAGGGGAATGTGAGGAGGAGAATACGAGTAGGAGAGAGTAGAGATTTAGTTCTTCAGACTGTAAGGAAGTCGCAGGGCCACTGGCGATTCAGTCGGCGAGGAGTATTAGGGATGTCAGAGGAGGCGAGAGACAGTACAAGAGGATTAGAGCTGGTCGAGAGAGTAATAGTGTGGAATTTTTGGCATTTAGCCTTGGCGATTTGGTCTATGAAGGGAATGTTGAGGTCGTGGTGAAGAGTGAGTTTAATCACCGTAGAAAGGAGCGTCAGCTATCTGTCGACAGGAGTTTTGATTGAAATATTTGTACTATCCGTATGTTTGTAGGTTTGGCTGAACCCCACAGCTCTAGTCCGTAAGTCCACATCGGTTTGAGAATAGTAATGCATATTAAACGTTTCAGTTCAATGGGCAATTCGTAGCGTCGTCCAAGTAGTCTGTAAAGCAGTTTCGCACGTTTGGTCATTGCTTGTCTTTTAAGTCTAGTGTGTGGGTTCCACGTGAGTCGCTTGTCTATGTAGAGAGCCCAAGGTAGTGCACCAGATCTGTATAAGGAAGAGGATTGCTGTTGAAGAGGACAGGTGGACAGGAGTCCCGCCGGAAAGTAAACGTGGCATGCTGTGGGTTCCATTTTAATCCGCCACTTCTTTGTCCAGGATTCTATTTTATGTAAGTGTGTCTGTAACTTGTATGAAGCTGATGAAGGATGTGTACTTGAAGCTAATATAGCTGTGTCGTCTGCATATGACCCTTATAATTAACTATTTAAACTGTGTTTTTTTTTTAACTTTTCTCTACCCCGAATTTTGTACAAAATTTATTTAAATTGTTGGAGTAATGCCACAATAAGTTTAGACCACCAGGACGACCTCTAGCATCAAAATTCTAAAACACTTCATAACTCTATTTTGAGTTTTTAACGTAGGAAATTCATTATTTTTTTTAAAGACGAATATTTATTCAATTAGGGTAATTTTAATCTTGCTCGTATTGTAGTAGATCAATATGGCTCTGGTTTTGCCTAATAGCTGGATTAATGTGGGATTATCCAGTCATTACAAACTTTAATCTCTTATCCAGTGGAAGGTAATTGATGCATTAAAAGTAATTAATTTCTAATCACTGGCGAAAAAATGAAAAGAAAAAAAAGTCATTATTAAGGGATTAAGATGGCTGGAAGAAGTGAACATAATTTTTAATTTTTCTTTCTTAAAAAGAGATTACTTAATGCAAACTTTAAAATACTTAGGGTAAATTGTGAATTATTACCAAATAAAACGTTTTTTTTTGTTTTTCCTTTTGTACCCTTGTTTTTCTGCTTTAACCTCTGGTTACTCGAACTCGAACCTCTGGTTATTTCTATGCAACTAACCGGATGTAAAATATTTTGGTACCACTTTTTGTTTTTTACAGATCTCTATTTCTCTCCTCTTTGAAATCTCAAGTAAATAATGTTTCCTAAAAAAAATTTGTATAAAATTAAAAGTTACAGACAAGTGAGCAGAAGAACAGATTCTTTAAAGAATATTATATTAAATAAATACGATCAGTTCTTAATATTTCGGAGATTATCTGAGTTTATTTTGCTCGCACTGTGAGATTGTGGCCACTGAGTAATGAAGCCATTCCTCCCTAGAACTCCCAAGCCCAGAGAAGAGTGACAACACCTCCAGATGTCTTACTGGCCAAATCATACAGCCACATCTAGCCAGTAAAATTGTACCATAAACTCTCTGTCATTCATCGTACATCTTTTAAATTTTCTTCAACTTTGAATTGGTAATTTTTAAAGCGATTTTTTTTAAAGTTATTTTACTTTTTCACTTCTATGGTTCAGTAGCCAAATGCTTGGCGAAGCGAATTATGGCGTTAGTTGGTTATCGGTGAATATCATGATGCTGCATCTATTAATGTTCATTATTTTTGCTGACTAATTCATTATTTCAATAGGACGAAAAAATAAATGCCAGTTTCAGTCATGATATTTATTGATTGTGCCGGAGCTTTCGATCTAGGGACTAGGTCATCTTCAGGGCTAATTTACAATGTACTGTTTTACAATGGTTATTGTTAAGTTGGTGTATCCTCTGTCCTGTCTGCTTATGAACGCTCTGCTTATAAGACTTATGCACTAACTTAAAAATAACCAAGTAAAAATATCATATAGATAATAAGCCCTGAAGATGACCTAGTCCCTAGATCGAAAGCTCCGGCACAATCAATAAATATCATGACTGAAACTGGCATTTATTTTTTCGTCCTATTTAAATATCTATGTTTCCAAAAAAAGGAAGGTTTATCGAATATAAAATGATAAATGATTTTGTTTTTCTTATTTTTGCCGTCCAAGTATAAATATTAAGATTTTTATAGATAGATTTTTGAAACAAAATAAAATTTAAAAAATTTTCTTGCAACGAACGGTTTTTTAAATACGTCATATACATCAGAGTATCTCAATTTTTGGATCACATTGTCCGCAAAGAAAATAAAAAAATTTAAAAAAACTATCGAATGAAATCCATTATGAATTATTTTTAAAAAAAATATAAGTGCTTTACGAAAACATAAGTGAAGTCGAAATCTCTGCATCAAACTAATTAATCTAACTCTGATCATGAATGAAAGTTCGAAACCGGTTAGGAATACAATAAACATGCATGTTACGACAGGATAAAGTCAGAGATATTATCTACCACTACCGCAGGTTCCTAACCACATTCTCAAAAATGGTTTAGTATTTCATTTTGCCAGTTGAAAATGATATATATATATATACAATATTATCTTTTATTAAATATAAAAGCAGTCTGTAATAAATTAAATAATATTTTAATACAATTTATAATACAAACAATGTGGTCGCAATAAGACTTCAAAGAAAGATGTAAAGACAGAAGGGCGGCAGTCACATACATACTTTCCTGATCAAGATACACTACTCCTGTCATTGTACCTATATCTTGCAAGTTAACACTTTGTGGTAAGACCTTTCCTTAATATTGTATCTCTCCAAATTCCCTTCTCAAGATATATAGCCCTTAATTTAATCTTAAAACGTTCCTGAATAAGTTAAACACTTTAACAATTTGAGTATATACTTATTCCAAGCGGGGAAGTCACTGGAGATTTAATTAAGAGAAAGAGAGACTGCCTAACCAGTATCTGTTCTATAACTATCTCTTTCTTTAACTTTCAACTGTTAAAAAGTAGTAAAAGGTTAAATTAAGTTTTAAACCATTGCGGGATGCAAATTTAATTTATTGCATTTACGAATTACGTGGTACTGTTGGTATTGTTGAAGGCTCATTATTGTAAAGTAAAACATCTGCATCTAAAACATGAAGCCCTGATATCAGCCAGCAGTCAACAATTTTCTCATCATCAAATCTAAGCTCCCTGGAATGTCTACCTACTTCGTACTCGTTTACAAAAGAATATAAGCAGAAATATTTCTATATTGGCAAGTCAAAAAGAACTTTTCGGAAATGGTTTGAAAATTTGATAGCTTCCTGTTTGCTACAGAAGCAGACAACTATTAAACGGAATAGAGGAATTAATGAAGAGGGGGTTGGTTAAATTTTTTTGGGGGCATTTTAAAAATAAAATACAAAAAAAAATACGATAAAATGGGACCAAGTCTCTCCCATTTCATTGCTCTCCAAGGCCTGACATCATGGACTAACGCTCACTCGCATTTCTGAAGTGGCTGGACCAGAGCATGGAACTGACACATCCATACATCTCACTCTCTTTCTCTCCGACCTTCTCTCTTGGCACGTTAAGAGTTGACCCACGAAGTAGAGGTCGAAAAGAGAATATAATACAAAACCAGAAGTAATACGTTCTGGTTTTCTATCATTTCTTTATATCGCTTTAAAGTTTTCCACAACTTAGACACCCACCGTTTGCGTGTAAAAGGAATTTCCATTATTATCTATTATCTTAAATTTATTGTTATCACTGAGGTTAATCTAATTTTTTTTTTTTTTATGATTTAAGGCGCGTCAACATCTAAGGTTATTGGCGCCCGGAGCTTTTTTCAGTGCACTGCCGGCCTCCGGACAGTGTTCTCTCGTTACAGACAACACTGTCCATCACCGGACAGTGAGCTGTAAGAAGCTCCTAGGAAGAGAAAATCTAAGGGTCAGCAGCTGGATTCGAACCCGGGACCTCCACATGGGAGTCCAGTATGCTAACCTCATAGCTAATCCCTTCCCTTAATCTAAAATGTAATTTATAGGAAATAAATTGAATTTCAATAAACTTTATTATAAAAAAAAAAAGTTTCATCCTGTCGGCCCCAAAATTATTATTGGATGGATTTTAGCCATTCTTCCTGTCTAAGATTACTGTATTGCATCCGGTTTATTTAATGAAAGTACTCTCTTTTACTCCATAAAATCTTCCAGTTTTATTTCCGCTTTTATTCTCTCAGATTAATAAATTATTTTAATAACTATCAGGTAATAAGATAAAGTTTAATACGATCAACCATATCTTTAAAA
The DNA here is from genome assembly GCF_049639745.1 of Rhodnius prolixus. Taxonomy (NCBI): domain Eukaryota; kingdom Metazoa; phylum Arthropoda; class Insecta; order Hemiptera; family Reduviidae; genus Rhodnius; species Rhodnius prolixus. The sequence continues at coordinate 10,477,025 of NW_027411582.1, forward strand.
AAATATACACAAATCGCTTAGTTATCATACAACCACAAAAAATTAGCCTTGAATCGGGATAAATGGTAAATCAAACAATAAAAGTCTGAGCTACTGACAGAGTTAGTTGACTGAAAATACATAAAATCTCGTTAGTTTATGAGACATTGTGCGGTAATGAATAATCATGCCGCTGAAGAACCTAATTTCTGTTCATCAAAGAGTTATATTTTAGGAAACTAAGACCCTCTAATCAATTGTACTGAGAAGATTTTCAGCTCGCTGCTGATAAAACCAATTCAAATTGCCGCAGAAATTGAATACTTCAACTACTTAAATAAACGATAAAATCGAAGACTTTATCACACAAACCTAATAAAGATGTGAGTTTGGGGATGACCTTAAAAGATGACGAGAAATGGTAACTGGAATACCTAACTACTGGGACGTACACGTAGCTAGCTCAATACGGCTGAAGGTTTCTCGCGGTGCCATAGAGTCTTAGAAATAGTGTGCGCAGTCAGACCTGCGCTGCTGCCAGAATAATCTCTAATCTATTAGACTACTGCAAACCTGAGTCTTCATTCTCAACAAATGTCCACTCAGAATACTTAAAGGGAGTGGTACTGGCTCTGTTAGCCTGCTCCTGGGAGCAGTTGTCCGGGGGGCACCTCGTGGAGGTAGAGCTCAGATTTTTGCCCCCCAAAATGCCATCCTGCCTTTAATATCGTATTCCAACTGGTTTTCATCCTCTATTAAGCAGGCGTAGTAGCAAATCTCATTAACAATGGAGATGCATTACCTGCAATGTACAGAGGGGGAGAGAGAAAACCAGGTTTGGACCCGTTAAGGAATACGATTATACGGAGTTTGGGTAGGGTAATGGACAAATAGCAGGAATGGCAGAATACTGGATTCGCTATTTGTGAAGAACCGCGATTGGGAAGTAGAGATTTACCGGGAAACTTGGACTCATTTAAGCAATTGACAATAAACCAACCAATAAATAGGAAATAGCCAAGAAAATATTAACCCATTATTAACTGAAAAATGTAGTATCAATCTGATGGAGTTAACCTAAGAATAAATATTACGCGCATCCTATATATTAAGTGTTTTATCCACCACACGGTGAAACACGATTATACCAACAATGCAATATTCCAAATAAAGGAAATTAGATAACCTAACATGGAAGAAACCGAACAAACAACGTGGCACCTAATGTAGCTGGTTAGCTAGGGAGTTAAACAGAGCCACGACGCGAACGATTGAGGGCCCTTACTCATGAATTGCCTTGGAAACTGACCTGTTAAATTGGTGCAGAATGAATTTAATACAAATCTAGTAGTTACATCTCATAGTGGAATATTAGATTATTAATGCTCCACTCATGTGCACTAAAGTTCAACTAGTTTGCACTAATGTTACAATTAGTGTGTCTTCTAATCGTCTAATCATCATTAATGTGCACTACACTTCCACTAATGTGCACTAGTACTTTACTAATAAGCACTAATGTTACTATAATGTGCCCTAATGATCTCTTAAAGAGGAGCTATGTAGTACTAATGTGCACCGAAATTTCTCTAATAATGCATTAATGTTCAACTCAACTACCCTAATAATCATTAATGTGCACCAGTACACTATTAACATGCACTAATGTTACAAACAAGTGCACTAATGATCTCTTAAAGAGCAGGAATGTTACATTAATGCGCACTGAAATTTCGTAATATGCACTTACGTTCCAGTTTACAACTCTAAAATCATGAATGTGCACTATAGTTCCACTAGTGAGAACTAGAATTTTACTAAGATGCCCTAATGTTCAAGATATGTGCACTAAAGATGACGAAAAGAGGACCTATGTTCCATTAACATGCACTAATATTCTACATATTAGCACTAGTATTATCTAAGGTGCACTCGTGTTACACTAATATGCAATAATGTTCCACTGTAAGATAAAAGAGAATTTAATTACTCCACAAAAAATCACGATGTTCCTAAATTAATAAAAAACAATTACTTATTTCTCAGCAATTAGATGATTTTTTGATTCAAACCCTAAAGCTAATCGGTTCAACAGAGTCCAGCAGCAATATTATAAGTACTCATTCGGAGCCAATCCATGAGCCAATCGTCCTCATCACGGCACTGTTTCACTCCAAAACAAACCAGACACTTAATGGACCACCCAAGTACATTGGGCTGCTGATAAGATATAACTTCCGTTTATTATATCTATCAACATTCAACGTAATTATTAAAAGAACTTAAATCAAGCCAGTATTAGATTGTCCTCCAGAATCGGAATGTAACCACCATAATATTAGGGGGCAATTTAGAAGTAAAATACCATTAATGCAGAAATTACTATGATCCGGATTTAATCTAACCTGTAAACTCTAAGTTACATAGCTAACAAAGCAACACTATAAAGACCTAAGTGATGCCTAAGTGACCTAAGTGAGATAGTGGTATCCTATTATATTAAACTCGTAGTACTTACAGTAAAAGAATAAAAATACATAAAAATTAAAATGACAACCTAAAAAAACTACTAAACTCGGCCGACTGGAGAAAAGAAAAAAATATATTCGTAACATCCAAATAGTAAAAGAACAAAGTAAATGAATCATAAACAGGAAAATATTGTTAAAACTAGATAGTCATGCCCTAATCATCCCTACTAAATCAGTAACAGCCTGTAACAATAAAGTGATGAAACCAGATGATGATACTTAATTTTAGGTACTAAACGCAACTTAATTCGCCTTAGATCTTGAAAAAAGTACACGAATCTAAAAAAAAAGTGATTTCATAACAGAAAAAAGCCACAAAATAAGATATTCTATCAACTTATCGATAATACTCTAATCTTAATAACAAAATGCGACCTATTTAATAACGGTAAAGCGTTGGATCAATCTGATAACGATATCCTAATCTTAAAAATTGAACACGTTATGTTTAATAACGGGTACGCGTTGTATCAACATGATAGCGATACCTTAATCTTTATAATTAAATGCGGCATATTTAATAACGTAAAAGTGTTATATCAACATGAAAGTGATTCTCTAATTTTAATTACTGAATGCATAATTGCCAGCAACATTGAAATGTATCAACCTGACGGTAGAACTCTAATCTTAATAACTAAATTCGACCTATTTAATAACGTTAAAGTGTTATATCAACATGACAGTGATTCTCTAATTTTAATTACTGAATGCATAATTGCCAGCAACAGAAAAATGTATCAACCTGAAGGTGATACCCTAATCATAATAACTTAATGCTTAATATTTAAGAACGGTAAAGTGTTGTATCAACCGGATAGTGATACCCTAAAAAACTAAATGCGTAATAGCCAGAAACAGGAAACTGTGGTATCAACCTGAAGGTGGTACCCTAACTTAATAACCATACACGTAATATTTAATAACGATAAAATGTTGTATCAACCTGATAGTAATACCCCAATCGTAATTACTAAATGCGTAATAGCCTGCAACAGGAAACAGTGGTATCAACGTGACAGTGATACCCTAATCTTAGTAACTAAATGTGACCTATTTAATAACGATAAAGCGTTGTATCAACCAGACGGTGATACCCTAATCTTAATAACTAAATGCGTAATAACCAGCAACAGGAAACTGCGGTACCAACCTGAAGGTGATACCCTAACTTAATAGCAATACGCGAAATATTTAATAACGGTAAAGTGTTGAATCAACCTGATAGTGATACCCTAATCATAATAACTAAATACTTAATATTTAAGAAGGGTAAAGTGTTGTATCAACCTGACGGTGATACCCTAATCATAATAACTAAATGCTTAATATTTAAGAACGTTAAAGTGTTGTATCAACCTGTTAGTGATACCCTAATCTTAATAACTAAATGCGTAATAGCCAGCAACAGGAAAATGTGGTATCAACCTGAAAGTGATACCCTAACTTAATAACCATACGCGTAATATTTAGGAACGGTAAAGTGTTGTATCAACCTGATAATGATACCCTAATCTTAATAACTAAATGCGTAATAGCCAGCAACAGGAAACTGCGGTATCAACCTGAAAGTGATACCCTAACTTAATGACCATACGCGTAATATTTAATAACGGTAATGTGATGTATTAACCTGACAGTGATACCCTAATCTTTATAATTAAATGCGACCTATTTAATAACAGTAACGCGTTGTATCAACCTGCGGTGATACCCTAATCATAATAACTAAATGCTTAATATTTAAGAACGGTAAAGTGTTGTATCAACCTGATAGTGATACCCTAATCTTAATAACTAAATTCGTAATAGCCAGCAACAGGGAAGTGTGGTATCAACCTGAATGTGATGCCCTAACTAAATAACAATACGCATAATATTTAATAACAGCAAAGTGTTGTATCAATCTGATAGTGATACCCTAATCTTAGTAACTAAAAGTGACCTATTTAATAACGATAAAGCATTGTATCAACCAGACGGTGATACCCTAATCATAATAACTTAATGCTTAATATTTAAGAACGGTAAAGTGTTGTATCAACCTGATAGTGATACCCTAATCTTAATAACTAAATGCGTAATAACCAGCAACAAGAAACTGCGGTATCAACCTGAAGGTGATACCCTAACTTAATAGCAATACGCGAAATATTTAATAACGGTAAAGTGTTGAATCAACCTGATAGTGATACCCTAATCATAATAACTGAATGCGTAATAGCCAGCAACTGGAAACTGTGGTATCAACCTAAAGGTGATACCCTAGCTTAATAACCATACGCGTAATATTTAATAACGGTAAAGTGTTGTATCAACCTGATAGTGATACCCTAATCTTAATAACTAAATGCGTAATAGCCAGCAACAGGAAACTGCGGTATCAACCTGAAAGTGATACCCTAACTTAAGGACCATACGCGTAATATTTAATAACGGTAATGTGATGTATTAACCTGACAGTGATACCCTAATCTTTATAATTAAATGCGACCTATTTAATAACGGTATCGCGTTGTATCAACCTGACGGTGATACCCTAATCATAATAACTAAATGCTTAATATTTAAGAACGGTAAAGTGTTGTATCAACCTGATAGTGATACCCTAATCTTAATAACTAAATTCGTAATAGCCAGCAACAGGGAAGTGTGGTATCAACCTGAATGTGATGCCCTAACTAAATAACAATACGCATAATATTTAATAACAGCAAAGTGTTGTATCAATCTGATAGTGATACCCTAATCATAATAACTAAATACTAAATATTTAAGAACGGTAAAGTGTTGTATCAACCTGACGGTGATACCCTAGTCATAATAACTAAATGCTTATTATTTAAGAACGGTAAAGTGTTGTATCAACCTGATAGTGATACCCTAATCTTCATAACTAAATGGGTAATACCCAGCTACTGGAATCTGTGGTATCAACCTGAAGGTGATACCCTAACTTAAAAACAATATGCATAATATTTAATAACGGCAAAGGGTTGTATCAATCTGATAGTGATACCCTAATCTTAATAACTAAATTCGTAATAGCCAGCAACAGGGAAGTGTGGTATCAACCTGAATGTGATGCCCTAACTAAATAACAATACGCATAATATTTAATAACAGCAAAGTGTTGTATCAATCTGATAGTGATACCCTAATCTTAATAACTAAATGCGACCTATTTAATAACGGTAAAGAGTTGTATCAACGTGACGGTGATACCCTACTCATAATAACAAAGTGCTTAATATTTAAGAACGCTAAATTGTTGTATCAACCGGATAGTGATACCCTAAAAAACTAAATGCGTAATAGCCAGAAACAGGAAACTGTGGTATCAACCTGAAGGTGGTACCCTAACTTAATAACCATTCACGTAATATTTAATAACGATAAAATGTTGTATCAACCTGATAGTGATACCCCAATCGTAATTACTAAATGCGTAATAGCCTGCAACAGGAAACAGTGGTATCAACGTGACAGTGATACCCTAATCTTAGTAACTAAAAGTGACCTATTTAATAACTATAAAGCATTGTATCAACCAGACGGTGATACCCTAATCATAATAACTTAATGCTTAATATTTAAGAACGGTAAAGTGTTGTATCAACCTGATAGTGATACCCTAATCTTAATAACTGAATGCGTAATAGCCAGCAACTGGAAACTGTGGTATCAACCTAAAGGTGATACCCTAGCCTAATAACCATACGCGTAATATTTAATAACGGTAAAGTGTTGTATCAACCTGACAGTGATACCCTAATCTTAATAACTAAATGCGTAATAGCCAGCAACAGGAAACTGCGGTATCAACCTGAAAGTGATACCCTAACTTAATAACCATACGCGTAATATTTAATAACGGTAATGTGATGTATTAACCTGACAGTGATACCCTAATCTTTATAATTAAATGCGACCTATTTAATAACGGTAACGCGTTGTATCAACCTGACGGTGATACCCTAATCATAATAACTAAATGCTTAATATTTAAGAACGGTAAAGTGTTGTATCAACCTGATAGTGATACCCTAATCTTAATAACTAAATTCGTAATAGCCAGCAACAGGGAAGTGTGGTATCAACCTGAATGTGATGCCCTAACTAAATAACAATACGCATAATATTTAATAACAGCAAAGTGTTGTATCAATCTGATAGTGATACCCTAATCATAATAACTAAATACTAAATATTTAAGAACGGTAAAGTGTTGTATCAACCTGACGGTGATACCCTAGTCATAATAACTAAATGCTTATTATTTAAGAACGGTAAAGTGTTGTATCAACCTGATAGTGATACCCTAATCTTCATAACTAAATGGGTAATAGCCAGCAACTGGAATCTGTGGTATCAACCTGAAGGTGATACCCTAACTTAAAAACAATATGCATAATATTTAATAACGGCAAAGGGTTGTATCAATCTGATAGTGATACCCTGATCTTAATAATTAAATCCGACCAATTTAAGAACGGTAATGCGTTGTATCAACCTGACGGTGATACCCTAATCATAATAACTAAATGCTTAATATTTAGGAACGGTAATGTGTTGTATTAACCTGATAGTGACACTCTAATCTTAAATACTAAATGCGTAATAGCCAGCAACTGGAAACTGTGGTATCAACCTGAAGGTGATACCCTAACTTAATAACCATACGCGTAATATTTAATAACGGTAAATCGTTGTATCAACCTAATAGTGATACCCTAATCTTAATAACTAAATGCGTAATAGCCAGCAACAGGAAAGTGTGGTATCAACCCGAATGTGATACCCTAACTTAATAACAATACGCATAATATTTAATAACGGCAAAGTGTTGTATCAATCTGATAGTGATACACTAATCTTAATAACTAAATCCGACCTATTAAAGAACTGTTAAGTGTTGTATCAACCTGACGGTGATACCCTAATCATAATAACTAAATGCTTAATATTTAATAACGGTAAAGTGATGTATCAACCTGATAGTGATACCCTAATCTTCATAACTAAATGCGTAATAGCCAGCAACTGGAAACTGTGGTAACAACCTGAAGGTGATACCCTAACTTAATAGCAATACGCGTAATATTTAATAACGGTAAAGTGTTGTATCAACCTGATAGTGATACCCTAATCTTCATAACTAAATGCGTAATAGCCAGCAACAGGGAAGTGTGGTATCAACCTGAATGTGATGCCCTAACTTAACAACAATACGCATAATATTTAATAACGGCAAAGTGTTGTATCAACCTGATAGTGATACCCTAATCTTAATAACTAAATGCGTAATAGCCAGAAACTGGAAACTGTGGTATCAACCTCAAGGTGATATTCTAAATTAGTAACCAAACGCGTAATATTTAATAACGGTAAAGTGTTGTATCTACCTGATACTGATACCCTAATCTTAATAAATAAATGCGTAATAGCCAGCAACTGGAAACTGTGGTATCAACCTGAAGGTGATACCCTAACTTAATGACCATACGCGTAATATTTAATAATGGTAATGTGATGTATCAACCTGACAGTGATACCATAATCTTTATAAATAAATGCGACCTATTTAATAACGGTAAAGCGTTGTATCAACCTGACGGTGATACCCTTATCTCAAATACTAAACGCACATTTAGTGGCACAGACAACTGTGTCAATCTGGCAAAACGCCTATTTATCATCGGATCTGTCTGCGGAATATATAATCATTAATAAATATAAATAAATAAGCTAAGTTCGGATTTGGTCATAAAATTGGTTTTTAGTTTTGTAGTTCATCAGGGCCATGACGCGAACGACTGAGGGCCCTAACTCATGGACTGCATCGGCAAAAGCTTTGTATAATTTGTTGCTGGAAGAAATTAAAAGAAATTTAATAGTTACATTTCATAGTGGAATATTTTGGCAATAATACTCTACTAAAGTGCAATAAAATTTCACTAGTGTGCATGAATTACTCTTATCGTCATTAATTGTGCACTTAAGTTCCATTAAAGTGCATTAGCCTTCTACTAATATGCACTAATGTTAAATAATGTGCACTAATGATCTATTAGAGAGCCAATATGTACCATTTCTGTGCAATGAAGTTTCATTAATATGAACTAATGTTCCATTTAATTACTCTAATAATCAATAAATTGCACTAAAGTTCCATTAATGTGCAACAGTACTCTACTCAGATGCACTAATGTTACAATAATGTGCACTAATGAACTATTAAAGAGCAAATATGTACCATTTCAGTGCAATGAAATATCATTAATATGCAATAATGTTCCATTTAATTACCCTAATAATCAATAAAGTGCACTAAAGTTCCATTAATGTGCAACAGTATTCTACTAAGTTGCACTAATGTTACAATAATGCGCACTAATGAACTATTAAAGAGCAAATATGTACCATTTCAGTGCAATGAAATTTCATTAATATGCACATATGTTCCATTTAATTACCCTAATAATCAATTAAGTGCACTAAAGTTCCATTAATGTGCAACAGTACTCTACTATGATGCACTAATGTTACAATAATGTGCACTAATGAACTTATCAAAGGCAACAATCTTCCATTAATATGCATTGAAATTCCACTTATTAGCACTAGTAAAAAATTTTCCACTGTAAGATGATAGACATTAAAAAAAACCTGATTATTTAAAATTGATAAGAAATATTTTACGAAATTCTAAACAAGTAATAGATACTTTGAGGATTCATAACAATAAAGCTAATAGTTTCAACCAAGTCCAGCAACAATATTATAAGTACTCATTGGGAGGCAATCCATGAGCAAATCGTCCGCATCATAACACTGGTTCACTCCAAAACAAACCTACCCCTTTCTGGACCACTTACGTACATTGATTTAGAAATAAGATATAACATCCCTATATTACATAACACTAACATTATATGTAAACGCGTAAAGCCAGCATAAACAGAGAGTGGTATCATCCTGATGGTGACACCCTACTAACATTTATACTCGCAATGAGAAATGGTTGTATCAACCTGCTGGTAATACACTAACATTATAACTAAACGCGTAAATCTGGCATAAAAAGGAAGTGGTATCAACCTGCTGGTGATACCCTACTAACATCTATACTCGTAATAAGAAATGGTTGTATCAACCTGCTGGTGATACACTAATACTATGTCTAAACGCGTAACGCTGGCATAAAAAGGGAGTGGTATCAACCTGCTGGTGATACACTAACACTATGTCTAAACTCGTAAATCTGGCGTAAAAAGAGAGTGGTATTAACCTGCTGGTGACACCCTACTAACATCTATTCTCGCAGTAAGAAATGATTGTATCAACCTGTTAGTGATGCGCTAACACTATGTCTAAACGCGTAACGCTGGCATAAAAAGAGAGTGGTATCAACCTGCTAGTGATACCCTACTAACATCTAACCTCGCAATAAGAAATGGTTATATCAACCTGCTGGTGATACACTAACATTATATCTAAACGCGTAAAGCTGGCAAGAATAGCGTTGGTGTCATCTTGAAGATGACACTCTACTAACATCTATACTCGCAATAAGAAATGGTTGTATCAACCTGCTGGTGATACACTAACATTAAAACTAAACTTGTAAAGCTGGCATAAATGGCGATTGGTACCATCCCGAAGGTGACACCCTAATAACATCTAAATTCGCAATAAGAAGTGGTTGAATCAACCTGCTAGTGATATAATAGCATTAACGAACATTTTATCTATAGCGTATCGGTCGCATAATAAGAAAGGCGTATCATCCTGATGGTGACACCCTAATAATATCTAAACTCGCAATAAAATAGGGTTTTATCAACCTACTGGTGATAAACTAGCATTATATCTAGACGCGTAACGCTGGCTTGAATAGAGTGTGGTATCAACCTGCTAGCGATACCCTACTAACATCTATCCTCGCAATAAGAAATGGTTGTATCAACCTGCTGCTGATACACTAAAATTAAAACTAAACGCGTAAAGCTGGCATAAAAAGAGAGTGGTATCAACCTGCTGGTGACAACCTAATAATATCTACACTTGCAACAAAAGATACTTGTATCAACCTGCTGGCGATACACTAACATTATATCTATACGCGTAACTCTGGCATAAAAAGACAGTGGTATCAACCTGCTGGTGTTATACAAACATTATAACTAAACGCGTAATGCTGGCATAAATAGCGATTGGTATCATCCCGCTGGTGACACCCTCATAATATCTAAACTCGCAACAATAAATGGTTGTATCAACCTGCTGGTGATATACTAACACTATGTCTAAACCCGTAACGCTGGCATAAACAGAGATCGGTATCATACAGATTGTGACACCGTAATAATATCTAACCTCGCAGTATAAAATAGTTGTATCAACCTGCTGGTGATACACTAACACTATGTCTAAATGCGTAACGCTTGCATCAAAAGACAGTGGTATCAACCTCCTGGTGACACCCTACTAAAATATATACTCGCAATAAGAAATGGTTGTATCAACCTTCTGGTGATACACTAATATTATGTCTAAACGCGTAACGCTGGCATAAAATGAGAGTGGTATCAACCTGCTGGTGATACCTTACTAACATCTATTCTCGCAGTATGAAATGATTGTATCAACCTGTTGGTGATGCGCTAACACTATGTCTAAACGCGTAACGCTGGCATAAAAAGAGAGTGGTATCAACCTGCTAGTGATACCGTACTAACATCTAACCTCGCAATAAGAAATGGTTGTATCAACCTGCTGGTGATACACTAACATTATAACTAAACGCGTAAACCTGGCATAAAAAGAGAGTGGTATCAACCTGCTGGTGACGCCCTAATAATATCTAAACTCGCAATAAGAAATGGTTGTATCAGCCTGCTGGTGATACACTAACATTATATCTAAACGCGTAAAGCTGGCAAGAATAGCGTTGGTGTCATCTTGAAGATGACATTCAACTAACATCTATACTCGCAATAAGAAATGGTTGTATCAACCTGCTGGTGATACACTAGCATTAAAACTAAACTTGTAAAGCTGGCATAAATGGCGATTGGTATCATCCTGCTGGTGACACCATCATAATATCTAAACTCGCAATAAGAAATGGTTGTATCAACCTGCTGGTGATACACTAACATTATATCTAAACGCGTAAAGCTGGCATAAATAGAGAGTGGTATCAACCTGCTGGTGACACCCCAATAATATCTAAACTCGCAATAAGAAGTGGTTGTATCAACCTGCTGGTGATACACTAACATTATATCTAAACGCGTAAAGCTGGCAAGAATAGCGTTGGTGTCATCTTGAAGATGACATTCAACTAACATCTATACTCGCAATAAGAAATGGTTGTATCAACCTGCTGGTGATACACTAGCATTAAAACTAAACTTGTAAAGCTGGCATAAATGGCGATTGGTACCACCCCGAAGGTGACACCCTAATAACATCTAAATTCGCAATAAGAAATGGTTGAATCAACCTGCTGGTGATACACTAGCATTAAAACTAAACTTGTAAAGCTGGCATAAATGGCGATTGGTACCACCCCGAAGGTGACACCCTAATAACATCTAAATTCGCAATAAGAAATGGTTGAATCAACCTGCTGGTGATACACAAACATTAAAACTAAACTTGTAAAGCTGGCATAAATTGCGATTGGTACCATCCCGAAGGTGACACCCAAATAACATCTAAATTCGCAATAAGAAATGGTTGAATCAACCTGCTGGTGATACACTAGCATTAAAACTAAACTTGTAAAGCTGGCATAAATGGCGATTGGTACCACCCCGAAGGTGACACCCTAATAACATCTAAATTCGCAATAAGAAATGGTTGAATCAACCTGCTGGTGATACACAAACATTAAAACTAAACTTGTAAAGCTGGCATAAATGGCGATTGGTACCACCCCGAAGGTGACACCCTAATAACATCTAAATTCGCAATAAGAATTGGTTGAATCAACCTGCTGGTGATACACAAACATTAAAACTAAACTTGTAAAGCTGGCATAAATTGCGATTGGTACCATCCCGAAGGTGACACCCAAATAATATCTAAATTCGCAATAAGAAATGGTTGAATCAACCTGCTGGTGATACACAAACATTAAAACTAAACTTGTAAAGCTGGCATAAATGGCGATTGGTACCACCCCGAAGGTGACACCCTAATAACATCTAAATTCGCAATAAGAATTGGTTGAATCAACCTGCTGGTGATACACAAACATTAAAACTAAACTTGTAAAGCTGGCATAAATGGCGATTGGTACCACCCCGAAGGTGACACCCTAATAACATCTAAATTCGCAATAAGAATTGGTTGAATCAACCTGCTGGTGATACACAAACATTAAAACTAAACTTGTAAAGCTGGCATAAATGGCGATTGGTACCACCCCGAAGGTGACACCCTAATAACATCTAAATTCGCAATAAGAATTGGTTGAATCAACCTGCTGGTGATACACAAACATTAAAACTAAACTTGTAAAGCTGGCATAAATGGCGATTGGTACCACCCCGAAGGTGACACCCTAATAACATCTAAATTCGCAATAAGAATTGGTTGAATCAACCTGCTGGTGATACACAAACATTAAAACTAAACTTGTAAAGCTGGCATAAATTGCGATTGGTACCACCCCGAAGGTGACACCCTAATAACATCTAAATTCGCAATAAGAAATGGTTGAATCAACCTGCTGGTGATACACAAACATTAAAACTAAACTTGTAAAGCTGGCATAAATGGCGATTGGTACCATCCCGAAGGTGACACCCAAATAATATCTAAATTCGCAATAAGAAATGGTTGAATCAACCTGCTGGTGATACACAAACATTAAAACTAAACTTGTAAAGCTGGCATAAATGGCGATTGGTACCACCCCGAAGGTGACACCCTAATAACATCTATACTCGCAATAAGAAATGGTTGTATCAACCTGCTGGTGATACACAAACATTAAAACTAAACTTGTAAAGTTGGCATAAATGGCGATTGGTACCACCCCGAAGGGGACACCCTAATAACATCTAAATTCGCAATAAGAAGTGGTTGAATCAACCTGCTGTTGATATAATAGCATTAACTAACATTTTATCTATAGCGTATCGGTCGCATAAAAAGAAAGGCATATCATCCTGATGGTGACACCCTAATAATATCTAAACTCGCAATAAAATAGGGTTTTATCAACCTACTGGTGATAAACTAGCATTATATCTAGACGCGTAACGCTGGCTTGAATAGAGAGTGGTATCATCCTAATGGTGACACCCTAATAATATTTAAACTCGCGATTAAAGATGGTTGTTTCAACCTGCTGGTGATACACTAACACTATACCTAAACGCGTAACGCTGACAGTAAAAATGTTTTGTGTTGGGCGCATGGTGTACTGAGCTGTGGTACCCGTGGGGTCGCTACTCCCCAAACGACTGCATGCATCAGCCGCTCCATGCGGGGTATTTTTAGAAGTGTTTTCAGAAATAGAAGTACCATTCATTTAAGGAAAAAAGACACTTTCTTCAAGAAAAGTATGAAGAAGTTCTTAAGCGACACCCGCTGGACCGTAAAGTCTTGGAATTCTACCTTAATGACTTTTAGTTAAGAAATCTAATCCTCAATGGAACCGGGAATTCAACTATTTGGGCGGCAAAATGATTAAGGAGCATCTATCTATTCACTCAGGTCCCTAGACAAATGATTTTAACATATGTTAGCAGTAGGTGATCATAACGTATTACACTGAACTACCAGTCTTCCAGTTCTGAATGTAGCTTAATCCTAACGTAGTTATTTTAACTTAGATACGATTTTTGCCTAGAAGATCTTACAGATTGCTGCAGATGGAAACATCTCGAATTGCCGCAGAAATTGAATACTTCAACTACTTAAATAAACGATAAAATCGAAGACTTTATCACATAAACCTAATAATGATGTGAGTTTGGGGATGACCTTAAAAGATGACGAGAAATGGTAACTGGAATACCTATCTACTGGGACGTACACGTAGCTAGTTCAATACGGCTGAAGGTTTCTCGCGGTGCCATAGAGTCTCAGAAATAGTTTGCGCAGTCAGACCTGCGCTGCTGCCAGAATAATCTCTAACCTATTAGACTACTGCAAACCTGAGTCTTCATTCTCAACAAATGTCCACTCAGAATACTTAAAGGGAGTGGTACTGGCTCTGTTAGCCTGCTCCTGGGAGCAGTTGTCCGGGGGGCACCTCGTGGAGGTAGAGCTCAGATTTTTGCCCCCCAAAATGCCATCCTGCCTTTAATATCGTATTCCAACTGGTTTTCATCCTCTATTAAGCAGGCGTAGTAGCAAATCTCATTAACAATGGAGATGCATTACCTGCAATGTACAGAGGGGGAGAGAGAAAACCAGGTTTGGACCCGTTAAGGAATACGATTATACGGAGTTTTGGTAGGGTAATGGACAAATAGCAGGAATGGCAGAATACTGGATTCGCTATTTGTGAATGAACCGCGATTGGGAAGAAGAGATTTACCGGGAAACTTGGACTCATTTAAGCAATTGACAATAAACCAACCAATAAATAGGAAATAGCCAAGAAAATATTAACCCATTATTAACTGAAAAATGTAGTATCAATCTGATGGAGTTAACCTAAGAATAAATATTACGCGCATCCTATATATTAAGTGTTTTATCCACCACACGGTGAAACACGATTATACCAACAATGCAATATTCCAAATAAAGGAAATTAGATAACCTAACATGGAAGAAACCGAACAAACAACGTGGCACCTAATGTAGCTGGTTAGCTAGGGAGTTAAACAGAGCCACGACGCGAACGATTGAGGGCCCTTACTCATGAATTGCCTCGGAAAGTGACCTGTTAAATCTGGTGCTGGACAAATCTAGTAGTTACATCTCATAGTGGAATATTAGATTATTAATGCTCCACTCATGTGCACTAAAGTTCAACTAGTTTGCACTAATGTTACAATTAGTGTGTCTTCTAATCGTCTAATCATCATTAATGTGCACTACACTTCCACTAATGTGCTCTAGTACTTTACTAATATGCACTAATGTGCACCGAAATTTCTCTAATAATGCATTAATGTTCAACTCAACTACCCTAATAATCATTAATGTGCACCAGTACACAATTAACATGCACTAATGTTACAAACTAGTGCACTAATGATCTCTTAAAAAGCAGGAATGTTACATTAATGTGCACTGAAATTTCATAATATGCACTTACGTTCCAGCACTATAGTTCCACTAGTGAGAACTAGAATTTTACTAAGATGCACTAATGTTCAAGATATGTGCACTAAAGATGTCGAAAAGAGGACCTATGTTCCATTAATGTGCACTAATATTCTACATATTAGCACTAGTATTATCTAAGGTGCACTAGTGTTACACTAATATACAATAATGTTCCACTGTAAGATAAAAGAGAATTTAATTACTCTACAAAAAATAACGATCTTCCAAAATTAATAAAAAGCAATTACATATTTCTCAGCAATTAGATGATTTTTTGATTCAAACCCTAAAACTAATCGGTTCAACAGAGTCCAGCAGCAATATTATAAGTACTCATTCGGAGCCAATCCATGAGCCAATCGTCCTCATCACGGCACTGTTTCACTCCAAAACAAACCAGACACTTAATGGACCACCCAAGTACATTGGGCTGCTGATAAGATATAACTTCCGTTTATTATATCTATCAACATTCAACGTAATTATTAAAAGAACTTAAATCAAGCCAGTATTAGATTGTCCTCCAGAATCGGAATGTAACCACCATAATATTAGGGGGCAATTTAGAAGTAAAATACCATTAATGCAGAAATTACTATGATCCGGATTTAATCTAACCTGTAAACTCTAAGTTACATAGCTAACAAAGCAACACTATAAAGACCTAAGTGATGCCTAAGTGACCTAAGTGAGATAGTGGTATCCTATTATATTAAACTCGTAGTATTTACAGTAAAAGAATAAAAATACATAAAAATTAAAATGACAACCTAAAAAAACTACTAAACTCGGCCGACTGGAGAAAAGAAAAAAATATATTCGTAACATCCAAATAGTAAAAGAACAAAGTAAATGAATCATAAACAGGAAAATATTGTTAAAACTAGATAGTCATGCCCTAATCATCCCTACTAAATCAGTAACAGCCAGTAACAATAAAGTGATGAAACCAGATGATGATACTTAATTTTAGGTACTAAACGCAACTTAATTCGCCTTAGATCTTGAAAAAAGTACACGAATCTAAAAAAAAAGTGATTTCATAACAGAAAAAAGCCACAAAATAAGATATTCTATCAACTTATCGATAATACTCTAATCTTAATAACAAAATGCGACCTATTTAATAACGGTAAAGCGTTGGATCAACCTGACGGTGATACCCTAGTCATAATAACTAAATGCTTAATGTTTAAGAACGCTAAAGTGTTGTATCAACCGGATAGTGATACCCTAAAAAACTAAATGCGTAATAGCCAGCAACTGGAAACTGCGGTATCAACCTGAAGGTGATACCCTAACTTAATGACCATACGCCTAAAATTTAATAACGGGAAAGTGTTTTCCAACCTGATAGAGATACCCTATTCTTAATAACTAAATGCGACCTATTTAATAACAGTAAAGCGTTGTATCAACCTGACGGTGATACCCTAATCATAATAACTAAATGCTTAATGTTTAAGAACGCTAAAGTGTTGTATCAACCGGATAGTGATACCCTAAAAAACTAAATGCGTAATAGCCAGCAACTGGAAACTGCGGTATCAACCTGAAGGTGATACCCTAACTTAATGACCATACGCCTAAAATTTAATAACGGGAAAGTGTTTTCCAACCTGATAGAGATACCCTATTCTTAATAACTAAATGCGACCTATTTAATAACAGTAAAGCGTTGTATCAACCTGACGGTGATACCCTAATCATAATAACTAAATGCTTAATGTTTAAGAACGCTAAAGTGTTGTATCAACCGGATAGTGATACCCTAAAAAACTAAATGCGTAATAGCCAGCAACAGGAAACTGTGGTATCAACCTGAAGGTGATACCCTAACTTAATAACCATACGCCTAAAATTTAATAACGGGAAAGTGTTTTCCAACCTGATAGAGATACCCTATTCTTAATAACTAAATGCGACCTATTTAATAACAGTAAAGCGTTGTATCAACCTGACGGTGATACCCTAATCATAATAACTAAATGCTTAATGTTTAAGAACGCTAAAGTGTTGTATCAACCGGATAGTGATACCCTAAAAAACTAAATGCGTAATAGCCAGCAACTGGAAACTGCGGTATCAACCTGAAGGTGATACCCTAACTTAATAACCATACGCCTAAAATTTAATAACGGGAAAGTGTTTTCCAACCTGATAGAGATACCCTATTCTTAATAACTAAATGCGACCTATTTAATAACAGTAAAGCGTTGTATCAACCTGACGGTGATACCCTAATCATAATAACTAAATGCTTAATGTTTAAGAACGCTAAAGTGTTGTATCAACCGGATAGTGATACCCTAAAAAACTAAATGCGTAATAGCCAGCAACAGGAAACTGCGGTATCAACCTGAAGGTGATACCCTAACTTAATAACCATACGCCTAAAATTTAATAACGGGAAAGTGTTTTCCAACCTGATAGAGATACCCTATTCTTAATAACTAAATGCGACCTATTTAATAACAGTAAAGCGTTGTATCAACCTGACGGTGATACCCTAATCATAATAACTAAATGCTTAATGTTTAAGAACACTAAAGTGTTGTATCAACCGGATAGTGATACCCTAAAAAACTAAATGCGTAATAGCCAGCAACTGGAAACTGCGGTATCAACCTGAAGGTGATACCCCAACTTAATAACCATACGCCTAAAATTTAATAACGGGAAAGTGTTTTCCAACCTGATAGAGATACCCTATTCTTAATAACTAAATGCGACCTATTTAATAACAGTAAAGCGTTGTATCAACCTGACGGTGATACCCTAATCATAATAACTAAATGCTTAATGTTTAAGAACGCTAAAGTGTTGTATCAACCGGATAGTGATACCCTAAAAAACTAAATGCGTAATAGCCAGCAACTGGAAACTGCGGTATCAACCTGAAGGTGATACCCTAACTTAATAACCATACGCCTAAAATTTAATAACGGGAAAGTGTTTTCCAACCTGATAGAGATACCCTATTCTTAATAACTAAATGCGACCTATTTAATAACAGTAAAGCGTTGTATCAACCTGACGGTGATACCCTAGTCATAATAACTAAATGCTAAATATTTAAGAACGCTAAAGTGTTGTATCAACCGGATAGTGATACCCTAAAAAACTAAATGCGTAATAGCCAGCAACAGGAAACTGTGGTATCAACCTGAAGGTGATACCCTAACTTAATGACCATACGCCTAAAATTTAATAACGGGAAAGTGTTTTCCAACCTGATAGAGATACACTATTCTTAATAACTAAATGCGACCTATTTAATAACAGTAAAGCGTTGTATCAACCTGACGGTGATACCCTAATCATAATAACTAAATGCTAAATATTTAAGAACGCTAAAGTGTTGTATCAACCGGATAGTGATACCCTAAAAAACTAAATGCGTAATAGCCAGCAACAGGAAACTGTGGTATCAACCTGAAGGTGATACCCTAACTTAATAACCATACGCCTAAAATTTAATAACGGGAAAGTGTTTTCCAACCTGATAGAGATACCCTATTCTTAATAACTAAATGCGACCTATTTAATAATAGTAAAGCGTTGTATCAACCTGACGGTGATACCCTAATCATAATAACTAAATGCTTAATGTTTAAGAACGCTAAAGTGTTGTATCAACCGGATAGTGATACCCTAAAAAACTAAATGCGTAATAGCCAGCAACTGGAAACTGCGGTATCAACCTGAAGGTGATACCCTAACTTAATAACCATACGCCTAAAATTTAATAACGGGAAAGTGTTTTCCAACCTGATAGAGATACCCTATTCTTAATAACTAAATGCGACCTATTTAATAACAGTAAAGCGTTGTATCAACCTGACGGTGATACCCTAATCATAATAACTAAATGCTAAATATTTAAGAACGCTAAAGTGTTGTATCAACCGGATAGTGATACCCTAAAAAACTAAATGCGTAATAGCCAGCAACAGGAAACTGCGGTATCAACCTGAAGGTGATACCCTAACTTAATAACCATACGCCTAAAATTTAATAACGGGAAAGTGTTTTCCAACCTGATAGAGATACCCTATTCTTAATAACTAAATGCGACCTATTTAATAACAGTAAAGCGTTGTATCAACCTGACGGTGATACCCTAATCATAATAACTAAATGCTTAATGTTTAAGAACGCTAAAGTGTTGTATCAACCGGATAGTGATACCCTAAAAAACTAAATGCGTAATAGCCAGCAACTGGAAACTGCGGTATCAACCTGAAGGTGATACCCTAACTTAATAACCATACGCCTAAAATTTAATAACGGGAAAGTGTTTTCCAACCTGATAGAGATACCCTATTCTTAATAACTAAATGCGACCTATTTAATAACAGTAAAGCGTTGTATCAACCTGACGGTGATACCCTAATCATAATAACTAAATGCTTAATGTTTAAGAACGCTAAAGTGTTGTATCAACCGGATAGTGATACCCTAAAAAACTAAATGCGTAATAGCCAGCAACTGGAAACTGCGGTATCAACCTGAAGGTGATACCCTAACTTAATGACCATACGCCTAAAATTTAATAACGGGAAAGTGTTTTCCAACCTGATAGAGATACCCTATTCTTAATAACTAAATGCGATCTATTTAATAACAGTAAAGCGTTGTATCAACCTGACGGTGATACCCTAATCATAATAACTAAATGCTAAATATTTAAGAACGCTAAAGTGTTGTATCAACCGGATAGTGATACCCTAAAAAACTAAATGCGTAATAGCCAGCAACAGGAAACTGCGGTATCAACCTGAAGGTGATACCCTAACTTAATAACCATACGCCTAAAATTTAATAACGGGAAAGTGTTTTCCAACCTGATAGAGATACCCTATTCTTAATAACTAAATGCGACCTATTTAATAACAGTAAAGCGTTGTATCAACCTGACGGTGATACCCTAATCATAATAACTAAATGCTAAATATTTAAGAACGCTAAAGTGTTGTATCAACCGGATAGTGATACCCTAAAAAACTAAATGCGTAATAGCCAGCAACAGGAAACTGTGGTATCAACCTGAAGGTGATACCCTAACTTAATGACCATACGCCTAAAATTTAATAACGGGAAAGTGTTTTCCAACCTGATAGAGATACCCTATTCTTAATAACTAAATGCGACCTATTTAATAACAGTAAAGCGTTGTATCAACCTGACGGTGATACCCTAATCATAATAACTAAATGCTTAATGTTTAAGAACGCTAAAGTGTTGTATCAACCGGATAGTGATACCCTAAAAAACTAAATGCGTAATAGCCAGCAACTGGAAACTGCGGTATCAACCTGAAGGTGATACCCTAACTTAATAACCATACGCCTAAAATTTAATAACGGGAAAGTGTTTTCCAACCTGATAGAGATACCCTATTCTTAATAACTAAATGCGACCTATTTAATAACAGTAAAGCGTTGTATCAACCTGACAGTGATACCCTAATCATAATAACTAAATGCTTAATGTTTAAGAACGCTAAAGTGTTGTATCAACCGGATAGTGATACCCTAAAAAACTAAATGCGTAATAGCCAGCAACAGGAAACTGTGGTATCAACCTGAAGGTGATACCCTAACTTAATAACCATACGCCTAAAATTTAATAACGGGAAAGTGTTTTCCAACCTGATAGAGATACCCTATTCTTAATAACTAAATGCGACCTATTTAATAACAGTAAAGCGTTGTATCAACCTGACGGTGATACCCTAATCATAATAAATAAATGCTAAATATTTAAGAACGCTAAAGTGTTGTATCAACCGGATAGTGATACCCTAATCATAATAACTAAATGCGATCTATTTAATAACAGTAAAGCGTTGTATCAACCTGACGGTGATACCCTAATCATAATAACTAAATGCTTAATGTTTAAGAACGCTAAAGTGTTGTATCAACCGGATAGTGATACCCTAATCATAATAACTAAATGCGACCTATTTAATAACAGTAAAGCGTTGTATCAACCTGACGGTGATACCCTAATCATAATAACTAAATGCTTAATGTTTAAGAACGCTAAAGTGTTGTATCAACCGGATAGTGATACCCTAATCATAATAACTAAATGCGACCTATTTAATAACAGTAAAGCGTTGTATCAACCTGACGGTGATACCCTAATCATAATAACTAAATGCTAAATATTTAAGAACGCTAAAGTGTTGTATCAACCGGATAGTGATACCCTAATCATAATAACTAAATGCGACCTATTTAATAACAGTAAAGCGTTGTATCAACCTGACGGTGATACCCTAATCATAATAACTAAATGCTTAATGTTTAAGAACGCTAAAGTGTTGTATCAACCGGATAGTGATACCCTAAAAAACTAAATGCGTAATAGCCAGCAACAGGAAACTGTGGTATCAACCTGAAGGTGATACCCTAACTTAATAACCATACGCCTAAAATTTAATAACGGGAAAGTGTTTTCCAACCTGATAGAGATACCCTATTCTTAATAACTAAATGCGACCTATTTAATAACAGTAAAGCGTTGTATCAACCTGACGGTGATACCCTAATCATAATAACTAAATGCTAAATATTTAAGAACGCTAAAGTGTTGTATCAACCTGATAGTGATACCCTAAAAAACTAAATGCGTAATAGCCAGCAACAGGAAACTGTGGTATCAACCTGAAGGTGATACCCTAACTTAATGACCATACGCCTAAAATTTAATAACGGGAAAGTGTTTTCCAACCTGATAGAGATACCCTATTCTTAATAACTAAATGCGACCTATTTAATAACAGTAAAGCGTTGTATCAACCTGACGGTGATACCCTAATCATAATAACTAAATGCTTAATGTTTAAGAACGCTAAAGTGTTGTATCAACCGGATAGTGATACCCTAAAAAACTAAATGCGTAATAGCCAGCAACAGGAAACTGCGGTATCAACCTGAAGGTGATACCCTAACTTAATGACCATACGCCTAAAATTTAATAACGGGAAAGTGTTTTCCAACCTGATAGAGATACCCTATTCTTAATAACTAAATGCGACCTATTCAATAACAGTAAAGCGTTGTATCAACCTGACGGTGATACCCTAATCATAATAACTAAATGCTTAATGTTTAAGAACGCTAAAGTGTTGTATCAACCGGATAGTGATACCCTAAAAAACTAAATGCGTAATAGCCAGCAACTGGAAACTGCGGTATCAACCTGAAGGTGATACCCTAACTTAATAACAATACGCCTACAATTTAATAACGGGAAAGTGTTTTCCAACCTGATAGAGATACCCTATTCTTAATAACTAAATGCGACCTATTTAATAACGATAAAGCGTTGTATCAACCAGACGGTGATACCCTAATCATAATAACTAAATGCTTAATATTTAAGAACGGTAAAGTGTTGTATCAACCTGATAGTGATACCCTAATCTTAATAACTAAATGCGTAATAACCAGCAACAGGAAACTGCGGTATCAACCTGAAGGTGATACCCTAACTTAATAGCAATACGCGAAATATTTAATAACGGTAAAGTGTTGAATCAACCTGATAGTGATACCCTAATCATAATAACTAAATACTTAATATTTAAGAAGGGTAAAGTGTTGTATCAACCTGACGGTGATACCCTAATCATAATAACTAAATGCTTAATATTTAAGAACGTAAAAGTGTTCTATCAACCTGTTAGTGATACCCTAATCATAATAACTAAATGCGTAATAGCCAGCAACAGGAAAATGTGGTATCAACCTGAAAGTGATACCCCAACTTAATAACCATACGCGTAATATTTAGGAACGGTAAAGTGTTGTATCAACCTGATAGTGATACCCTAATCTTAATAACTGAATGCGTAATAGCCAGCAGCTGGAAGCTGTAGTATCAACCTAATGGTGATACCCTAGCTTAATAACCATACGCGTAATATTTAATAACGGTAAAGTGTTGTATCAACCTGATAGTGATACCCTAATCTTAATAACTAAATGCGTAATAGCGAGAAACAGGAAACTGCGGTATCAACCTGAAAGTGATACCCTAACTTAATGACCATACGCGTAATATTTAATAACGGTAATGTGATGTATCAATCTGATAGTGATACCCTAATCTTAATAACAAAATGCGACCTATTTAATAACGGTAAAGCGTTGTATCAACGTGACGGTGATACCCTACTCATAATAACAAAGTGCTTAATATTTAAGAACGGTAAAGTGTTGTATCAACCTATTAGTGATACCCTAATCTTAATATCTAAATGCGTAATAGCCAGCAACAGGAAACTGTGGTATCAACCTAAAGGTGATACCCTAACTTAATAACAATATGCGTAATATTTAATAACGGCAAATCGTTGTATCAACCTGAAGGTGATACCCTAATCTTAATAACTAAATGCGTAATAGCCAGCAACAGGAAAGTGTGGTATCAACCTGAATGTGATACCCTAACTTAACAGCAATACACGTAATATTTAATACCGGAAAAGTGTTGAATCAACCTGATAGTGATACCCTAGTCATAATAACTAAATGTTTAATATTTAAGAACGGTAAAGCGTTGTATCAACCTGACGGTGATACCCTAATCATAATAACTAAATGCTTAATATTTAAGAACGGTAAAGTGTTGTATCAACCTGACGGTGATACCCTGGTCATAATAACTAAATGCTTAATATTTAAGAACGGTAAAGTGTTGTATCAACCTGACGGTGATACCCTAGTCATAATAACTAAATGCTTAATATTTAAGAACGGTAAAGTGTTGTATCAACCTGATAGTGATACCCTAATCTTAATAACTAAATGCGTAATAGCCAGCAACTGGAAACTGTGGTATCAACCTGAAGGTGATACCCTAACTTAATAACAATATGCATAATATTTAATAACGGCAAAGGGTTGTATCAATCTGATAGTGATACCCTAATCTTAATAACTAAATCCGACCTGTTTTAGAACGGTAAAGCGTTGTATCAACCTGACGGTGATACCCTAGTCACAATAACTAAATGCTTAATATTTAAGAACGGTAAAGTGTTGTATCAACCTGTTAGTGATACCCTAATCATAATAACTAAATGCGTAATAGCCAGCAACAGGAAAATGTGGTATCAACCTGAAAGTGATACCCTAACTTAATAACCATACGCGTAATATTTAGGAACGGTAAAGTGTTGTATCAACCTGATAGTGATACCCTAATCTTAATAACTGAATGCGTAATAGCCAGCAACTGGAAACTGTAGTATCAACCTAATGGTGATACCCTAGCTTAATAACCATACGCGTAATATTTAATAACGGTAAAGTGTTGTATCAACCTGATAGTGATACCCTAATCTTAATAACTAAATGCGTAATACAGGAAACTGCGGTATCAACCTGAAAGTGATACCCTAACTTAATGACGATACGCGTAATATTTAATAACGGTAAAGTGTTGTATCAACCTGATAGTGATACCCTAATCTTAATAACTAAATGCGTAATAGCCAGCAACAGGAAACTGCGGTATCAACCTGAAAGTGATACCCTAACTTAATGACCATACGCGTAATATTTAATAACGGTAATGTGATGTATCAATCTGATAGTGATACCCTAATCTTAATAACAAAATGCGACCTATTTAATAACGGTAAAGCGTTGTATCAACGTGACGGTGATACCCTACTCATAATAACAAAGTGCTTAATTTTTAAGAACGGTAAAGTGTTGTATCAACCTGTTAGTGATACCCTAATCTTAATAACTAAATGCGTAATAGCCAGCAACAGGAAAATGTGGTATCAACCTGAAGGTGATACCCTAACTTAATAACAATATGCTTAATATTTAATAACGGTAAATCGTTGTATCAACCTGAAGGTGATACCCTAATCTTAATAACTAAATGCGTAATAGCCAGCAACTGGAAACTGTAGTATCAACCTAATGGTGATACCCTACCTTAATAACCATACGCGTAATATTTAATAACGGTAAAGTGTTGTATCAACCTGATAGTGATACCCTAATCTTAATAACTAAATGCGTAATAGCCAGCTACAGGAAACTGCGGTATCAACCTGAAAGTGATACCCTAACTTAATGACGATACGCGTAATATTTAATAACGGTAAAGTGTTGTATCAACCTGATTGTGATACCCTAATCTTAATAACTAAATGCGTAATAGCCAGCAACAGGAAACTGCGGTATCAACCTGAAAGTGATACCCTAACTTAATGACCATACGCGTAATATTTAATAACGGTAATGTGATGTATCAATCTGATAGTGATACCCTAATCTTAATAACAAAATGCGACCTATTTAATAACAGTAAAGCGTTGCATCAACGTGACGGTGATACCCTACTCATAATAACAAAGTGCTTAATTTTTACGAACGGTAAAGTGTTGTATCAACCTGTTAGTGATACCCTAATCTTAATAACTAAATGCGTAATAGCCAGCAACAGGAAAATGTGGTATCAACCTGAAGGTGATACCCTAACTTAATAACAATATGCTTAATATTTAATAACGGTAAATCGTTGTATCAACCTGAAGGTGATACCCTAATCTTAATAACTAAATGCGTAATAGCCAGCAACAGGAAAGTGTGGTATCAACCTGAAGGTGATACCCTAACTTAACAGCAATACACGTAATATTTAATACCGGAAATGTGTTGAATCAACCTGATAGTGATACCCTAGTCATAATAACTAAATGTTTAATATTTAAGAACGGTAAAGCGTTGTATCAACCTAACGGTGATACCCTAATCATAATAACTAAATGCTTAATATTTAAGAACGGTAAAGTGTTGTATCAACCTGATAGTGATACCCTAATCTTAATAACTAAATGCGTAATAGCCAGCAACAGGAAACTGCGGTATCAACCTGAAAGTGATACCCTAACTTAATGACCATACGCGTAATATTTAATAACGGTAATGTGATGTATCAATCTGATAGTGATACCCTAATCTTAATAACAAAATGCGACCTATTTAATAACGGTAAAGCGTTGTATCAACCTGATAGTGATACCCTAATCTTAATAACTAAATGCGTAATAGCCAGCTACAGGAAACTGCGGTATCAACCTGAAAGTGATACCCTAACTTAATGACGATACGCGTAATATTTAATAACGGTAAAGTGTTGTATCAACCTGATTGTGATACCCTAATCTTAATAACTAAATGCGTAATAGCCAGCAACAGGAAACTGCGGTATCAACCTGAAAGTGATACCCTAACTTAATGACCATACGCGTAATATTTAATAACGGTAATGTGATGTATCAATCTGATAGTGATACCCTAATCTTAATAACAAAATGCGACCTATTTAATAACAGTAAAGCGTTGCATCAACGTGACGGTGATACCCTACTCATAATAACAAAGTGCTTAATTTTTACGAACGGTAAAGTGTTGTATCAACCTGTTAGTGATACCCTAATCTTAATAACTAAATGCGTAATAGCCAGCAACAGGAAAATGTGGTATCAACCTGAAGGTGATACCCTAACTTAATAACAATATGCTTAATATTTAATAACGGTAAATCGTTGTATCAACCTGAAGGTGATACCCTAATCTTAATAACTAAATGCGTAATAGCCAGCAACAGGAAAGTGTGGTATCAACCTGAAGGTGATACCCTAACTTAACAGCAATACACGTAATATTTAATACCGGAAATGTGTTGAATCAACCTGATAGTGATACCCTAGTCATAATAACTAAATGTTTAATATTTAAGAACGGTAAAGCGTTGTATCAACCTAACGGTGATACCCTAATCATAATAACTAAATGCTTAATATTTAAGAACGGTAAAGTGTTGTATCAACCTGATAGTGATACCCTAATCTTAATAACTAAATGCGTAATAGCCAGCAACAGGAAACTGCGGTATCAACCTGAAAGTGATACCCTAACTTAATGACCATACGCGTAATATTTAATAACGGTAATGTGATGTATCAATCTGATAGTGATACCCTAATCTTAATAACAAAATGCGACCTATTTAATAACGGTAAAGCGTTGTATCAACGTGACGGTGATACCCTACTCATAATAACAAAGTGCTTAATTTTTAAGAACGGTAAAGTGTTGTATCAACCTGTTAGTGATACCCTAATCTTAATAACTAAATGCGTAATAGCCAGCAACAGGAAAATGTGGTATCAACCTGAAGGTGATACCCTAACTTAATAACAATATGCTTAATATTTAATAACGGTAAATCGTTGTATCAACCTGAAGGTGATACCCTAATCTTAATAACTAAATGCGTAATAACCAGCAACAGGAAAGTGTGGTATCAACCTGAAGGTGATACCCTAACTTAACAGCAATACACGTAATATTTAATACCGGAAAAGTGTTGAATCAACCTGATAGTGATACCCTAGTCATAATAACTAAATGCGTAATAGCCAGCAACAGGAAAATGTGGTATCAACCTGAAAGTGATACCCTAACTTAATAACCATACGCGTAATATTTAGGAACGGTAAAGTGTTGTATCAACCTGATAGTGATACCCTAATCTTAATAATTGAATGCGTAATAGCCAGCAACTGGAAACTGTAGTATCAACCTAATGGTGATACCCTAGCTTAATAACCATACGCGTAATATTTAATAACGGAAAAGTGTTGTATCAACCTGATACTGATACCCTAATCATAATAACTAAATGCTTAATATTTAAGAACGGTAAAGTGTTGTATCAACCTGACGGTGATACCCTAGTCATAATAACTAAATGCTTAATATTTAAGAACGGTAAAGTGTTGTATCAACCTGACGGTGATACCCTAGTCATAATAACTAAATGCTTAATATTTAAGAACGGTAAAGTATTGTATCAACCTGATAGTGATACCCTAATCTTAATAACTAAATGCGTAATAGCCAGCAACTGGAAACTGTGGTATCAACCTGAAGGTGATACCCTAACTTAATAACAATATGCATAATATTTAATAACGGCAAAGGGTTGTATCAATGTGATAGTGATACACTAATCTTAATAACTAAATCCGACCTATTTTAGAACGGTAAAGCGTTGTATCAACCTGACGGTGATACCCTAGTCATAATAACTAAATGCTTAATATTTAAGAACGGTAAAGTGTTGTATCAACCTGACGGTGATACCCTAATCATAATAACTAAATACTTAATATTTAAGAACGTAAAAGTGTTGTATCAACCTGTTAGTGATACCCTAATCATAATAACTAAATGCGTAATAGCCAGCAACAGGAAAATGTGGTATCAACCTGAAAGTGATACCCTAACTTAATAACCATACGCGTAATATTTAGGAACGGTAAAGTGTTGTATCAACCTGATAGTGATACCCTAATCTTAATAACTGAATGCGTAATAGCCAGCAACTGGAAACTGTAGTATCAACCTAATGGTGATACCCTAGCTTAATAACCATACGCGTAATATTTAATAACGGAAAAGTGTTGTATCAACCTGATACTGATACCCTAATCTTAATAACTAAATGCGTAATAGCCAGCAACAGGAAACTGCGGTATCAACCTCAAAGTGATACCCTAACTTAATGACGATACGCGTAATATTTAATAACGGTAAAGTGTTGTATCAACCTGATAGTGATACCCTAATCTTAATAACTAAATGCGTAATAGCCAGCAACAGGAAACTGCGGTATCAACCTGAAAGTGATACCCTAACTTAATGACCATACGCGTAATATTTAATAACGGTAAATCGTTGTATCAACCTAAAGGTGATACCCTAATCTTAATAACTAAATGCGTAATAGCCAGCAACAGGAAAGTGTGGTATCAACCTGAAGGTGATACCCTAACTTAACAGTAATACATGTAATATTTAATATCGGAAAAGTGTTGAATCAACCTGATAGTGATACCCTAGTCATAATAACTAAATGTTTAATATTTAAGAACGGTAAAGCGTTGTATCAACCTGACGGTGATACCCTAATCATAATAACTAAATGCTTAATATTTAAGAACGGTAAAGTGTTGTATCAACCTGACGGTGATACCCTAGTCATAATAACTAAATGCGTAATAGCCAGCAACTGGAAACTGTGGTATCAACCTGAAGGTGATACCCTAACTTAATAACAATATGCATAATATTTAATAACGGCAAAGGGTTGTATCAATCTGATAGTGATACCCTAATCTTAATAACTAAATCCGACCTATTTTAGAACGGTAAAGCGTTGTATCAACCTGACGGTGATACCCTAGTCATAATAACTAAATGCTTAATATTTAAGAACGGTAAAGTGTTGTATCAACCTGACGGTGATACCCTAATCATAATAACTAAATACTTAATATTTAAGAACGGTAAAGTGTTGTATCAACCTGACGGTGATACCCTAGTCATAATAACTAAATGCTTAATATTTAAGAACGGTAAAGTGTTGTATCAACCTGATAGTGATACCCTAATCTTAATAACTAAATGCGTAATAGCCAGCAACTGAAAACTGTGGTATCAACCTGAAGGTGATACCCTAACTTAATAACAATATGCATAATATTTAAAAACGGCAAAGGGTTGTATCAATCTGATAGTGATACCCTAATCTTAATAACTAAATCCGACCTATTTAAGAACGGTAAAGCGTTGTATCAACCTGACGGTGATACCCTAGTCATAATAACTAAATGCTTAATATTTAAGAACGGTAAAGTGTTGTATCAACCTGATAGTGATACCCTAATCTTAATAACTAAATGCGTAATAGCCAGCAACAGGAAACTGCGGTATCAACCTGAAAGTGATACCCTAACTTAATAACTAAATGCTTAATATTTAAGAACGGTAAAGTGTTGTATCAACCTGATAGTGATACCCTAATCTTAATAACTAAATGCGTAATAGCCAGCAACAGGAAACTGCGGTATCAACCTGAAAGTGATACCCTAACTTAATGACCAAACGCGTAATATTTAATAACGGTAATGTGATGTATCAATCTGATAGTGATACCCTAATCTTAATAACAAAATGCGACCTATTTAATAACGGTAAAGCGTTGTATCAACGTGACGGTGATACCCTACTCTTAATAACAAAGTGCTTAATATTTAAGAACGGTAAAGTGTTGTATCAACCTAAAGGTAATACCCTAATCTTAATAACTAAATGCGTAATAGCCAACAACAGGAAAGTGTGGTATCAACCTGAAGGTGATACCCTAACTTAATAGCAATACACGTAACATTTAATACCGGAAAAGTTTTGAATCAACCTGATAGTGATACCCTAGTCATAATAACTAAATGTTTAATATTTAAGAACGGTAAAGCGTTGTATCAACCTGACGGAGATACCCTAATCATAATAACTAAATGCTTAATATTTAAGAACGGTAAAGTGTTGTATCAACCTGACGGTGATACCCTAGTCATAATAACTAAATGCTTAATATTTAAGAACGGTAAAGTGTTGTATCAACCTGATAGTGATACCCTAATCATAATAACTATATGCGTAATAGCCAGCAACTGGAAACTGTGGTATCAACCTGAAGGTGATACCCTAACTTAATAACAATATGCATAATATTTAAGTACGGTAAAGTGTTGTATCAACCTGACGGTGATACCCTAGTCATAATAACTAAATGCTTAATATTTAAGAACGGTAAAGTGTTGTATCAACCTGATAGTGATACCCTAATCTTAATAACTAAATGCGTAATAGCCAGCAACTGAAAACTGTGGTATCAACCTGAAGGTGATACCCTAACTTAATAACAATATGCATAATATTTAATAACGGCAAAGGGTTGTATCAATCTGATAGTGATACCCTAATCTTAATAACTAAATCCGACCTATTTAAGAACGGTAAAGCGTTGTATCAACCTGACGGTGATACCCTTATCATAATAATTAAATGCTTAATATTTAAGAGCGGTAAAGTGTTGTATCAACCTGATAGTGACACCCTAATCTTAAATACTAAATCCGTAATAGCCAGCAACTGGAAACTGTGGTATCAACCAGAAAGTGATACCCTAACTTAATAACTATACGCGTAATATTTAATAACGGTAAATCGTTGTATCAACCTAATAGTTATACCCTAATCTTAATAACTAAATGCGTAATAGCCAGCAACAGGAAAGTGTGGTATCAACCTGAAGGTGATACCTTAACTTAATAGCAATACACGTAATATTTAATACCGGAAAAGTGTTGAATCAACCTGATAGTGATACCCTAGTCATAATAACTAAATGTTTAATATTTAAGAACGGTAAAGCGTTGTATCAACCTGACGGTGATACCCTGATCATAATAACTAAATGCTTAATATTTAAGAACGGTAAAGTGTTGTATCAACCTGACGGTGATACCCTAGTCATAATAACTAAATGCTTAATATTTAAGAACGGTAAAGTGTTGTATCAACCTGACGGTGATACCCTAGTCATAATAACTAAATGCTTAATATTTAAGAACGGTAAAGTGTTGTATCAACCTGATATTGATACCCTAATCTTAATAACTAAATGCGTAATAGCCAGCAACTGGAAACTTTGGTATCAACCTGAAGGTGATACCCTAACTTAATAACAATATGCATAATATTTAATAACGGCAAAGGGTTGTATCAATCTGATAGTGATACCCTAATCTTAATAACTAAATCCGACCTATTTTAGAACGGTAAAGCGTTGTATCAACCTGACGGTGATACCCTAGTCATAATAACTAAATGCTTAATATTTAAGAACGGTAAAGTGTTGTATCAACCTGACGGTGATACCCTAATCATAATAACTAAATACTTAATATTTAAGAACGGTAAAGTGTTGTATCAACCTGACGGTGATACCCTAGTCATAATAACTAAATGCTTAATATTTAAGAAAAGTAAAGTGTTGTATCAACCTGATAGTGATACCCTGATCTTAATAACTAAATGCGTAATAGCCAGCAACTGAAAACTGTGGTATCAACCTGAAGGTGATACCCTAACTTAATAACAATATGCATAATATTTAATAACGGCAAAGGGTTGTATCAATCTGATAGTGATACACTAATCTTAATAACTAAATCCGACCTATTAAAGAACGGTTAAGTGTTGTATCAACCTGACGGTGATACCCTAATCATAATAACTAAATGCTTAATATTTAATAACGGTAAAGTGTTGTATCAACCTGATAGTGATACCCTAATCTTAATAACTAAATGCGTAATAGCCAGCAACTGGAAACTGTGGTATCAACCTAAAGGTGATACCCTAGCTTAATAACCATACGCGTAATATTTAATAACGGTAAAGTGTTGTTTCAACCTGATAGTGATACCCTAATCTTAATAACTAAATGCGTAATAGCCAGCAACAGGAAACTGCGGTATCAACCTGAAAGTGATACCCTAACTTAATGACCATACGCGTATTATTTAATAACGGTAATGTGATTTATTAACCTGACAGTGATACCCTAAACTTTATAATTAAATGCGACCTATTTAATAACGGTAAAGCGTTGTATCAACCTGACGGTGATACCCTAATCATAATAACTAAATGCTTAATAGCCAGCAACAGGAAACTGTGGTATCAACCTGACGGCGATACCCTAATCATTATAATTAAATGCTTAATATTTAATAACGGTAAAGTGTTGTATCAACCTGATAGCGATACTCTCTCTAATCTTCATAACTAAATGCGTAATAGCCAGCAACAGGAAAGTGTGGTATCAACCTGAAGGTGATACCCTAACTTAATAGCAATACACGTAATATTTAATAACGGTAAAGTGTTGTATCAACTTGATAGTGATACCCTAGTCATAATAACTAAATGCTTAATATTTAAGAACGGTAAAGTGTTGTATCAACTTGATAGTGATACCCTAGTCATAATAACTAAATGCTTAATATTTAAGAACAGAAAAGCGTTGTATCAACCTGATAGTGATACCCTAGTCATAATAACTAAATGCTTAATATTTAAGAACGGTAAAGTGTTGTATCAACCTGTTAGTGATACCCTAATCTTAATAACTAAATGCGTAATAGCCAGCAACAGGAAAATGTGGTATCAACCTGAAGGTGATACCCTAACTTAATAACAATATTTTTAATATTCAATAACGGTAAATCGTTGTATCAACCTGAAGGTGATACCCTAATCTTAATAACTAAATGCGTAATAGCCAGCAACAGGAAAGTGTGGTATCAACCTGAAGGTGATACCCTAACTTAACAGCAATACACGTAATATTTAATACCGGAAAAGTGTTGAATCAACCTGATAGTGACACCCTAGTCATAATAACCAAATGTTTAATATTTAAGAACGGTAAAGCGTTGTATCAACCTGACGGTGATACCCTAATCATAATAACTAAATGCTTAATATTTAAGAACGGTAAAGTGTTGTATCAACCTGACGGTGATACCCTAGTCATAATAACTAAATGCTTAATATTTAAGAACGGTAAAGTGTTGTATCATCCTGACGGTGATACCCTAGTCATAATAACTAAATGCTTAATATTTAAGAACGGTAAAGTATTGTATTAACCTGATAGTGATACCCTAATCTTAATAACTAAATGCGTAATAGCCAGCAACTGGAAACTGTGGTATCAACCTGAAGGTGATACCCTAACTTAATAACAATATGCTTTATATTTAATAACGGCAAAGGGTTGTATCAATGTGATAGTGATACACTAATCTTAATAACTAAATCCGACCTATTTTAGAACGGTAAAGCGATGTATCAACCTGACGGTGATACCCTAGTCATAATAACTAAATGCTTAATATTTAAGAACGGTAAAGTGTTGTATCAACCTGTTAGTGATACCCTAATCTTAATAACTAAATGCGTAATAGCCAGCAACAGGAAAATGTGGTATCAACCTGAAGGTGATACCCTAACTTAATAACAATATGCTTAATATTCAATAACGGTAAATCGTTGTATCAACCTGAAGGTGATACCCTAATCTTAATAACTAAATGCGTAATAGCCAGCAACAGGAAAGTGTGGTATCAACCTGAAGGTGATACCCTAACTTAACAGCAATACACGTAATATTTAATACCGGAAAAGTGTTGAATCAACCTGATAGTGACACCCTAGTCATAATAACTAAATGTTTAATATTTAAGAACGGTAAAGCGTTGTATCAACCTGACGGTGATACCCTAATCATAATAACTAAATGCTTAATATTTAAGAACGGTAAAGTGTTGTATCAACCTGATAGTGATACCCTAATCTTAATAACTGAATGCGTAATAGCCAGCAGCTGGAAGCTGTAGTATCAACCTAATGGTGATACCCTAGCTTAATAACCATACGCGTAATATTTAATAACGGTAAAGTGTTGTATCAACCTGATAGTGATACCCTAATCTTAATAACTAAATGCGTAATAGCGAGAAACAGGAAACTGCGGTATCAACCTGAAAGTGATACCCTAACTTAATGACGATACGCGTAATATTTAATAACGGTAAAGTGTTGTATCAACCTGATAGTGATACCCTAATCTTAATAACTAAATGCGTAATAGCCAGCAACAGGAATCTGCGGTATCAACCTGAAAGTGATACCCTAACTTAATGACCATACGCGTAATATTTAATAACGGTAATGTGATGTATCAATCTGATAGTGATACCCTAATCTTAATAACAAAATGCGACCTATTTAATAACGGTAAAGCGTTGTATCAACGTGACGGTGATACCCTACTCATAATAACAAAGTGCTTAATATTTAAGAACGGTAAAGTGTTGTATCAACCTATTAGTGATACCCTAATCTTAATAACTAAATGCGTAATAGCCAGCAACAGGAAACTGTGGTATCAACCTAAAGGTGATACCCTAACTTAATAACAATATGCGTAATATTTAATAACGGCAAATCGTTGTATCAACCTGAAGGTGATACCCTAATCTTAATAACTAAATGCGTAATAGCCAGCAACAGGAAAGTGTGGTATCAACCTGAATGTGATACCCTAACTTAACAGCAATACACGTAATATTTAATACCGGAAAAGTGTTGAATCAACCTGATAGTGATACCCTAGTCATAATAACTAAATGTTTAATATTTAAGAACGGTAAAGCGTTGTATCAACCTGACGGTGATACCCTAATCATAATAACTAAATGCTTAATATTTAAGAACGGTAAAGTGTTGTATCAACCTGACGGTGATACCCTGGTCATAATAACTAAATGCTTAATATTTAAGAACGGTAAAGTGTTGTATCAACCTGATAGTGACACCCTAATCTTAAATACTAAATGCGTAATAGCCAGCAACTGGAAACTGTGGTATCAACTTGAAGGTGATACCCTAACTTAATAACCATACGCGTAATATTTAATAACGGTAAATCGTTGTATCAACCTAATAGTGATACCCTAATATTAATAACTAAATGCGTAATAGCCAGCAACAGGAAAGTGTGGTATCAACCTGAATGTGATACTCTAACTTAATAACAATACGCATAATATTTTTAATAACGGCAAAGTGTTGTATCAATCTAATAGTGATACACTAATCTTAATAACTAAATCCGACCTATTAAAGAACGGTTAATTGTTGTATCAACCTGACGGTGATACCGTAATAATAATAACTAAATGCTTAATATTTAAGAACGGTAAAGTGTTGTAACAACCTGATAGTGACACCCCAATCTAAAATACTAAATGCGTAATAGCCAGCAACTGGAAACTGTGGTATCAACCTGAAGGTGATACCCTAACTTAATAACAATATGCATAATATTTAATAACGGCAAAGGGTTGTATCAATCTGATAGTGATACCCTAATCTTAATAACTAAATCCGACCTATTTAAGAACGGTAAAGCGTTGTATCAACCTGACGGTGATACCCTTATCATAATAACTAAAAACTTAATATTTAAGAAGGGTAAAGTGTTCTATCAACCTGACGGCGATACCCTAATCATTATAATTAAATGCTTAATATTTAATAAAGGTAAAGTGTTGTATCAACCTGATAGCGATAATCTAATCTTCATAACTAAATGCGTAATAGCCAGCAACAGGGAAGTGTGGTATCAACCTGAATGTGATGCCCTAACTTAATAACAATACGCATAATATTTAATAACGGCAAAGTATTGTATCAATCTGATAGTGATACCCTAATCTTAATAACTATATAGCAATATGCGTAATATTTAATAACGGCAAATCGTTGTATCAACCTGAAGGTGATACCCTAATCTTAATAACTAAATGCGTAATAGCCAGCAACAGGAAAGTGTGGTATCAACCTGAATGTGATACCCTAACTTAACAGCAATACACGTAATATTTAATACCGGAAAAGTGTTGAATCAACCTGATAGTGATACCCTAGTCATAATAACTAAATGTTTAATATTTAAGAACGGTAAAGCGTTGTATCAACCTGACGGTGATACCCTAATCATAATAACTAAATGCTTAATATTTAAGAACGGTAAAGTGTTGTATCAACCTGACGGTGATACCCTGGTCATAATAACTAAATGCTTAATATTTAAGAACGGTAAAGTGTTGTATCAACCTGATAGTGACACCCTAATCTTAAATACTAAATGCGTAATAGCCAGCAACTGGAAACTGTGGTATCAACTTGAAGGTGATACCCTAACTTAATAACCATACGCGTAATATTTAATAACGGTAAATCGTTGTATCAACCTAATAGTGATACCCTAATATTAATAACTAAATGCGTAATAGCCAGCAACAGGAAAGTGTGGTATCAACCTGAATGTGATACTCTAACTTAATAACAATACGCATAATATTTTTAATAACGGCAAAGTGTTGTATCAATCTAATAGTGATACACTAATCTTAATAACTAAATCCGACCTATTAAAGAACGGTTAATTGTTGTATCAACCTGACGGTGATACCGTAATAATAATAACTAAATGCTTAATATTTAAGAACGGTAAAGTGTTGTAACAACCTGATAGTGACACCCCAATCTAAAATACTAAATGCGTAATAGCCAGCAACTGGAAACTGTGGTATCAACCTGAAGGTGATACCCTAACTTAATAACAATATGCATAATATTTAATAACGGCAAAGGGTTGTATCAATCTGATAGTGATACCCTAATCTTAATAACTAAATCCGACCTATTTAAGAACGGTAAAGCGTTGTATCAACCTGACGGTGATACCCTTATCATAATAACTAAAAACTTAATATTTAAGAAGGGTAAAGTGTTCTATCAACCTGACGGCGATACCCTAATCATTATAATTAAATGCTTAATATTTAATAAAGGTAAAGTGTTGTATCAACCTGATAGCGATAATCTAATCTTCATAACTAAATGCGTAATAGCCAGCAACAGGGAAGTGTGGTATCAACCTGAATGTGATGCCCTAACTTAATAACAATACGCATAATATTTAATAACGGCAAAGTATTGTATCAATCTGATAGTGATACCCTAATCTTAATAACTATATAGCAATATGCGTAATATTTAATAACGGTAAAGTGT
Organism: Rhodnius prolixus; assembly: GCF_049639745.1. Taxonomy (NCBI): domain Eukaryota; kingdom Metazoa; phylum Arthropoda; class Insecta; order Hemiptera; family Reduviidae; genus Rhodnius; species Rhodnius prolixus. Next base: position 10,515,450 of record NW_027411582.1, read on the forward strand.
TGTATCAACCTAATAGTGATACCCTAATCTTCATAACTAAATGCGTAATAGCCAGCAACAGGGAAGTGTGGTATCAACCTGAATGTGATACCCTAACTTAATAACAATACGCATAGTATTTAATAACGGCAAAGTGTTGTATCATCTGATAGTGATACACTAATCTTAATAACTAAATCCGTCCTATTAAAGAACGGTTAAGTGTTGTATCAACCTGACGGTGATACCCTAACTTAGTAACCAAACGCGTAATATTTAATAACGGTAAAGTGTTGTATCTACCTGATACTGATACCCTAATCTTAATAAATAAATGCGTAATAGCCAGCAACTGGAAACTGTGGTATCAACCTGAAGGTGATACCCTAACTTAATGACCATACGCGTAATATTTTATAACGGTAATGTGATGCATCAACCTGACAGTGATACCCTAATCTTTATAAATAAATGCGACCTATTTAATAACGGTAAAGCGTTGTTTCAACCCTAATGATAATAAATAAATTCTTAATATTTAAGAACGCTAACGTGTTGTATCTACCGGATAGTGATACCCTAATCATAATAACTAAATGCTTAATATTTAAGAAGAGTAAAGTGTTGTATCAACCTGACGGTGATACCCTAGTCATAATAACTAAACCCGTAATATTTAATAACGGTAAAGCGTTGTATCAACCTGACGGTGATACCCTGATCATAATAACTAAACGCACATTTAGTGGCACAGACAACTGTGTCAATCTGGCAAAACGCCTATTTATCATCGGATCTGTCTGCGGAATATATAATCATTAATAAATATAAATAAATAAGCTAAGTTCGTAAAAAGAGAGTGGTATCAACCTGCTAGTGATACCCTACTAATATCTAACCTCGCAATAAGAAATGGTTGTATCAACCTGCTGGTGATACACTAACATTAAAACTAACCGCGTAAAGCTGGCATAAAAAGAGAGTAATATCAACCTGCTGGTGACAACCTAATAATATCTACACTAGCAACAAAAGATAGTTGTATTAACCTGCTGGAGATACACTAACATTATATCTAAACGCGTAACTCTGGCATAAAAAGACAGTGGTATAATCCTGAAGATGACACCCTACTAACAACTATTCTCGCAATAAGAATTGCTTATATCAACCTGCTAGTGATACACTAACTCTATGTCTAAACGCGTAACGCTGGCATAAAAAGGGAGTGGTATCAACCTGCTGGTGATACACTAACACTATGTCTAAACACATAACGCTGGCATAAAAAGAGAGTGGTATCAAGCTGCTGGTGATACACTAACACTATGTCTAAACTCATAAATCTGGCCTAAAAAGAGAGTGATATCAACCTGCTGGTGATACCCTACTAACATCTATTCTCGCAATAAGAAATGATTGTATCAACCTGCTGGTGATACACTAACATTATATCTAAACGCGTAACTCTGGCATAAAAAGGCAGTGGTATCATCCTGAAGATGACACCCTACTAAAATCTATACTCGCAATAAGAAATGGTTGTATCAACCTTCTGGTGATACACTAATACTATGTCTAAACGCGTAACGCTGGCATAAAAAGGGAGTGGTATCAACCTGCTGGTGATACACTAACACTATGTCTAAACTCGTAAATCTGGCATAAAAAGAGAGTGATATTAACCTGCTGGTGACACCCTACTAACATCTATTCTCGCAGTAAGAAATGATTGTATCAACCTGTTGGTGATGCGCTATTACTATGTCTAAACGCGTAACGCTGGCATAAAAAGAGAGTGGTATCAACCTACTAGTGATACCCTACTAACATCTAACCTCGCAATAAGAAATGGTTGTATCAATCTGCTGGTGATACACTAACATTATAACTAAACGCGTAAAGCTGGCATAAAAAGAGAGTGGTATCAACCTGCTGGTGACACCCTAATAATATCTAAACTCGCAATAAGAAATGGTTGTATCAACCTGCTGGTGATACACTAACATTATATCTAAACGCGTAAAGCTGGCAAGAATAGCGTTGGTGTCATCTTGAAGATGACACTCTACTAACATCTATACTCGCAATAAGAAATGGTTGTATCAACCTGCTGGTGACACACTAACATTAAAACTAAATTTGTAAAGCTGGCATAAATGGCGATTAGTACCATCCCGAAGGTGACACCTTAATAACATCTAAATTCGCAATAAGAAGTGGTTGAAACAACCTGCTGGTGATATAATAGCATTAACGAACATTTTATCTATAGCGTATCGGTCGCATAAAAAGAAAGGCGTATCATCCTGATGGTGACACCCTAATAATATCTAAACTCGCAATAAGAAATGGTTATATCAACCTGCTGCTGATACTCTAACATTAAAACTAAACGCGTAAAGCTGGCATAAAAAGAGAGTGGTATCAACCTGCTGGTGACAACCTAATAATATCTACACTTGCAACAAAAGATAGTTGTATCAACCTGCTGGTGATACACTAACATTATATCTATACGCGTAACTCTGGCATAAAAAGACAGTGGTATCAACCTGCTGGTGACACCCTACTAACATCTATTCTCGCAATAAGAAATGGTTGTGTCATCCTGCTGGTGTTATACAAACATTATAACTAAACGCGTAAAGCTGGCATAAATAGCGATTGGTATCATCCTGCTGGTGACACCCTCATAATATCTAAACTCGCAATAATAAATGGTTGTATCAACCTGCTGGTGATATACTAACACTATGTCTAAACCCGTAACGCTGGCATAAACAGAGATCGTTATCATACAGATTGTGACACCCTACTAAAATCTATACACGCAATAAGAAATGGTTGTATCAACTTTCTGGTGATACACTAATACTATGTCTAAACGCGTAACGCTGGCATAAAATGAGAGTGGTATCAACCTGCTGGTGATACCTTACTAACAACTAAACTCGTAATAATAAATGGTTGTATCAACCTGCTCGTGATACACTAATACTATGTCTAAACGCGTAACGCTGGCATAAAAAGGGAGTGGTATCAACCTGCTGGTGATACACTAACACTATAACTAAACGAGTAAAGCTGGCATAAAAAGATAGTGGTATCAACCTGCTGGTGACACCCCAATAATATCTAAACTCGCAATAAGAAGTGGTTGTATCAACCTGCTGGTGATACACTAACATTATATCTAAACGCGTAAAGCTGGCAAGAATAGCGTTGGTGTCATCTTGAAGATGACATTCAACTAACATCTATACTCGCAATAAGAAATGGTTGTATCAACCTGCTGGTGATACACTAGCATTAAAACTAAACTTGTAAAGCTGGCATAAATGGCGATTGGTACCACCCCGAAGGTGACACCCTAATAACATCTATACTCGCAATAAGAAATGGTTGTATCAACCTGCTGGTGATACACTAGCATTAAAACTAAACTTGTAAAGCTGGCATAAATGGCGATTGGTACCACCCCGAAGGTGACACCCTAATAACATCTATACTCGCAATAAGAAATGGTTGTATCAACCTGCTGGTGATACACTAACATTATATCTAAACGCGTAACTCTGGCATAAATGGCGATTGGTACCATCCCGAAGGTGACACCCTAATAACATCTAAATTCGCAATAAGAAGTGGTTGAATCAACCTGCTGTTGATATAATAGCATTAACTAACATTTTATCTATAGCGTATCGGTCGCATAAAAAGAAAGGCGTATCATCCTGATGGTGACACCCTAATAATATCTAAACTCGCAATAAAATAGGGTTTTATCAACCTACTGGTGATACACTAGCATTATATCTAGACGCGTAACGCTGGCTTGAATAGAGAGTGGTATCATCCTAATGGCGACACCCTAATAATATTTAAACTCGCGATTAAAGATGGTTGTTTCAACCTGCTGGTGATACACTAACACTATACCTAAACGCGTAACGCTTGCAGTAAAAATGTTTTGTGTTGGGTGCATGGTGTACTAAGCTGTGGTACCCGTGGGGTCGCTACTCCCCAAACGACTGCATGCATCAGCCGCTCCATGCGGGGTATTTTTAGTAGTGTTTTCAGAAATAGAAGTACCATTCATTTAAGGAAAAAAGATACTTTCTTCAAGAAAAGTATGAAGAAGTTCTTAAGCGACACCCGCTGGACCGTAAAGTCTTGGAATTCTACCTTAATGACTTTTAGTTAAGAAATCTAATCCTCAATGGAACAGGGAATTCAACTATTTGGGCGGCAAAATGATTAAGGAGCATCTATCTATTCACTCAGGTCCCTAGACAAATGATTTTAACATATGTTAGCAGTAGGTGATGATAACGTATTACACTGAACTACCAGTCTTCCAGTTCTGAATGTAGCTTAATCCTAACGTAGTTATTTTAACTTAGATACGATTTTTGCTGAGAAGATCTTACAGATTGCTGCAGATGGAAACATCTCGAATTGCCGCAGAAATTGAATACTTCATCTACTTAAATAAACGATAAAATCGAAGACTTTATCACATAAACCTAATAATGATGTGAGTTTGGGGATGACCTTAAAAGATGACGAGAAATGGTAACTGGAATACCTATCTACTGGGACGTACACGTAGCTAGTTCAATACGGCTGAAGGTTTCTCGCGGTGCCATAGAGTCTCAGAAATAGTTTGCGCAGTCAGACCTGCGCTGCTGCCAGAATAATCTCTAATCTATTAGACTACTGCAAACCTGAGTCTTCATTCTCAACAAATGTCCACTCAGAATATTTAAAGGGAGTGGTACTGGCTCTGTTAGCCTGCTCCTGGGAGCAGTTGTCCGGGGGGCACCTCGTGGAGGTAGAGCTCAGATTTTTGCCCCCCAAAATGCCATCCTGCCTTTAATATCGTATTCCAACTGGTTTTCATCCTCTATTAAGCAGGCGTAGTAGCAAATCTCATTAACAATGGAGATGCATTACCTGCAATGTACAGAGGGGGAGAGAGAAAACCAGGTTTGGACCCGTTAAGGAATACGATTATACGGAGTTTGGGTAGGGTAATGGACAAATAGCAGGAATGGCAGAATACAGGATTCGCTATTTGTGAAGAATCGCGTTTGTGAAGAAGAGATTTACCGGGAAACTTGGACTTGTTTAAGCAATAGACAATAAACCAAGCGATAAATAGGAAATAGCAAAGACAATATGAACCTGTATAAAGAAGGAAGTCGCAACTGGCAAAAGAACCAATTTGAAGAATCAACAGCAGAATGAATGACGACAACAATGTAAATTAGAAACAACGTTGAATACGAACACGAAGTGTTTGTTCGCACTTTGGCATCTGAAATACCAAAACGCCTCCTAAAATTATAAAAATTGTTAAATTATTTACACATTAATTTTGAAGTAATATAAGATTTTTAAAAAGAAAAAAAAACATGCAGGAAATAATTGTCCTACCTTTCTCTGCTCAACTTGGACTAGAAGTTCCGAAGAAGGATATTAACAGTGTCCATATAAATGTTTAAATAATTATAATTCCGTTTATTTTTCTAAAATGACTAGTGTCATTTTTTTTCATGCAAGCAAAATAATTGGAACTATAATTATTGTAGATAGAGTTTTTATTTAGATGATAGATCTGTGGCAGGAGTGGTGTGCCATTCCGAAGAAGGCCACCTAAAAAAGAGTTGAGAGTCATAAATATGGACCACTTAGTTAATTCCTCGCCCTACCTGATTTAGCTGTCGGCTGGGATATGCACCAATCACTTGCAGTAACATATCCATCGATGTCTTCTGCAGCTCGTCAACACTGGACACTGGACACAGTTTAAAAGATTTCAACGGAAATGAAACTGACGTATTTGCTGTTAGAGTCGGACTTTTGAAAATAACCGGAGAATATTTTTTTCAATTTTTAAGCGCACAGGTTAAATTGTATCACCTCCACTTTGATAAAGCACTACCGCTACAAGCACTCCCGGGGATTTTAACACTCCCGCACTCCCGAGAATTTGAACGATCCCGCACTCCCTGTAACAGAAACAAACTTTTATTACTTTTCGGTAACTACTGCACAATAAAATTAATTGTTTAAATTAACTATGGTTCTGTCAATAATAATAATAATTTTTATATACATTTTATTTACATTTCTCTACATTGCTCATGTGATTTCCAATATAAAAGTTAATGTACTCATAATTCGAGTAAGATTAACATGATGAAAGAAATACTTACTATATAGAAGTTACTGGTGATTGAAAGTATTCTTACAAAAAAGGGAATCTAAAAAGGGATCTCAAAAAGGTTATTTTCAGGAAAAGATTAATTATTTATCATTCTTAAATTTGTGATATACCAATGTTTGGGCTTAAAACTAACTATATTATCGCTCCAAAATCGATAAAAATTTATAAACTAACATAGAGTTCACTTACCGAGTACGCTTACAATCGCGCCTTCATCACCACTTCGTCAAGACTTTTGACACTTAGGATGTTTAAAAAGAATTGCAACGCCAAAAATTACTGCAACAAAATAAAGTATCAATTTGCGAGAAAACACAAAATAATCATACTTAACGCACTAATAACCAATGATTTATTTACAACCTTACAGGCAGCGCACATAAACCAACCCGCCAATTTAAAACTCCCGCTCTAACTGCAAAAAAAAATATATAATTAAAATTGTTGCCTATTTAAAGTCATCCAAAACTGAGTACTGTTTATGTGCCTAGTATTCGTCAAATTAATGATGGAGATAAATGAAAATGTGGAAAGTGCTTGCATGTATACCTGAGGTACCCATGAGGAAACTAAGTTCGGAATTGGACATAAAATAGGTGTTTAGTTTTGTAGTTCATCAGGGTCATGAAGCGAACGATTGAGGGCCCTTACTCAAGGACTGCCTCAGAAAAAGTTTTGTATAATTTGTTGCTGGATGAAATAAAGATAAATCTAATAGTTACATCTCATAATGAAATATTTGGGCAATATTACTCTACTAAAGTGCAATAAAATTTCACTAGTGTGCACTAATGTACCAATTAATTACTCTTATCGTCATTAATTGTGCACCTAAGTTCCATTAAAGTGCATTAGCCTTCTACTAATATGTACTATTGTTACAATAATGTGCACTAATGATCTCTTAAAGAGTAAGTATGTTCCATTTATGTACATTGAAATTTCACTAATGTTCCATTTAATTACCCTAATAATCAATAAAGTGCGATAAAGTTCCATTAATGTGCAACAGTACTCTACTAAGATGCACTAATGTTACAATAATGTGCACTAATGATCTATTAAAGAGTAAGTATGTTCCATTTATGTGCACTGAAATTCCTCTTATTAGCACTAGTAATAATGCTCCACTGTAAAATGATTGATAATACATTTACATTATAATAAAACGTGATGATTCAAAATTAATAAGAAATATTTTACAAAATTCTAAATAAGTAATAGATACTTTGAGGACTCATAACCATAAAGCTAATAGTTTCAACCAAGTCCAGCAACAATATTATAAGTACTCATTCGGAGGCAATCCATGAGCCAATCATCCGCCTCATAACACTGTTTCACTCCAAAACTAACCTACCCGTTTCTGGACCACTTACGTACATTGAGTTGCTAATAAGATATAACATCCGTTTATGGCAACTATCTAAATGAGAAATACTAGTAGTAAAGAAGAGTTGTATCAACCTGCTGGTGATACTACTCTAATGATTCAACCATAACCAAAATAATGCAAACTAGTCACTCGAGAATTCTGTATTGTTGGATTTGTTTTTCATTTTTTGATCCCACTTGTGAAATTTCACACCCTGTTCTAGGCAATCAATGTTATGTTGTTTCTATATTTAGAATATGTTGTGATAGTATTGTACTTGTGTTGGGTGCATGGTGTACTGAGCTGTGGTACCCGTGGGGTCGCTACTCCCCAAGCAACTGCATGCATCAGTTGCTCCATGCGGGCTAATTTTAGAAGTGTTTTTGAAACTGGTACCGACCTTCAATCATAACATCAAATCGTAGGATGTAAAGTAGGAAGTTGGATGGAATATATATTTTTGAGCGAGAAAATTAAAGTGCCCGCCTTCAAGTAAACTTAAGTGACGGCTAGATACAAGAACTAATGTATAAAGGATTCGAATATTCAATCACACTGACAATCAAATCATTAAATAACATTAAACTATCATGAAGGTCCCGTAGATAACTAAAAATTGAATAATCCGGAAGGTGATGATTATGTGTTACATGGAGTATTATGGGATACTCTACTCTTGAGTATGCAATACAGAATTGTCCTCATAAAGAAATAACTACCAATCATTTAAAAGCATCATTAAAGGCATAAAAAATTAGGAAACCAAGTGAACTAACACGCAAAATCGAAATATTATAAATTAATATGGTTTTAAACTAGTTTAAATTATAATTAATTTAAGATAACGTTGGGTACGAAATACTGAATAACCCTAACGGAGATACTTTAAGTAAAACAGCTTTTACATGTCTCACAAATCTACAAACACACGAAAGCCCTAGATGTTTTCCTATTGGGAATACAGTACTACTAAATACTGAAGAAGTTACTTAACATATATTCGTAATAGAAGAAAATGCTTACCTATTAACAACATTGCAAAAACCTGACAGCGTTACTTTACCTTCTCTGATACCGAACAAAACATGTTTTTAATCAGACCAAACATTTCAAACCACTGATGATGATAAAAGAAAAAAAAATAGCATAACCCGATGGAGACACCGTAATCTTACAAACCAATGACATATCAGCCAGCAAAACGAAAACAAGGTATCAACCCGAAGAAGATATCAAAATATTAACTACCAAACGAAAGATAGCGAAAAAAAATGTATCAACCTAACTGTCGTAACCTACTAAAACTAACTAAATCCGTAATAGCCAGCAACAGAAAAATGTATCAACCTGATAATGATACCTAATCTTAATAACTAAACACGTCATATTTAATAAAGGTAAAGAGTTGGATCAACCTGAAGGTGATACCCTAATCTTAATAACTATATGCATAATTGCCAGCAACAGAAAAATGTATCAAATTGATAATGATAACTAAACAAGTCATATTTGATAACGGTAATGTGTTGTATCTACCTGACAGTGATACCCTAATCTTAATAACTATATACATAATTGCCAGCAACCGAAAAATGTATCAAATTGATAATGATACCTAATCTTAATAACTAAACCCGTCATATATAATAAAGGTAAAGAGTTGGATCAACCTGAAGGTGATACCCTAATCTTAATACCTATATGCATAATTGCCAGCAACAGAAAAATGTATCAACCTAAAAACGATACCAAATCTTCATACCTAATCACGTCATATTTAATAAAGGTAAAGAGTTGGATCAACCTAACGGTGATATCCTAATCTTAATAACTAAATGCAAAATAGCCAGCAACAGAAAAATGTATCAACCTGATGGAGATACCTTATCTTAATACCTAAACAAGTCATATTTAATAACAGTATAACAGTAAAGAGTTGTATCTACCTGACGGTGATACCCTAATCTCAATAACTACATGCATAATTACCAGCAACAGAAAAATGTATCAAATTGATAATGATAACTAAACAGGTCATATTTAATAACGGTAAAGTGTTGCATCTACCTGACGGTGATAGCATAATCTTAATAAAAAAATGCGTCGTATTTTTAATTGGTAAAGTGATGTATCAACCTAACGGTGATACCCTAATCTTAATAACTAAATACATAATTGCCAGCAACCGAAAAATGTATCAAATTGATAATGATACCTAATCTTAATAACTAAACCCGTCATATATAATAAAGGTAAAGAGTTGGATCAACCTGAAGGTGATACCCTAATCTTAATACCTATATGCATAATTGCCAGCAACAGAAAAATGTATCAACCTAAAAACGATACCAAATCTTCATACCTAATCACGACATATTTAATAAAGGTAAAGAGTTGGATCAACCTAACGGTGATATCCTAATCTTAATAACTAAATGCAAAATAGCCAGCAACAGAAAAATGTATCAACCTGATGGAGATACCTTATCTTAATACCTAAACAAGTCATATTTAATAACAGTATAACAGTAAAGAGTTGGATCAACCTGAAGGTGATACCCTAATCTCAATAACTACATGCATAATTACCAGCAACAGAAAAATGTATCAACCTGATGGAGATACCTAATCATAATATCTAAACACGTCATATTTGATAACGTTAAAGTGTTGTATCAACCTAACGGTGATACCCTAATCTTAATAACTAAATACATAATTGCCAGCAACAGAAAAATGTATCAAATTGATAATGATAACTAAACAGGTCATATTTAATAACGGTAAAGTGTTGCATCTACCTGACGGTGATAGCCTAATCTTAATAAAAAAATGCGTCGTATTTTTAATTGGTAAAGTGATGTATCTACCTGACGGTGATACCCTAATCATAATAACTATATGCATAATTGCCAGGAACCGAAAAATGTATCAACCTGATGGAGATACCTAATCATAATATCTAAACACGTCATATTTGATAACGTTAAAGTGTTGTATCAACCTAACGGTGATACCCTAATCTTAATAACTAAATACATAATTGCCAGCAACAGAAAAATGTATCAAATTGATAATGATAACTAAACAGGTCATATTTAATAACGGTAAAGTGTTGCATCTACCTGACGGTGATACCCTAATCTTAATAACTAAATACATAATTGCCAGCAACAGAAAAATGTATCAACCTGATGGAGATACCTAATCATAATATCTAAACACGTCATATTTGATAACGTTAAAGTGTTGTATCAACCTAACGGTGATACCCTAATCTTAATAACTAAATACATAATTGCCAGCAACAGAAAAATGTATCAAATTGATAATAATAACTAAACAGGTCATATTTAATAACGGTAAAGTGTTGCATCTACCTGACGGTGATAGCCTAATCTTAATAAAAAAATGCGTCGTATTTTTAATTGGTAAAGTGATGTATCTACCTGACGGTGATACCCTAATCATAATAACTACTCCTTAACAAAAACTTACAGTTTAAAATGTTAAGTATAAGGGTTGATTAAACGCCAAAAGGTACACAAATCAGCGAGTACCCAACATTTCATTAATACTTCATTAATAGTCAAGTAATTCTACTACATTAATTTTCATTAATAAGTTATTTTTTAGAATTTATTAGATGTCACAGACCCTTATGCTGGCCATTTTCGTCTACAAAATATATGTTCAAGTAGCACTGTAGATTGACTGTAATATCTAGTTATTTATAATAATCAAACTATTAATTACAGGTTAAAAAGAAAAAAAAATATGAGGCTAAAAAATTCAAAACTTTTTTTTTATAAAAAACTTACATTAATGATTTTATTTTATTTATTTATTTTTATTTTTAAATAAAAATCGTCGGTTTAAGTTCATTCTTTGATTAAAGTAATTGTCATTTTATGAAGTAGTCAAACGTTTATAATAATAGGTAATAATTATCTGGCTTTATCGCAAATAATATAGTTTTCTTCAATTACATTCTCAATCTAGGTGTTCTTCCCACAATGTTGTATATATGTAATATAAAGTAAATAAGATATGCATATTTTTAGGACAGCTAATTATTCCAGGATTTTACTATAAGCAAAAATTAGGGGGACTAAATTAAATTACAATTGAGAAATGAATAATTGTTGTTGAATAATCTACTTGTTATTATCTGAGTATTATTTGTGCTCACGAATATTTCGGTAAGACGAATTCAAGACAGTAGCCTACTCTAACTTTGTCTTTTTCTACATTAACATGCATGTACGTATATATGTGATTTATCATAATTATAACAAAAAAATATTATAAATGAAGTGGCCAGCATAAGGGTCTGTGACATCTAATAAATTCTAAAAAATAACTTATTAATGAAAATTAATGTAGTAGAATTACTTGACTATTAATGAAGTATTAATGAAATGTTGGGTACTCGCTGATTTGTGTACCTTTTGGCGTTTAATCAACCCTTATACTTAACATTTTAAACTGTAAGTTTTTGTTAAGGAGATTTTTGTACCTTTTGGATAGATTTTCCTTTTTGTCTATTTTACAAAGTTACATATCTTCTTAACAGATTTTTTTAAAATTTGGAATAAGCAATTCTATCATTATAACCTGAGAAGGTGTTAAGTCGGAACCGTAACTACCACTGGAGAGATCTTTTTATAGAATGATTATAGTTGCGTTCCCCCAAACCATCCTCAATAACAAATTTTTTTGAAAAAGCGTTTTGAATAACATAGGAAGGTATTTGTACGTAAATAGCAAAATTAAACTGCGATTTCAGTACTTCCTTTTAAGAGGAGTAAGAAAAATAAACTACGATTGCAGTACTTCTCCCTAAAAGGCAAAGAGGAAAGATTTTTTAATCGAACGACAATTCATTGATTTAAATCGGTTCACTCATTGATAATTTAAACGATTGCAGTACTTCCTCTTAGTAGGTGTAAGAGCAAGATGGCACTTCACAGCCACGTAGAGGAGCTTTAACCACTTATTCGGGCTGAATTTTATCAAAATCGGACTAAGCGTTATAGAAATATTGGTGATAATAGTTTTAGAAAGGGTCTTATTTGGGTGGGGCAAACTCCCCTCCTTATGAGGCACGGCGTCGAGACTTTTAAAGTGCAAATCTGTACAAAATTTCGATTCGAATGACACTTCATTCATGAAAATCGGTTCACGTGACGATAATTTGAAACGATTGCTATACTTCCCCTTAAAAAATGTTAGAGCTGATCGTCGCTTTAATGTTACGTAGGGGAGCCCTAACCCTATCACCCTACCAAATTTTATCAAAATCGGGCCAAGATTTACAGAGTAATTAGTAATAATAATTTTGGAGGGGGCCTTACATAAAGGGGGCTAACTCCTCTCCCATTCGATGTACAGCATCGAGACCCCCAAAAGGCACATCTACATAAAATTCCGAATCGAATGACACCTCATTCATGAAAATTGGTTCACGCGTTTAGGCGCTACGTTGTTTACAAAAAAGGTAACAACAACAACAAGAACAACAACAAGAACAACAACAAGAACAACAACAAGAACAAGAACATTTTTTGAAAAAGCCGTTTTTGCTCATTTTCGGCAACTTTTTTCTCGAAACCTATTAAATCTGGGTGGTTGCAAAAAAATTACAGTTATAAAGGAGGGTTTGGAGTAAGATTTAAAGAAAATTTGGGAATTTTATCTGTTATAGAAAAAGAGAAAAAAATTGTCAAAGTTGGGTGTTTTTCAACGTTACGCTTTTTCGTGCAGTTTTTGATGGTCAACCCTTATACAACTGTCCTGCCGGACAGTTTTAATATGCATAATAGCCAGCAACAGAAAAATGTATCAACCTGATGGAGATACCTAATCATAATATCTAAACACGTCATATTTGATAACGTTAAAGTGTTGTATCAACCTAACGGTGATACCCTAATCTTAATAACTAAATACATAATTGCCAGCAACAGAAAAATGTATCAAATTGATAATGATAACTAAACAGGTCATATTTAATAACGGTAAAGTGTTGCATCTACCTGACGGTGATACCCTAATCTCAATAACTACATCCATAATTACCAGCAACAGAAAAATGTATCAAATTGATAATGATAACTAAACAAGTCATATTTAATAACGGTAAAGTGTTGCATCTACCTGACGGTGATAGCCTAATCTCAATAACTACATGCATAATTACCAGCAACAAAAAAATGTATCAAATTGATAATGATAACTAAACAAGTCATATTTAATAACGGTAAAGTGTTGCATCTACCTGACGGTGATAGCCTAATCTTAATAAAAAAATGCGTCGTATTTTTAATTGGTAAAGTGATGTATCAACCTGAAGGTGATACCCTAATCTCAATTACTACATGCATAATTACCAGCAACAGAAAAATGTATCAAATTGATAATGATAACTAAACAAGTCATATTTAATAACGGTAAAGTGTTGCATCTACCTGACGGTGATAGCCTAATCTTAATAAAAAAATGCGTCGTATTTTTAATTGGTAAAGTGATGTATCAACCTGAAGGTGATACCCTAATCATAATAACTATATGCATAATTGCCAGGAACCGAAAAATGTATCAAATTGATAATGATACCTAATCTTAATAACTAAACACGTCATATTTAATAAAGGTAAAGAGTTGGATCAACCTGAAGGTGATACCCTAATCTTAATAACTATATGCATAATTACCAGCGACAGAAAAATGTATCAACCTAAAAACGATACCTATTATTCATACCTAAGCACGTCATATTTAATAAAGGTAAAGAGTTGGATCAACCTGACGGTGATACCCTAATCTTAATAACTACATGCATAATAGCCAACAACAGAAAAATGTATCAACCTGAAAGCGATAACTAATCATAATATCTAAGCACGTCATGTTTGATAACGTTAAAGTGTTGTATCAACCAAACGGAGATATCCTATTCTTAATAACTAAATGCAAAATAGCCAGCAACAGAGAAATGTATCAACCTGATGGGGATACCTTATCTTAATACCTAAACAAGTCATATTTAATAACAGTATAACAGTAAAGAGTTGTATCTACCTGACGGTGATACCCTAATCTTAAAAACTACATGCATAATTGCCAGTAACAGAAAAATGTATCAAATTGATAATGATAACTAAACAGGTCATATTTAATAACGGTAAAGTGTTGCATCTACCTGACGGTGAAAGCCTAATCTTAATAAAAAAATGCGTCGTATTTTTAATTGGTAAAGTGATGTATCAACCTGAAGGTGATACCCTAATCTCAATAACTACATGCATAATTACCAGCAACAGAAAAATGTATCAACCTGATGGAGATACCTAATCATAATATCTAAACACGTCATATTTGATAACGTTAAAGTGTTGTATCAACCTAACGGTGATACCCTAATCTTAATAACTAAATACATAATTGCCAGCAACAGAAAAATGTATCAAATTGATAATGATAACTAAACAGGTCATATTTAATAACGGTAAAGTGTTGCATCTACCTGACGGTGATAGCCTAATCTTAATAAAAAAATGCGTCGTATTTTTAATTGGTAAAGTGTTGTATCAACCTAACGGTGATACCCTAATCTTAATAACTAAATACATAATTGCCAGCAACAGAAAAATGTATCAAATTGATAATGATAACTAAACAGGTCATATTTAATAACGGTAAAGTGTTGCATCTACCTGACGGTGATAGCCTAATCTTAATAAAAAAATGCGTCGTATTTTTAATTGGTAAAGTGTTGTATCAACCTAACGGTGATACCCTAATCTTAATAACTAAATACATAATTGCCAGCAACAGAAAAATGTATCAAATTGATAATGATAACTAAACAGGTCATATTTAATAACGGTAAAGTGTTGCATCTACCTGACGGTGATACCCTAATCTCAATAACTACATCCATAATTACCAGCAACAGAAAAATGTATCAAATTGATAATGATAACTAAACAGGTCATATTTAATAACGGTAAAGTGTTGCATCTACCTGACGGTGATAGCATAATCTTAATAAAAAAATGCGTCGTATTTTTAATTGGTAAAGAGTTGTATCTACCTGACGGTGATACCCTAATCTCAATAACTACATGCATAATTACCAGCAACAGAAAAATGTATCAAATTGATAATGATAACTAAACAGGTCATATTTAATAACGGTAAAGTGTTGCATCTACCTGACGGTGATAGCATAATCTTAATAAAAAAATGCGTCGTATTTTTAATTGGTAAAGAGTTGTATCTACCTGACGGTGATACCCTAATCTCAATAACTACATGCATAATTACCAGCAACAGAAAAATGTATCAAATTGATAATGATAACTAAACAAGTCATATTTAATAACGGTAAAGTGTTGCATCTACCTGACGGTGATAGCCTAATCTTAATAAAAAAATGCGTCGTATTTTTAATTGGTAAAGTGATGTATCAACCTGAAGGTGATACCCTAATCATAATAACTATATGCATAATTGCCAGGAACCGAAAAATGTATCAAATTGATAATGATACCTAATCTTAATAACTAAACACGTCATATTTAATAAAGGTAAAGAGTTGGATCAACCTGAAGGTGATACCCTAATCTTAATAACTATATGCATAATTGCCAGCGACAGAAAAATGTATCAACCTAAAAACGATACCTATTATTCATACCTAAGCACGTCATATTTAATAAAGGTAAAGAGTTGGATCAACCTGACGGTGATACCCTAATCTTAATAACTACATGCATAATAGCCAACAACAGAAAAATGTATCAACCTGAAAGCGATAACTAATCATAATATCTAAGCACGTCATGTTTGATAACGTTAAAGTGTTGTATCAACCAAACGGAGATATCCTATTCTTAATAACTAAATGCAAAATAGCCAGCAACAGAGAAATGTATCAACCTGATGGGGATACCTTATCTTAATACCTAAACAAGTCATATTTAATAACAGTATAACAGTAAAGAGTTGTATCTACCTGACGGTGATACCCTAATCTTAAAAACTACATGCATAATTGCCAGTAACAGAAAAATGTATCAAATTGATAATGATAACTAAACAGGTCATATTTAATAACGGTAAAGTGTTGCATCTACCTGACGGTGATAGCCTAATCTTAATAAAAAAATGTGTCGTATTTTTAATTGGTAAAGTGATGTATCAACCTGAAGGTGATACCCTAATCTCAATAACTACATGCATAATTACCAGCAACAGAAAAATGTATCAACCTGATGGAGATACCTAATCATAATATCTAAACACGTCATATTTGATAACGTTAAAGTGTTGTATCAACCTAACGGTGATACCCTAATCTTAATAACTAAATACATAATTGCCAGCAACAGAAAAATGTATCAAATTGATAATGATAACTAAACAGGTCATATTTAATAACGGTAAAGTGTTGCATCTACCTGACGGTGATACCCTAATCTCAATAACTACATCCATAATTACCAGCAACAGAAAAATGTATCAAATTGATAATGATAACTAAACAGGTCATATTTAATAACGGTAAAGTGTTGCATCTACCTGACGGTGATAGCATAATCTTAATAAAAAAATGCGTCGTATTTTTAATTGGTAAAGAGTTGTATCTACCTGACAGTGATACCCTAATCTCAATAACTACATGCATAATTACCAGCAACAGAAAAATGTATCAAATTGATAATGATAACTAAACAAGTCATATTTAATAACGGTAAAGTGTTGCATCTACCTGACGGTGATAGCCTAATCTTAATAAATATATGCATAATTACCAGCAACAGAAAAATGTATCAAATTGATAATGATAACTAAACAAGTCATATTTAGTAACGGTAAAGTGTTGCATCTACCTGACGGTGATAGCCTAATCTTAATAAAAAAATGCGTCGTATTTTTAATTGGTAAAGTGATGTATCAACCTGAAGGTGATACCCTAATCATAATAACTATATGCATAATTGCCAGGAACCGAAAAATGTATCAAATTGATAATGATACCTAATCTTAATAACTAAACACGTCATATTTAATAAAGGTAAAGAGTTGGATCAACCTGAAGGTGATACCCTAATCTTAATAACTATATGCATAATTGCCAGCGACAGAAAAATGTATCAACCTAAAAACGATACCTATTATTCATACCTAAGCACGTCATATTTAATAAAGGTAAAGAGTTGGATCAACCTAACGGTGATATCCTAATCTTAATAACTAAATGCAAAATAGCCAGCAACAGAAAAATGTATCAACCTGATGGAGATACCTTATCTTAATACCTAAACAAGTCATGTTTGATAACGTTAAAGTGTTGTATCAACCAAACGGAGATATCCTATTCTTAATAACTAAATGCAAAATAGCCAGCAACAGAGAAATGTATCAACCTGATGGGGATACCTTATCTTAATACCTAAACAAGTCATATTTAATAACAGTATAACAGTAAAGAGTTGTATCTACCTGACGGTGATACCCTAATCTTAAAAACTACATGCATAATTGCCAGTAACAGAAAAATGTATCAAATTGATAATGATAACTAAACAGGTCATATTTAATAACGGTAAAGTGTTGCATCTACCTGACGGTGATACCCTAATCTCAATAACTACATCCATAATTACCAGCAACAGAAAAATGTATCAAATTGATAATGATAACTAAACAAGTCATATTTAATAACGGTAAAGTGTTGCATCTACCTGACGGTGATAGCCTAATCTTAATAAAAAAATGCAAAATAGCCAGCAACAGAAAAATGTATCAACCTGATGGAGATACCTTATCTTAATACCTAAACAAGTCATGTTTGATAACGTTAAAGTGTTGTATCAACCAAACGGAGATATCCTATTCTTAATAACTAAATGCAAAATAGCCAGCAACAGAGAAATGTATCAACCTGATGGGGATAACTTATCTTAATACCTAAACAAGTCATATTTAATAACAGTATAACAGTAAAGAGTTGTATCTACCTGACGGTGATACCCTAATCTTAAAAACTACATGCATAATTGCCAGTAACAGAAAAATGTATCAACCTGATGGAGATACCTTATCTTAATACTTAACAAGTCATATTTGATAACGGTAATGTGTTGTATCTACCTGACGGTGATACCCTAATCTTAATAACTATATGCATAATTGCCAGCAACAGAAAAATGTATCAAATTGATAATGATAACTAAACAAGTCATATTTAATAACGGTAAAGGGTTGCATCTACCTGACGGTGATAGCCTAATCTTAATAAAAAAATGCATCATATTTTTTATTGGTAAAGTGATGTATCAACCTGAAGGTGATACCCTAATCTAAATAACTATATACATAATTACCAGCAACAGAAAAATGTATCAACCTGATGGAGATACCTAATCATAATATCTAAACACGTCATATTTGATAACGTTAAAGTGTTGTATCAACCTAACGGTGATACCCTAATCTTAATAACTAAATGCAAAATAGCCAGCAACAGAAAAATGTATCAACCTGAAAGCGATACCTAATCTTCATACCTAAACACGTCATATTCAATAAAGGTAAAGAGTTGGATCAACCTGACGGTGGTACCCTAATCTTAATTACTAATTGCATAATAGCCAGCAACAAAAAAACGATGTATCTATCTGACGGTGATGGCCTAATCTTAGTAACTAAATGCATAATTGCCAGCAACAGAAAAATGTATCAAATTGATAATGATAACTAAACAAGTCATATTTAATAACGGTAAAGTGTTGCATCTACCTGAAGGTGATACCCTAATCTCAATAACTACATGCATAATTACCAGCAACAGAAAAATGTATCAAATTGATAATGATAACTAAACAAGTCATATTTAATAACGGTAAAGTGTTGCATCTACCTGACGGTGATAGCCTAATCTTAATAAATATATGCATAATTACCAGCAACAGAAAAATGTATCAAATTGATAATGATAACTAAACAAGTCATATTTAATAACGGTAAAGTGTTGCATCTACCTGACGGTGATAGCCTAATCTTAATAAAAAAATGCGTCGTATTTTTAATTGGTAAAGTGATGTATCAACCTGAAGGTGATACCCTAATCATAATAACTATATGCATAATTGCCAGGAACCGAAAAATGTATCAAATTGATAATGATACCTAATCTTAATAACTAAACACGTCATATTTAATAAAGGTAAAGAGTTGGATCAACCTGAAGGTGATACCCTAATCTTAATAACTATATGCATAATTGCCAGCGACAGAAAAATGTATCAACCTAAAAACGATACCTATTATTCATACCTAAGCACGTCATATTTAATAAAGGTAAAGAGTTGGATCAACCTAACGGTGATATCCTAATCTTAATAACTAAATGCAAAATAGCCAGCAACAGAAAAATGTATCAACCTGATGGAGATACCTTATCTTAATACCTAAACAAGTCATGTTTGATAACGTTAAAGTGTTGTATCAACCAAACGGAGATATCCTATTCTTAATAACTAAATGCAAAATAGCCAGCAACAGAGAAATGTATCAACCTGATGGGGATACCTTATCTTAATACCTAAACAAGTCATATTTAATAACAGTATAACAGTAAAGAGTTGTATCTACCTGACGGTGATACCCTAATCTTAAAAACTACATGCATAATTGCCAGTAACAGAAAAATGTATCAACCTGATGGAGATACCTTATCTTAATACTTAACAAGTCATATTTGATAACGGTAATGTGTTGTATCTACCTGACGGTGATACCCTAATCTTAATAACTATATGCATAATTGCCAGCAACAGAAAAATGTATCAAATTGATAATGATAACTAAACAAGTCATATTTAATAACGGTAAAGGGTTGCATCTACCTGACGGTGATAGCCTAATCTTAATAAAAAAATGCATCATATTTTTTATTGGTAAAGTGATGTATCAACCTGAAGGTGATACCCTAATCTCAATAACTATATGCATAATTACCAGCAACAGAAAAATGTATCAACCTGATGGAGATACCTAATCATAATATCTAAACACGTCATATTTGATAACGTTAAAGTGTTGTATCAACCTAACGGTGATACCCTAATCTTAATAACTAAATGCAAAATAGCCAGCAACAGAAAAATGTATCAACCTGAAAGCGATACCTAATCTTCATACCTAAACACGTCATATTCAATAAAGGTAAAGAGTTGGATCAACCTGACGGTGGTACCCTAATCTTAATTACTAATTGCATAATAGCCAGCAACAAAAAAACGATGTATCTATCTGACGGTGATGGCCTAATCTTAGTAACTAAATGCATAATTGCCAGCAACAGAAAAATGTATCAAATTGATAATGATACCTAATCTTAATAACTATACACGTCATATTCAATAAAGGTAAAGAGTTGGATCAACCTGACGGTGGTACCCTAATCTTAATTACTAATTGCATAATAGCCAGCAACAAAAAAACGATGTATCTATCTGACGGTGATGGCCTAATCTTAGTAACTAAATGCATAATTGCCAGCAACAGAAAAATGTATCAACCTGAAAGCGATACCTAATCTTCATACCTAAACACGTCATATTCAATAAAGGTAAAGAGTTGGATCAAACTAACGGTGGTACCCTAATCTTAATTACTAATTGCATAATAGCCAGCAACAAAAAAACGATGTATCTATCTGACGGTGATGGCCTAATCTTAGTAACTAAATGCAAAATAGCCAGCAACAGAAAAATGTATCAACCTGAAAGCGATACCTAATCTTCATACCTAAACACGTCATATTCAATAAAGGTAAAGAGTTGGATCAACCTGACGGTGGTACCCTAATCTTAATTACTAATTGCATAATAGCCAGCAACAAAAAAACGATGTATCTATCTGACGGTGATGGCCTAATCTTAGTAACTAAATGCATAATTGCCAGCAACAGAAAAATGTATTAACCTGATGGAGATACCTTATCTTAATACCTAAACAAGTCATATTTGATAACGGTAATGTGTTGTATCTACCTGACGGTGATACCCAATTCTTAATAACTATATGCATAATTGCCAGCAACAGAAAAATGTATCAAATTGATAATGATAACTAAACAAGTCATCTTTTATAACGGTAAAGGGTTGCATCTACCTGACGGTGATAGCCTAATCTTAATAAAAAAATGCATCATATTTTTTATTGGTAAAGTGATGTATCAACCTGAAGGTGATACCCTAATCTAAATAACTATATACATAATTACCAGCAACAGAAAAATGTATCAACCTGATGGAGATACCTAATCATAATATCTAAACACGTCATATTTGATAACGTTAAAGTGTTGTATCAACCTAACGGTGATACCCTAATCTTAATAACTAAATGCAAAATAGCCAGCAACAGAAAAATGTATCAACCTGAAAGCGATACCTAATCTTCATACCTAAACACGTCATATTCAATAAAGGTAAAGAGTTGGATCAACCTGACGGTGGTACCCTAATCTTAATTACTAATTGCATAATAGCCAGCAACAAAAAAACGATGTATCTATCTGACGGTGATGGCCTAATCTTAGTAACTAAATGCATAATTGCCAGCAACAGAAAAATGTATCAAATTGATAATGATACCTAATCTTAATAACTAAACACGTCATATTCAATAAAGGTAAAGAGTTGGATCAACCTGACGATGGTACCCTAATCTTAATTACTAATTGCATAATAGCCAGCAACAAAAAAACGATGTATCTATCTGACGGTGATGGCCTAATCTTAGTAACTAAATGCATAATTGCCAGCAACAGAAAAATGTATCAACCTGAAAGCGATACCTAATCTTCATACCTAAACACGTCATATTCAATAAAGGTAAAGAGTTGGATCAACCTGACGGTGGTACCCTAATCTTAATTACTAATTGCATAATAGCCAGCAACAAAAAAACGATGTATCTATCTGACGGTGATGGCCTAATCTTAGTAACTAAATGCAAAATAGCCAGCAACAGAAAAATGTATCAACCTGAAAGCGATACCTAATCTTCATACCTAAACACGTCATATTCAATAAAGGTAAAGAGTTGGATCAACCTGACGGTGGTACCCTAATCTTAATTACTAATTGCATAATAGCCAGCAACAAAAAAACGATGTATCTATCTGACGGTGATGGCCTAATCTTAGTAACTAAATGCATAATTGCCAGCAACAGAAAAATGTATCAAATTGATAATGATACCTAATCTTAATAACTAAACACGTCATATTCAATAAAGGTAAAGAGTTGGATCAACCTGACGGTGGTACCCTAATCTTAATTACTAATTGCATAATAGCCAGCAACAAAAAAACGATGTATCTATCTGACGGTGATGGCCTAATCTTAGTAACTAAATGCAAAATAGCCAGCAACAGAAAAATGTATCAACCTGAAAGCGATACCTAATCTTCATACCTAAACACGTCATATTCAATAAAGGTAAAGAGTTGGATCAACCTGACGGTGGTACCCTAATCTTAATTACTAATTGCATAATAGCCAGCAACAAAAAAACGATGTATCTATCTGACGGTGATGGCCTAATCTTAGTAACTAAATGCAAAATAGCCAGCAACAGAAAAATGTATCAACCTGAAAGCGATACCTAATCTTCATACCTAAACACGTCATATTCAATAAAGGTAAAGAGTTGGATCAACCTGACGGTGGTACCCTAATCTTAATTACTAATTGCATAATAGCCAGCAACAAAAAAACGATGTATCTATCTGACGGTGATGGCCTAATCTTAGTAACTAAATGCATAATTGCCAGCAACAGAAAAATGTATCAAATTGATAATGATACCTAATCTTAATAACTAAACACGTCATATT
Organism: Rhodnius prolixus; assembly: GCF_049639745.1. Classification (NCBI taxonomy): domain Eukaryota; kingdom Metazoa; phylum Arthropoda; class Insecta; order Hemiptera; family Reduviidae; genus Rhodnius; species Rhodnius prolixus. Next base: position 10,538,961 of record NW_027411582.1, read on the forward strand.
CAATAAAGGTAAAGAGTTGGATCAACCTGACGGTGGTACCCTAATCTTAATTACTAATTGCATAATAGCCAGCAACAAAAAAACGATGTATCTATCTGACGGTGATGGCCTAATCTTAGTAACTAAATGCAAAATAGCCAGCAACAGAAAAATGTATCAACCTGAAAGCGATACCTAATCTTCATACCTAAACACGTCATATTCAATAAAGGTAAAGAGTTGGATCAACCTGACAGTGGTACCCTAATCTTAATTACTAATTGCATAATAGCCAGCAACAAAAAAACGATGTATCTATCTGACGGTGATGGCCTAATCTTAGTAACTAAATGCATAATTGCCAGCAACAGAAAAATGTATCAACCTGAAAGCGATACCTAATCTTCATACCTAAACACGTCATATTCAATAAAGGTAAAGAGTTGGATCAACCTGACGGTGGTACCCTAATCTTAATTACTAATTGCATAATAGCCAGCAACAAAAAAACGATGTATCTATCTGACGGTGATGGCCTAATCTTAGTAACTAAATGCAAAATAGCCAGCAACAGAAAAATGTATCAACCTGAAAGCGATACCTAATCTTCATACCTAAACACGTCATATTCAATAAAGGTAAAGAGTTGGATCAACCTGACGGTGGTACCCTAATCTTAATTACTAATTGCATAATAGCCAGCAACAAAAAAACGATGTATCTATCTGACGGTGATGGCCTAATCTTAGTAACTAAATGCAAAATAGCCAGCAACAGAAAAATGTATCAACCTGAAAGCGATACCTAATCTTCATACCTAAACACGTCATATTCAATAAAGGTAAAGAGTTGGATCAACCTGACGGTGGTACCCTAATCTTAATTACTAATTGCATAATAGCCAGCAACAAAAAAACGATGTATCTATCTGACGGTGATGGCCTAATCTTAGTAACTAAATGCATAATTGCCAGCAACAGAAAAATGTATCAAATTGATAATGATACCTAATCTTAATAACTAAACACGTCATATTCAATAAAGGTAAAGAGTTGGATCAACCTGACGGTGGTACCCTAATCTTAATTACTAATTGCATAATAGCCAGCAACAAAAAAACGATGTATCTATCTGACGGTGATGGCCTAATCTTAGTAACTAAATGCAAAATAGCCAGCAACAGAAAAATGTATCAACCTGAAAGCGATACCTAATCTTCATACCTAAACACGTCATATTCAATAAAGGTAAAGAGTTGGATCAACCTGACAGTGGTACCCTAATCTTAATTACTAATTGCATAATAGCCAGCAACAAAAAAACGATGTATCTATCTGACGGTGATGGCCTAATCTTAGTAACTAAATGCATAATTGCCAGCAACAGAAAAATGTATCAAATTGATAATGATACCTAATCTTAATAACTAAACACGTCATATTCAATAAAGGTAAAGAGTTGGTTCAACCTGACGGTGGTACCCTAATCTTAATTACTAATTGCATAATAGCCAGCAACAAAAAAACGATGTATCTATCTGACGGTGATGGCCTAATCTTAGTAACTATATGCAAAATTGCCAGCAACAGAAAAATGTATCAAATTGATAATGATAACTAAACAAGTCATATTTAATAACGGTAAAGGGTTGCATCTACCTGACGGTGATAGCCTAATCTTAATAACTATATGCATAATTACCAGCAACAGAAAAATGTATCAAATTGATAATGATAACTAAACAAGTCATATTTAATAACGGTAAAGGGTTGCATCTACCTGACGGTGATACCCTAATCTCAATAACTATATGCATAATTACCAGCAACAGAAAAATGTATCAAATTGATAATGATAACTAAACAAGTCATATTTAATAACGGTAAAGGGTTGCATCTACCTGACGGTGATAGCCTAATCTTAATAACTATATGCATAATTACCAGCAACAGAAAAATGTATCAAATTGATAATGATAACTAAACAAGTCATATTTAATAACGGTAAAGGGTTGCATCTACCTGACGGTGATAGCCTAATCTTAATAACTATATGCATAATTACCAGCAACAGAAAAATGTATCAAATTGATAATGATAACTAAACAAGTCATATTTAATAACGGTAAAGGGTTGCATCTACCTGACGGTGATAGCCTAATCTTAATAACTATATGCATAATTACCAGCAACAGAAAAATGTATCAAATTGATAATGATAACTAAACAAGTCATATTTAATAACGGTAAAGGGTTGCATCTACCTGACGGTGATAGCCTAATCTTAATAACTATATGCATAATTACCAGCAACAGAAAAATGTATCAAATTGATAATGATAACTAAACAAGTCATATTTAATAACGGTAAAGGGTTGCATCTACCTGACGGTGATAGCCTAATCTTAATAACTATATGCATAATTACCAGCAACAGAAAAATGTATCAAATTGATAATGATAACTAAACAAGTCATATTTAATAACGGTAAAGAGTTGGATCAACCTGATGGTGATACCCTAATCTCAATAACTATATGCATAATTACCAGCAACAGAAAAATGTATCAACCTGATGGAGATACCTAATCATAATATCTAAACACGTCATATTTGATAACGTTAAAGTGTTGTATCAACCTAACGGTGATACCCTAATCTTAATAACTAAATGCAAAATAGCCAGCAACAGAAAAATGTATCAACCTGAAAGCGATACCTAATCTTCATACCTAAACACGTCATATTCAATAAAGGTAAAGAGTTGGATCAACCTGACGGTGGTACCCTAATCTTAATTACTAATTGCATAATAGCCAGCAACAAAAAAACGATGTATCTATCTGACGGTGATGGCCTAATCTTAGTAACTAAATGCATAATTGCCAGCAACAGAAAAATGTATCAAATTGATAATGATACCTAATCTTAATAACTAAACACGTCGTATTTGATAACGGTAGACTGTTGTATCAACCTTTCGATCATACCGAAGTCTTAATCACTAAACGCGTCTTAGTAACAGACAAAAGTTTCCTCGTGATGGTGATGCCCTAATATCAGTTACTAAACGTACATTTAGTGGAATTCACAACTGTGTCAATCTGGCAACACGCTTATCTATCATCGAAGTGTCTAAGGAATATATGATTATTATTATAGATAATTATATAAACTAACTTCAGAGTTGGAAATAAAATAGGTGATTAGTTTTGTAGTTCAACAGAGATATGATGCGGACGATTGAGGGCCCTTACTCATGAATTGCCTCAGAAAGTGACCCGTTAAATCTTGTGCTGGATCAATTTAAAACAAATCTAGTAGTTACATCTCACAGTAAAATATTAAAGCTCCACTAAAGTTCAACTAGGATGCACTAATGTTCCAATTAACAACTCTAATCTTCATTAATGTGCACTAATGTTACACTAATGTGCAACAGTACTCTACTAAGATGCACTAACGTTACAATAATGTGCACAAATGATCTCTTAAAAAGCAAATATGTTCCATTACTGTGCAGTGAAATTTCATTAATTTGCAATTATGTTCCACTTAATTGCCCTAATAATCATTAAAGAGCACTAATGTTCCATTAATGTGCAACAGTACTATACTAAGATGCACTAATGTTACAATAATGTGCACTAATGATCCGCTAAAGAGCAAATAAGTACCATTTCTGTACAATGAAATTTCATTACTTTGCACTAATGTTCCATTTAATTGCCCTAATAATCATTAAAGAGCACTAAAGTTCCATTAATGTGCAACAGTACTACACTAAGATGCACTAATGTTATAATAATGTGCACTAATGAAATTGTAATGAGCAAGAATGGTCCAATAATGTGCAATGAAATTCCACTTATTAGTATTCTCTGAGGTGCACTACTGTTCCGACGCCTAAGTGAGAACAGATTACATTTACTCTGTAATCATGATAATAATAACTAAGAAAATTCTATTATTTAAGATAAGCGGTATTATAAGTACACATTCGAAGGAAATCCATGAGTCAATCATCCACCTCCTAACACTGTTTCTCTCCAAAAAAAACCTACCCTTTTCTGGACAACTTACGTACATTGACTTGCGAATAAGATATAACATCCGTTTATGGCATCTACCTAGCTGATATTACTGATCCCTAACATCATAACCAAAAAGACTAACTAAAAAGAGGGTGGTATCATCCTGCTGGTGACACCAAAATTATATCTAAACTCGCAATAAGAAATGGTTATATCTACCTGCTGGTAATACACTAACACTATATCTAAACGCGAAACGCTGGCATTAAAGAGAGTGGTATCAACCTGCTGGTGACACCCAAATAATATCTAAACTAGCAATAAGAAATGGTTGTATAAACCTGCTGGTGATACACTAACACTATATCTAAATGCGTAACGCTGGCATTAAAGAGAGTGGTATCAGCCTGCTGGTGACACCCAAATAATATCTAAACTCGCAATTAGAAATGGTTGTACGTATCTACCTGCTGGTGGATACACTAACACTATATCTAAACGCGTAACGCTGGCATAAAAAGAGAGCGGTATCAACCTGCTGGTGACACCCTAATAATATCTAAACGCGCAATAACAAATGGTTATATTAACCTGCTGGTGATACACTAACACTATATCTAAATACGGAACGCTGGCATTAAAGAGAGTGGTATCAACCTGCTGGTGACACCCAAATTATATCTAAACTCGCAATAAGAAATGGTTGCATCAACCTGCTGGTGACACTCTATTAATATCTAAACTCGCAATAAGAAATAGTTGTATCATTTTGCTGGTGATACACTAAAACTATGTCTAAACACGTAACGCTGGCATAAAAAGGGAGTGGTATCAACCTGCTGGTGACACCCAAATAATATCTAAACTCACAATAAGAAATGGTTATATTAACCTGCTGGTGATACACTAACATTATATCTAATCGCGTAACGCTGGCATAAAAAGAGAGTGGTATCAACCTGCTGGTGACACCTTGTTAATATCTTAACTCGCAATAAGAAATGGTTGTATCAACCTGCTGGTGATACACTAACACTCTATCTAAACGCGTAACGCTGGCATTAAAGAGAGTGGTATCAACCTGCTTGTGACACCCAAATAATATCTAAACTCGCAATAAGAAATGGTTGTATCAACCTGCTGGTGATACACTAACACTATATCTAAATGCGTAACGCTGGCACAAGAAGAGAGTGGTATCAACCTGTTGGTGACACCCAAATAATATCTAAACTCGCAATAAGAAATAGTTGTATCATTTTGCTGGTGATACACTAAAACTATGTCTAAACGCGTAACGCTGGCATAAAAAGGGAGTGGTATCAACCTGCTGGTGACACCCAAATAATATCTAAACTCACAAAAAGAAATGGTTATATTAACCTGCTGGTGATACACTAACATTATATCTAATCGCGTAACGCTGGCATAAAAAGAGAGTGGTATCAACCTGCTGGTGACACCCAAATTATATCTAAACTCGCAATAAGAAATGGTTGCATCAACCTGCTGGTGACACTCTATTAATATCTAAACTCGCAATAAGAAATGGTTGCATCATTTTGCTGGTGATACACTAACACTACGTCTAAACGCGTAACGCTGGCACAAGAAGAGAATGGTATCAACCTGCTGGTGACACCCAAATAATATCTAAACTCGCAATAAAAAAAGGTTGCATCAACCTGCTGGTGACACCCAAATAATATCTAAACTCGCAATTTGAAATGGTTGTATCTACCTGCGGGTAATACACTAACACTATATCTAAACGCGTAACGCTGGCATTAAAGAGAGTGGTATCAACCTGCTGGTGACACCCAAATTATATCTAAACTCGCAATATGAAATGGTTGTATCTACCTGCTGGTAATACACGACCAATATATCTAAACGCGTAACACTGGCATAAAAAGAGAGTGGTATCAACCTGCTGGTGACACCCTGTTAATATCTAAACTCGCAATAAGAAATGGTTGTATAAACCTGCTGGTGATACACTAACACTATATCTAAATGCGTAACGCTGGCATTAAAGAGAGTGGTATCAGCCTGCTGGTGACACCCAAATAATATCTAAACTCGCAATTAGAAATGGTTGTACGTATCTACCTGCTGGTGGATACACTAACACTATATCTAAACGCGTAACGCTGGCATAAAAAGAGGGCGGTATCAACCTGCTGGTGACACCCTAATAATATCTAAACGCGCAATAAGAAATGGTTATATTAACCTGCTGGTGATACACTAACATTAAATCTAAACGCGTAACGCAGGCATAAAAAGAGAGTGGTATCAACTTGCTGGTGACACCCTGTTAATATCTTAACTCGCAATAAGAAATGGTTGTATCAACCTGCTGGTGATACACTGACACTATATCTAAACGCGTAACGCTGGCATTAAAGAGAGTGGTATCAACCTGCTGGTGTCACCCAAATAATATCTAAATTCGCAATAAGAGAGGTTGTATCAACCTGCTAGTGTTACACTAACACTATACGAGGGTCGTTTGAAAAGTCCGTGCAAAAATAAAAACTACTTAATTTTTTGGGGTAAACCTTTTTTATTTTTCAACATAGTCTCCTTTTAGGCTTATACACTTCGTCCAACGCTGCTCTAGTTTGTTGATCCCTTCCGAATAATAGGATTTGTCCAAGTCTGAAAAATAGCCATTCGTTTCTGCAATCACCTCCTCGTTTGAATAAAATCTTTTTCCCGCCAGCCATTTCTTCATATTGGGGAACAAATAGTAGTCCGAGGGAGCCAAGTCTGGAGAATAGGGGGGATGTGAAACGAGTTGGAACCCTATTTCCATTAATTTTGCGACCACAACTGCTTAGGTGTGAGCTGGTGCGTTGTCGTGATGGAAAAGGACTTTTTTGTGGGCCAATCGTGGGCGTTTTTCTTGCAGCTCGGTTTTCAAACGGTCCAATAACGATGAATAATATGCACCTGTAATAGTTTTACCCTTTTCCAGATAGTCGATGAGGATTATTCCTTGCGAATCCCAAAAGACAGTCGCCATAATCTTTCCGGCCGAAGGAACGGTCTTCGCCTTTTTTGGCGTAGATTCCCCCTTGGTAACCCATTGTTTAGATTGTTCTTTGGTCTCAGGAGTGTAGTGATGTATCCATGTTTCATCCACAGTGACGAAACGACGCTTAAAGTCCTGCGGATTCTTCTGGAACAGCTGCAAACCGTCCTTGCAACACTTCACACGATTTCGTTTTTGGTCAAGCGTGAGCAATCGCGGCACCCATCTTGCGGATAGCTTTGTCATGTCCAAATGTTGATGCAAAATATTATGTACCCGTTCATTCGAGATGCCCACAGCACTAGCAATCTCACGCACCTTCACTCTTCTGTCATCCATCACCATATCATGGATTTTATCAATGATTTCTGGAGTAGTAACCTAAACAGGGCGTCCAGAACGTTCAGCGTCACTTGTGCCCATATGGCCACTCCGAAAATTTTGAAACCACTTATAAACTGTTCTAATCGAAGGTGCAGAGTCACCATAATGTTTATCAAGCTTCTCTTTAGTCTCCTGAGGCGTTTTGCCTTTCATAAAGTAGTGTTTAATCAACACACGAAATTCTTTTTCGTCCATTTTTTGAAAATCACTCGACTTCCTCGATTCAAACGAATGCCAAACACAAAGAAATAGACCGATCTGGCTGAAACTTGGTGTGTGTTCTTCCAAGAGATGCTACTAACTAAACATAACCTCGATACGCGCCAGTAGTGCTATCTCTCTGACTTTGCACGGACTTTTCAAACGACCCTCGTATCTAAATGCGGAACGCAGGCATTAAAGATAGTGGTATCAACCAGCTGGTGACACCTTAATTATATCTAAACTCGCAATAAGAAATGGTTATATAAACCTGCTGGTGATACACTAACACTATATCTAAACGCGTAACGCTGGCACAAAAAGAGAGTGGTATCAACCTGCTGGTGACACCCAAATAATATCTAAACTCGCAATAAAAAATGGTTGCATCAACCTGCTGGTGATACACTAACACTATATCTAAATGCGGCATTAAAGAGAGTGGTATCAACCTGCTGGTGACACCCAAATTATATCTAAACTCGCAATATGAAATGGTTGTATCTACCTACTGGTAATACACTAACACTATATCTAAACGCGTAACGCTGGCATTAAAGAGAGTGGTATCCCTGCTGGTGACACCCAAATAATATCTAAATTCGCAATAAGATAGGTTGTATCAACCTGCTGGTGATACACTAACACTATATCTAAATGCGGAACGCTGGCATTAAAGAGAGTGGTATCAACCTGCTGGTGACACCCAAATAATATCTAAATTCGCAATAAGAAAGGTTGTATCAACCTGCTGGTGATACACTAACACTATATCTAAATGCGGAACGCTGGCACAAAAAGAGAGTGGTATCAACCTGCTGGTGACACCCAAATAATATCTAAACTCGCAATAAAAAAGGTTGTATCAACCTGCTGGTGATACACTAACACTATATCTAAATGCGGAACGCTGGCATTAAAGAGAGTGGTATCAACCTGCTGGTGACACCCAAATAATATCTAAATTCGCAATAAGAAAGGTTGTATCAACCTGCTGGTGATACACTAACACTATATCTAAATGCGGAACGCTGGCATTAAAGAGAGTGGTATCCCTGCTGGTGACACCCAAATAATATCTAAATTCGCAATAAGAAAGGTTGTATCAACCTGCTGGTGATACACTAACACTATATCTAAATGCGGAACGCTGGCATTAAAGAGAGTGGTATCAACCTGCTGGTGACACCCAAATAATATCTAAATTCGCAATAAGAAAGGTTGTATCAACCTGCTGGTGATACACTAACACTATATCTAAATGCGGAACGCTGGCATTAAAGAGAGTGGTATCAACCTGCTGGTGTCACCTTAATTATATCTAAATTCGCAATAAGAAAGGTTGTATCAACCTGCTGGTGATACACTAACACTATATCTAAATGCGGAACGCTGGCATTAAAGAGAGTGGTATCAACCTGCTGGTGACACCCAAATAATATCTAAATTCGCAATAAGAAAGGTTGTATCAACCTGCTGGTGATACACTAACACTATATCTAAATGCGGAACGCTGGCATTAAAGAGAGTGGTATCCCTGCTGGTGACACCCAAATAATATCTAAATTCGCAATAAGAAAGGTTGTATCAACCTGCTGGTGATACACTAACACTATATCTAAATGTGGAACGCTGGCATTAAAGAGAGTGGTATCCCTGCTGGTGACACCCAAATAATATCTAAACTCGCAATAAAAAATGGTTGCATCAACCTGCTGGTGACACCCAAATAATATCTAAACTCGCAAGTTGAAATGGTTGTATCTACCTGCTGGTGATACACTAACACTATATCTAAATGCGGAACGCTGGCATTAAAGAGAGTGGTATCAACCTGCTGGTGACACCCAAATAATATCTAAACTCGCAAGTTGAAATGGTTGTATCTACCTGCTGGTGATACACTAACAGTATATCTAAACGCGTAACGCTGGCATTAAAGAGAGTGGTATCAGCCTGCTGGTGACACCCAAATAATATCTAAACTCGCAATTAGAAATGGTTGTACGTATCTACCTGCTGGTGATACACTAACACTATATCTAAACGCGTAACGCTGGCATTAAAGAGAGTGGTATCAACCTGCTGGTGACACCCAAATAATATCTAAATTCGCAATAAGAGAGGTTGTATCAACCTGCTAGTGATACACTAACACTATATCTAAATGCGGAACGCAGGCATTAAAGATAGTGGTATCAACCAGCTGGTGACACCTTAATTATATCTAAACTCGCAATAAGAAATGGTTATATAAACCTGCTGGTGATACACTAACACTATATCTAAACGCGTAACGCTGGCATTAAAGAGAGTGGTATCAACCTGCTGGTGACACCCAAATAATATCTAAATTCGCAATAAGAGAGGTTGTATCAACCTGCTAGTGATACACTAACACTATATCTAAATGCGGAACGCAGGCATTAAAGATAGTGGTATCAACCAGCTGGTGACACCTTAATTATATCTAAACTCGCAATAAGAAATGGTTATATAAACCTGCTGGTGATACACTAACACTATATCTAAACGCGTAACGCTGGCATTAAAGAGAGTGGTATCAACCTGCTGGTGACACCCAAATAATATCTAAATTCGCAATAAGAGAGGTTGTATCAACCTGCTAGTGATACACTAACACTATATCTAAATGCGGAACGCAGGCATTAAAGATAGTGGTATCAACCAGCTGGTGACACCTTAATTATATCTAAACTCGCAATAAGAAATGGTTATATAAACCTGCTGGTGATACACTAACACTATATCTAAACGCGTAACGCTGGCACAAAAAGAGAGTGGTATCAACCTGCTGGTGACACCCAAATAATATCTAAACTCGCAATAAAAAATGGTTGCATCAACCTGCTGGTGATACACTAACACTATATCTAAATGCGGCATTAAAGAGAGTGGTATCAACCTGCTGGTGACACCCAAATTATATCTAAACTCGCAATATGAAATGGTTGTATCTACCTACTGGTAATACACTAACACTATATCTAAATGCGGAACGCTGGCATTAAAGAGAGTGGTATCAACCTGCTGGTGACACCCAAATAATATCTAAATTCGCAATAAGAAAGGTTGTATCAACCTGCTGGTGATACACTAACACTATATCTAAATGCGGAACGCTGGCATTAAAGAGAGTGGTATCCCTGCTGGTGACACCCAAATAATATCTAAACTCGCAATAAAAAATGGTTGCATCAACCTGTTGGTGACACCCAAATAATATCTAAACTCGCAAGTTGAAATGGTTGTATCTACCTGCTGGTGATACACTAACACTATATCTAAATGCGGAACGCTGGCATTAAAGAGAGTGGTATCAACCTGCTGGTGACACCCAAATAATATCTAAATTCGCAATAAGAAAGGTTGTATCTACCTGCTGGTGATACACTAACACTATATCTAAATGCGGAACGCTGGCATTAAAGAGAGTGGTATCAACCTGCTGGTGACACCCAAATAATATCTAAACTCGCAATAAGAAAAGGTTGTATCTACCTGCTGGTGATACACTAACACTATATCTAAATGCGGAACGCTGGCATTAAAGAGAGTGGTATCCCTGCTGGTGACACCCAAATAATATCTAAATTCGCAATAAGAAAGGTTGTATCAACCTGCTGGTGATACACTAACACTATATCTAAATGCGGAACGCTGGCATTAAAGAGAGTGGTATCAACCTGCTGGTGACACCCAAATAATATCTAAATTCGCAATAAGAAAGGTTGTATCAACCTGCTGGTGATACACTAACACTATATCTAAACGCGTAACGCTGGCATTAAAGAGAGTGGTATCCCTGCTGGTGACACCCAAATAATATCTAAACTCGCAATAAAAAATGGTTGCATCGACCTGCTGGTGACACCCAAATAATATCTAAACTCGCAAGTTGAAATGGTTGTATCTACCTGCTGGTGATACACTAACACTATATCTAAATGCGGAACGCTGGCATTAAAGAGAGTGGTATCAACCTGCTGGTGACACCCAAATAATATCTAAATTCGCAATAAGAAAGGTTGTATCAGCCTGCTGGTGATACACTAACACTATATCTAAATGCGGAACGCTGGCATTAAAGAGAGTGGTATCAACCTGCTGGTGACACCCAAATAATATCTAAATTCGCAATAAGAAAGGTTGTATCAACCTGCTGGTGATACACTAACACTATATCTAAATGCGGAACGCTGGCATTAATGAGAGTGGTATCCCTGCTGGTGACACCCAAATAATATCTAAACTCGCAATAAAAAATGGTTGCATCAACCTGCTGGTGACACCCAAATAATATCTAAACTCGCAAGTTGAAATGGTTGTATCTACCTGCTGGTGATACACTAACACTATATCTAAATGCGGAACGCTGGCATTAAAGAGAGTGGTATCAACCTGCTGGTGACACCCAAATAATATCTAAATTCGCAATAAGAAAGGTTGTATCAACCTGCTGGTGATACACTAACACTATATCTAAATGCGGAACGCTGGCATTAAAGAGAGTGGTATCCCTGCTGGTGACACCCAAATAATATCTAAACTCGCAATAAAAAATGGTTGCATCAACCTGCTGGTAACACCCAAATAATATCTAAACTCGCAAGTTGAAATGGTTGTATCTACCTGCTGGTGATACACTAACACTATATCTAAACGCGTAACGCTGGCATAAAAAGAGAGTGGTATCAACCTGCTGGTGACACCCAAATAATATCTAAACTCGCAATAAAAAATGGTTGCATCAACCTGCTGGTGACACCCAAATAATATCTAAACTCGCAAGTTGAAATGGTTGTATCAACCTGCTGGTGATACACTAACACTATATCTAAACGCGTAACGCTGGCACAAAAAGAGAGTGGTATCAACCTGCTGGTGACACCCAAATAATATCTAAACTCGCAATAAAAAATGGTTGCATCAACCTGCTGGTGACACCCAAATAATATCTAAACTCGCAAGTTGAAATGGTTGTATCAACCTGCTGGTGATACACTAACACTATATCTAAACGCGTAACGCTGGCATAAAAAGAGAGTGGTATCAACCTGCTGGTGACACCCAAATAATATCTAAACTCGCAATAAAAAATGGTTGCATCAACCTGCTGGTGACACCCAAATAATATCTAAACTCGCAAGTTGAAATGGTTGTATCAACCTGCTGGTGATACACTAACACTATATCTAAACGCGTAACGCTGGCACAAAAAGAGAGTGGTATCAACCTGCTGGTGACACCCAAATAATATCTAAACTCGCAATAAAAAATGGTTGCATCAACCTGCCGGTGATACACTAACACTATATCTAAATGCGGAACGCAGGCATTAAAGAGAGTGGTATCAACCTGCTGGTGACACCCAAATTATATCTAAACTCGCAATAAGAAATGGTTCTATCAACCTGCTGGTGATACACTAACACTATATCTAACCGCGTAACGCTGGCACAAGAAGAGAGTGGTATCAACCTGCTGGTGACATCCAAATAATATCTAAACTCGCAATAAAAAATGGTTGCATCAACCTGCTGGTGACACCCAAATAATATCTAAACTCGCAATTTGAAATGGTTGTATCTACCTGCTGGTGATACACTAACACTATATCTAAACGCGTAACGCTGGCATTAAAGAGAGTGGTATCAACCTGCTGGTGACACCCAAATAATATCTAAACTCGCAATTTGAAATGGTTGTATCTACCTGCTGGTAATACACTAACACTATATCTAAACGCGTAACGCAGGTATTAAAGAGAGTGGTATCAACCTGCTGGTGACACCCAAATTATATCTAAACTCGCAATAAGAAATGGTTATATCAACCTGCTGGTGATACACTAACACTATATCTAAACGCGTAACGCTGGCACAAGAAGAGAGTGGTATCAACCTGCTGGTGACACCCAAATAATATCTAAACTCGCAATCAAAAATGGTTGCATCAACCTGCTGGTGACACCCAAATAATATCTAAACTCGCAATTTGAAATGGTTGTATCTACCTGCTGGTAATACACTAACACTATATCTAAACGCGTAACGCTGGCATTAAAGAGAGTGGTATCAACCTGCTGGTGACACCCAAATAATATCTAAACTCGCAATAAAAAATGGTTGCATCAACCTGCTGGTGACACCCAAATAATATCTAAACTCGCAAGTTGAAATGGTTGTATCTACCTGCTGGTGATACACTAACACTATATCTAAATGCGGAACGCTGGCATTAAAGAGAGTGGTATCAACCTGCTGGTGACACCCAAATAATATCTAAATTCGCAATAAGAAAGGTTGTATCAACCTGCTGGTGATACACTAACACTATATCTAAATGCGGAACGCTGGCATTAAAGAGAGTGGTATCCCTCCTGGTGACACCCAAATAATATCTAAACTCGCAATAAAAAATGGTTGCATCAACCTGCTGGTGACACCCAAATAATATCTAAACTCGCAAGTTGAAATGGTTGTATCTACCTGCTGGTGATACACTAACACTATATCTAAACGCGTAACGCTGGCATAAAAAGAGAGTGGTATCAACCTGCTGGTGACACCCAAATAATATCTAAACTCGCAATAAAAAATGGTTGCATCAACCTGCTGGTGACACCCAAATAATATCTAAACTCGCAAGTTGAAATGGTTGTATCAACCTGCTGGTGATACACTAACACTATATCTAAACGCGTAACGCTGGCATAAAAAGAGAGTGGTATCAACCTGCTGGTGACACCCAAATAATATCTAAACTCGCAATAAAAAATGGTTGCATCAACCTGCTGGTGACACCCAAATAATATCTAAACTCGCAAGTTGAAATGGTTGTATCAACCTGCTGGTGATACACTAACACTATATCTAAACGCGTAACGCTGGCACAAAAAGAGAGTGGTATCAACCTGCTGGTGACACCCAAATAATATCTAAACTCGCAATAAAAAATGGTTGCATCAACCTGCCGGTGATACACTAACACTATATCTAAATGCGGAACGCAGGCATTAAAGAGAGTGGTATCAACCTGCTGGTGACACCCAAATTATATCTAAACTCGCAATAAGAAATGGTTCTATCAACCTGCTGGTGATACACTAACACTATATCTAACCGCGTAACGCTGGCACAAGAAGAGTGTGGTATCAACCTGCTGGTGACATCCAAATAATATCTAAACTCGCAATAAAAAATGGTTGCATCAACCTGCTGGTGACACCCAAATAATATCTAAACTCGCAATTTGAAATGGTTGTATCTACCTGCTGGTGATACACTAACACTATATCTAAACGCGTAACGCTGGCATTAAAGAGAGTGATATCAACCTGCTGGTGACACCCAAATAATATCTAAACTCGCAATTTGAAATGGTTGTATCTACCTGCTGGTAATACACTAACACTATATCTAAACGCGTAACGCAGGTATTAAAGAGAGTGGTATCAACCTGCTGGTGACACCCAAATTATATCTAAACTCGCAATAAGAAATGGTTATATCAACCTGCTGGTGATACACTAACACTATATCTAAACGCGTAACACTGGCACAAGAAGAGAGTGGTATCAACCTGCTGGTGACACCCAAATAATATCTAAACTCGCAATCAAAAATGGTTGCATCAACCTGCTGGTGACACCCAAATAATATCTAAACTCGCAATTTGAAATGGTTGTATCTACCTGCTGGTAATACACTAACACTATATCTAAACGCGTAACGCTGGCATTAAAGAGAGTGGTATCAACCTGCTGGTGACACCCAAATTATATCTAAACTCGCAATAAGAAAAGGTTGTATCTACCTGCTGGTAATACACTAACACTATATCTAAACGCGTAACGCTGGCATTAAAGAGAGTGGTATCAACCTGCTGGTGACACCCAAATAATATCTAAATTCGCAATAAGAAAAGGTTGTATCAACCTGCTGGTGATACACTAACACTATATCTAAATGCGGAACGCTGGCATGAAATGAGAGTGGTATCAACCTGCTGGTGACACCCAAATAATATCTAAACTCACAATAAGAAATGGTTGTATCATTTTGCAGGTGATACACTAATACTATGTGTAAACGCGTACCGCTGGCATAAAAAGGGAGTGGTATCAACCTGCTGGTGACACTCTATTAATATCTAAACTCGCAATCAGAAATGGTTGTATCATTTTGCTGGTGATACACTAACACTATGTCTAATCGCGTAACGCTGGCATAAAAAGGGAGTGGTATCAACCTGCTGGTGACACCTAAATAATATGTAAACTCACAATAAGAAATGGTTGTATCATCCTGCTGGTGATACACTAACACTATGTCCTAACGCGTATAGCTGGCATAAAAAGAGAGTGGTATCAACCTGTTGGTGACACTCTATTAATGTCTAAACTCGCAATAGAAATGGTTATATCATCCTGCTGGTGATACACTAACATTAACTAACACTATATCTAAACGCGTAACGCTGCTATAAAAAGTGGAGAGGTATCATGGTAATGATGGTTATCCCGTAATATAATTCCTTAACTCGTCATAGTGGCCCTAAAGTAGTGTACTATTAACCTGACGGTGATGTGCTCGCATTGTATCTAATAGTTTACTTAGTTTACTAAAGTATCTATGGTGCTTTGTATCGTACAGCCTAATTTAAATTTTACTTTTCATTTAACTTATTCACCGATTTCGCCTTTTATCATTAAGAATTTATATTAATTTTGAGGTTCGTCTCTTTAGTATTATCAGATTAATAACTTAATGCCTGATTTCTAGTTGGTATAATTTTCTTTAAATTTGTGCAACATTGTTCTCGCAATAGCCCGCCTATTTTGAAGAATTGGTATTGAAATTGACGTTTTATCCAACAATATTGTTTTAATTATTTCCTATAGTTGGTAAGCTGGTACTTTGTTTCTTCCTAAGAGTTATTCTTTAACATAGAACGGTACTAAGGTACTAGTTCTCGAAGTGATAAGGTTTTATCATTCCGATGGTAGTACCACATATTAAAGTGGTGGTAATGATTTAGAATCACACAAGTAGAATATTTGTCCTAACACAGAATCTTTCTAGTGAGTAATCTCGATTTGGAAGTTTCGATCATGTTTCTGTTTGGAGTAAGTAACTTGATTCAAAATAGTACTGTTCTCTTTTTACAATTGAATTCACCGATATGTTGATTGTACGCTAATTTTAAATCAAAATTATTTGTTTATTTATGGTGTTATGAACAACTTTTTTTGTCTTTCTAGTTGTACGTTTGTGAACTGCTTTTGTTGTTATGTGGGTGTTAATCATTAAACTGGGCATTTATGTAATTGTGCGTACAATATTTTAGAAAGCTAATAATATACATAAAAAAACATAAACAAATAAAACACTTATTATTTGTTTCCGGTTTGTCCTCTGAGTTTTTTTAAGTTTATAATTAGGTTACTATACATTTATTAAAATCGCCTTTTTTGTCACATCTAAATTTGTGACAATGGCAAAGTGGGGAGGTTGCAGCGGTTGGGGGAGGTTTCACTTTCACAAAATGAGTGTAGAGAGAGCCCCTCGAAAAGTCTATGGAAGACACCCAGGTGGAGGAAGACCTAAAGGTCGGCCATGGTTACGGTTGGCTGTAGGATTTGAAGGCGGATCTGCAGATGATGGGTGGTCAGACAGTAGAGTAGCAAAGCCACGGACAGAGATGATTGAGACTTCCTGCTAAAGGAGGCAAAGGCCCTGCAAGGGCTGTAGCGCCAAAGGAAGAAATAGAGGAAGAAGATGGCCCAGACAAACAGACCGTTATCGCACAAAATTGTGTTTAACAGGTCTCCTGAGGGTGTGGCTGTCATTCCTATTCCTAGGGGAATGATGGGGCAAAACTGTGGTCCCCACTTTGGTGAAATTTCCATGCAAAGGGTAAAAAAAGGAAAAGAAAAAACAAATGCAATTTGAAGTACGAATAATTTGTATACTTCATTCCCCTGTTCCCAAATCTGATCACTTTTGGGGAATCGCAGACTCAGAGGACCTTTTATATTCTCTTGAATATACTATCCTAATTCGCCTACATATTAATAACAAAATAAACAAATAAAATTAAGGAAGAAACACTTATCTTTTACTTGTTCTGCTTCTCTCGAACTTGAAGTTCCGAAGAAGGATGTTAATAGTGGCCATATAAATGTATAAATTTAAATAATTATAATTCCAAAAAAAAAAAAATATTAATAAAAATTATCATGGACATAGAAATTAATATATTCTTACGTACTAAAGATAAATTTATTGATTGTTTAGTTGATTTTTATCGGTAATGGTCGATTAAGAAATTCTCGAAAGCCGTTAAAAGTATAAATGATTCGAAACGATTCCCAGCTGCTCCCAAAAATAATAATCTATATTAAAAATATTATATAACATAAAACGTTAAAAGCCTGCGGAATAAAATATATTAAACAAACAAATAAATAAAGCATATTGGAATTATAATTTTTGTTGTATTTTTACTTTATTATATATATATATTTTTTTTTAAAATATCTCATTTAAGAGAACTGACACATATTTATATGGAACCACTATCAACTCCTCCTGTTGAATGCTGGAATGTCAGGTTACTGGATTGATGTCTTCATATCGTCATCATCACTGGACACTTGACACAGTTTAAAAAGATATATGAACGCAAAAATACTGTAACGCTTTTCTTTTCTTTTTGTGACGGAATTTTGAAAAACCGAAATACTTTTATGAACGCACTATTTAAAAAGAATTATTTGTTAAAACCAGAAAATATTCACGTGGCAATCACTTCCGAAAATTTAACACTACCGCACTTGCTGAAATTAAAAACAAATATATTATAATAAAATACATAATTAAATTGCTTTACAGAAATAATTAAATATTTTTTTAAAAAAAGTAAATACAATTTTATTAAAAAAAGAAATTATTTTTGAATTTAGGGTAGGAGAAGATTAGCAGTGGTACGAGTAATGTAATGGTGGATATCACACTCAGGGGGGGCGCTATTGCGAAATGACTGGCCCAACAAGTTCTTAAAAAGTTTTACATTTATCATAGAGATGGGATTGGCTAAGCGATTAGTGCTGTTAGATTTCCACGCGGAGATCCCGGTATTCGGTAGCTCTTAGGTTTTCACTCTCTAGGATTTCTAACAGCTTATTGTCTTACACACAAACTCAGACAAATGGTGATTGAAATTTGACACCAACATTATCCTCCCCTTACTAGGGATGTAAGAGGGGATAAAACAAAGAATTATTGGCAGAAAAAAAATTTTTCCCCTCTAAATTTTCATGACAAATTATTTATATTTATTTTTCTCTGCTAATTATAAGTATGGTGATCGACTAAAAGATTCAATTCACAAAGCATCCAGCATTGACAGTCAAAAAATACTTCGAAAACATGTATCCCCTACGTCATAAAGACCTTAAAAAACGTTTCTTCTCAAAATTTCATTCCTCAATAACAGCTCATTCTAATCCTTTAAACGAACATCTATCTTTTACCGTAATACCAGCTAATACTCCAAGGAGTTCGAACAGAAGATGTCCTCGCGATTTACTCTTTTCGTGAAAGTAGTGTAGTAAGTCCATCGATAATAGAATGAATCCTCTAGGAGCCATTTCAAATAATTCTGACATAGCGCTATCATGTGCCAAACTTACTTGCAGCAATTGTTGTAGTTGTAAATTTCAATAAATAATATAAAAGTTGTTGATCTGAATGCATTTATGTAAATTATAACATTAGAGTAGGAGGTATTTTCCAAAAATTAAATATAGAATAGTTAGATGGTTGAATTATAGCTAAATACTGTTTCCTAATTTTAAAGTCTGTAGTTCCCATATTTCTTAAAACTAACAGACAGGATGTTATTAATTTGGTACAGTAAGAAGGGCTTAAGTCAAAAGTTAGAAAAATAAACATTTTTCTAACCAATCGCATACAACTAAACGCTCTATGACTGTTTAGAGTGGGGACATTATTTTCGCAGTTGCTGTTCTGTCTTCCAACCACGTTGATAGCAGGGATGTCCCAATTTAAAAGTTTATTGAAATGTTAAGTTTTTAAATTCTACACGTTATTTTCTTTCAAGTTATTTGCTTTTATTGTGTTTATTATCATGATATTCGACTAATTGGAGGAATGCAGTCTTTTTTGCTATCCAAAGCCTTGAGAGTTGTCTAGTTCTTGTGTGTTTCTGGCGAGGTTATGCAAATAAGTTGTGTTCAGTATAAAATGTTTTTAAATTGCAATTTTAGTGTTTTTAAAATTTTGAAACATGAATTGTTAAGTTTTGTTCAAAATGAATGGATAATATTTAACGATATGGAATTAGCCGCAAGGAAAATTATTCATGTAAGTTTAGTTTTTGTTTATATTTTCTAAATTATTGGGTTTTCACTGGAAATACACTTTTATTGGGGGAGTTTTCTGTGTCGGAAAAGTTGATTTTTTGAAAATGTATAGCTGTAAAGAAATCTCGAGACTGTTATGTGTTGGTGGTTCCCTCACAAGACAGTAAATATAAAAAAAATTCCCTAATTAATGAAAAAATGAAGGCAATTGAGTTACTGTTCACTCTATTACCCGGGAAAATTCAATATGGCTTCTCGAAGAAATAATAATTTTGTAGAGTGAAAATAATTCAACTGAAAACTTTTTTAAAAAAAATACGATAAAAACTGTAAAATAATAGTTTGATAATCCAACTTAATTTTTTTTTTTATCCGGTTGATTTTAAGCGAGAGAAAGAGAAAAGAGAGAGGATAATTAATATGCTAGGCAGAACCCTAAGTATTAAACCATATTGAAGTGTTGAACAAGAGTGTTTGACAGAAGTGTGTGGACTTCGTAATATTAATTGAAAGTAAATTCTGAATTTAAATAAAAACAGCTTACCAAAATTATCACGTTATTCAATCGATTTTTTTTTTTGCGGAAGATTTCCCAACTATTTTCATATAAACTTTGCAGTTCAAATGCAGAATTATTAATTGTATTTCATTTTTTAATTGTCCAATTGCCTCTTTAGAACAAATTCTTTCAAGAAAATTTAATGACTTAAATTGTGACGTAAGAGGAAGTCATGTGAGTGTTCACTTCAGATTTTTTTCTCGTGAATTTATTTTAAAGAAAATTTGAAAATTCAGAAAAATTGGGGGAGAAAATCAATAGTTTTAATAACTAATGCACTTGCAACAACTTCTTCGATTCAATTCAATAAACTTAAAATGGTTTAATAAAATAAATTAATCTAATGAAAAGAGGTTTTAGAATTGGACCCTTTAAGTGTACTAGTTTTGCTCTGTCATTCCATCAGGAGATGAGGTCTCTTCTAAGTTCTTCATTTTTCCTATTAATTCTTTGGAAAATGAGGGGGGACGGCTTTTTGGAGGATTTTGAGTTTAGGACACCCTTTCTCGTTACCCTTAATTTTTATTAAATCAATTCATTTCTATATTCATAAAAAGTTGTAAAGAATATTTTTAAAAAATATATATCACCTAATTCGACATTTATCTAGCAGAATTTAATGTCTTAGTCCTGTTTTTCTATATAATTTTTCTTAATTTTTGGGAATAAAAATTCCACTCTGTTCTATTCCATAATAATCTTTTGTATAGTATTCCTTTTTCTTCTTTCTGTTTAATGTTTGAAGTTTTTTAAATTTTTTACTAAATTTCCTTCATTGATCAAATATTCCCACTAGTACCTGTATTCCAGGTTATTTTCAATTTTTTCCCCACTTGAATCTTGGTTGTTTTAATCCATTTTTTAAGGGTATGATTCATTCCCATAGAAGATTAAATCAACTCAGACTTCGGAAGGGGGAAAAAATGAAAATAACTTCGAATATTGGGCACAAATGGGACGCACCTTACCATGTAGGGAATTAATACAGAATAGAAAACTCTATACATTAAAAAGTGACAAAAAATTCAAATAGAGGAGAAGATCCATCTTAAAAAATAAGCAAAGTTATTATAGTAAAATACGACTAAGAAATTAACTTTGCTTGAAAAATGGCAACAAATCTAAGTTGCGTTGTTCCAAGTAGGTCGAAATATTGCAAATTCAAGTATAATTAGATAAGAAAAAAGACAAAAAAATAATTGTGTACTCATAATTTTTTTTATATTTAATAAAAAAAAAATCTGTAAAATAAATAAAAACCATTTTTAAAAATAAACTATAATTCCAGACTCTTGGCGAGTATTTCCGATGGTTCCGGTCGCATCACTCTACCCCACCCCCCAATATCATGAAATAAATTTATTTGCCAACGATAGACCTTGACCATCTGGGCTACCTAAGTTCAGATTGCTCTGGATTAATCAGTACATTATTCCAGAACAATCCTGTGTGAATGATTGGCTATCATTGGGAAAAGTAGATGTTGGAAGGTCCAGGTAAAAAAAAAGTAGGTACATAGTAATGAAAGAGATCTTGATGAGGATCAGCCAATAAAAAAAAAGAAAGGATATTTCTTTATATTACCAACGTTTCAACAACAAAGTGTTGCCCTGTCTGTGGCAAAAGTTATGGAAAACTTTCCACATAAAATGAGATGGTAATATATTTTGGATTTTCCAATTTGGAAATGAAAATATATTACTAACTCTATTTTCGCTTAACTTCAGGGAAATTTGTTCTTGAAACTATAGAATTAAGGAACACAAAAAATATTCTTTTTACAGATCCTTGGCAAGTCATATTTTGACTAATTGATATAAATATTTTATTATTTCTATTTTTTTTTTCTTATTTCTTTATATATCCATTTTCAAAATTAATGATTGATTTTTAAGTTTACAAAAATTGATCTTATTTTAGGCCGTAACAGCTAGTTAGGAATTGAATTTATGAATCAATCCTAACATTATGTTCAGACCTAAAATTTCAATTATTGCAATACTATCAGACAATCTAAGGGTCTGAGGAAGAAAAACGTTTTAATTTTGAAAATACTATATAAAGAAAATATTTAAAAAAAAAAAATAGAAAAATCATAGATTTATCAAATAGTTTTTTCCTCTTACTTTGATACATTTTTTTTTGAGACCATTTTGTGGGATGAATCAGGATCATATTCTCCATGTTGAATCAATTAACAAACTTGCAATAGAAAAATACTCCCATCTGAAATTAGAATTAAATATTAATAAAAAATGCAAAATATATATATATTTATTAATTTTTATTTTTTATTATGCTAAAATGTATTAAATATTGTAAAAAAATAATTTAAAAAAATTTAAATTTAAAAATACGTAAAAAGTACATTTTTTTTTTATCTTACCTTCGGTTTTTCTTCTTAGGAAAAACTTAATTTTTGTTTTCATCTTTTCTCGAGCTCTTATCTTTTCTGAAATAATACAAATAATTAGAAAACACAAAACGTTATTGAAAAGATTGAGTACTAACACTTTTTACTTGGATTATTGCAGAATTAGTGAGACAAAATAAATTTTAAAAAATTCTTTAAATCACGGGAATTAACGTGAGGGACCTATTTTAGATTTTGGAATAAAAAATTAATAACTAGCAAATTATAGTAAAATATTAATAAAAAGGTGAATTATAAACATTTTAAATTTGGATTTTTTAAGAATCAGTTAGACAAAATCGAAACTTAACAATTTTAAGATGGACAGACCTAAGATTTCAATTATTGCAATACTATCAGACAATGTAAGGATCTAAAAAATGAACACTTTAATTCTGAAAATTCAAAAAAAATAGAAAAACAAATTTATAATTATTTTCCACTTACATTGATACTTTTTATTTTGGTGACCATTTTGAGGGATGAATCAGGATCATATTCTCCATGTCGAATAAATTAACTAAAGTGTTGCAATAGAAAAATGCTCCCATCTGAAATTAGAATTATATATTAATAAAAACTGCATCAATTTAATTTATGTATATAAAAATTCGTAAATTTATTAAACAATGCAAAAAATTTAAATTTTTAAAAACTACATAAAAAGTGAAATTACTTTATGTTGGATCTTACCTTTGGGCTTTTCTTCTTAGGAAATTTGTTTTATTTTTTTTCCTGCTCCTAATTTTTTCTGAAATAATTTTATACATTTTATATTAATAAAAGGAATAAGTATTAATATTTTCTAGTTGGATTTTTAAAGAATTAGGGAGAGAAAGTAAAAAACAAAAAATTCTTTAACTCACGGGAATTAGCGTGAGGGGACCTATTTCAGATTTTAGTATAAAAAATGAATAACTCTAGCAAATTATAGTAAAATATTAATAAAAAGGTGAATTATTAACACTTTTTAGTTGGATTTTTAAGAAAAAAGAATAAATAAATTATTTAAAAAAAATATATTTTACGGAAAATTGCGTGAGGGGTCCGATTTTCTTTTTGTAATGAAAATTGAATAAATCCATTAAATTATCGCAAAAAATTTATAAAAGGATAAAGTATGAACATTTTTTAGTTGGATTATTAAAGAATTTGCAAAGGAAAATGGGGAAAAAATTAAAAATCACGGAAGATTGCGCAATAGGTCCGATTTTCACTTTTTTAAATAAAAAAAGAAAATTAATAAAAAAATATTTTAAATAGTTAATATTGAGTGGATTAAACATTTTGGGAAAGTTTTTGGGATTGGAAGTTGTGAAAACAAGTTTAAAAAGTAATTTAAAAAAAATGAAATTCAATTCCATTTGGCTGGCCATATTGGAATTCTCTCTCAGTCAAATTGGAATTTTCTTTAAA
The DNA here is from genome assembly GCF_049639745.1 of Rhodnius prolixus. Lineage (NCBI taxonomy): Eukaryota > Metazoa > Arthropoda > Insecta > Hemiptera > Reduviidae > Rhodnius > Rhodnius prolixus. The sequence continues at coordinate 10,563,398 of NW_027411582.1, forward strand.
CACATTTTTCTAATATCAATCAATGGTAAAATGTGCAAAATTATAGATCACTTTAAAGCTTATAACACAATAAACAAGTTTTAAGTAAAATTAGCTGGGAATTGGGACATTTTTCCTATTAATTAATTTATTCAATTTGGCTGGCCATATTGGATTCTCTCTCAGTCAAATTGAATTTTCTTTAAACACATTTTTCTAATATCAATCAATGGGAAAATATGGAAAATTATATATCACTTTGTAGCTTATAACACAATAAACAAGTTTTAAGTAAAATTAGCTGGGAATTGGGATATTTTTTCTATTAATTAATTTAAAAAAACGACTTACAGCAGGGCTGATCTTCACAGGTCCAGAGCAGGCAGGAGAAGGGGGCTTTCCACTTGCTACGACAGCCTCTTGTCTTAGCTTCAATTAAAAAAAAAATTGTTTTTAAACGAGAAAATTTATACATATTCTATTGTAAAAAAATGAGAAAGAATTTCTGATATGGTCTTTTTTAAAAATTATACATTAATAAACTCAATATTCAGGGATTATTTTTTTGTATTGTCACTTGATGTTGAAGTTTTATGTGTATGAATATTACATACATACGTGGACCAATCAGAATTGATCTTTTATTTAGGAAGTATTTAGCAAATAAAAGGAAGCTTTTAGATTTATTTTGTGACGTAATAGATTTATAAAGGCTGTGTTTTTTTCTTAAGTACAAGTAAATGGAAAAATAAATGGCTGACTTAAAACTTGAATTTTAAATAATAATTTAATTAATGTGTTTTTCCTAAAGATGAAAGAAATGATTATCTATTATTTAAATTGGATCAAATTTATTCATTTAAAAAGTAGAAAATATTAATTGAACTAAATAGTAACAAGGATTCTAATTATTAGTTATAATTATTCAAAAAAATTAAAATGAAATGATTAAATTTAATTATGTAAGTAAATATTTTATTTCACTTTTTTTAAAAAAATAAAACCCCAATTTATTCTTAATTTCTCATTTATTTTTTAAATTTTACGAAATTATTGGGTTGGTGAGGGAGGGGAAGCTTGAATTAAAACAAAAGAAAATCATTAAATGGAGGCTGAGCAAATTAATATAATATATTTTGCAAAGATAAATTAATATTTTTCAGTAATAAATTGAAATAAGATAATGGTATCAGTATAAAATAATAATAATTAATTCTAAAGTTGTGCTTGCTCGCCCATTTAATTGTTTTTTGTCCAAAAGAGACACATTTTTTTTAAATGACTTTTTACTATGCAACCATTTATGTAGGTAGATATTGAAATGAAAATTTAACACCCTACAAAGATGAAGATACGTAACTTATTTCATTATAATTTTCTTTAATAATTATTTCAAGTTATTTTAGAGATTTTTTTTAATTATCAAAAAGTGGTGGGGATAGGAATTATTGGAAATGGTTCTAGTGGAGTGTAATTCCAGTGGTAACTCTATTTGTGAAAATATAAATTAACAATAAAACGTAAATGAAAATTCGAATATAATTAATTATTACTAATTAAAAATTATTTTTTTTTGTTTTAAAGATTATATGGAGATTTGCTGATTCACATTTCAAAGGGAAAACTGCTATTTCATCACAGCTAATTGGTTTCTAAATACTAATTTATCTATTAAATTAATTTTTGGAACAATTTCATTAAGAAAAAGGTATTCATTTTTGGATATAGTTTTAATATTATCTATTCCTCTAAAATCGTTGAGAAGTGCATGCCGTAAATTGTGAATGAATTTTTTTAGTTTGTACACGTCAAGCACCTTGCATTTTGGTGCAGTATGTGTCATTTGATCTTAACGGCTACAAAAAAAAATGTAGTTCTTTTTCTAGCAATTGACTTTTGGAGCACTGACTCAGCTCGGTAAGACCATAGCCTGGAATTTTTAGTTTAATCTTTGAAGAATGATCCTGTGTAACATTGATTCTGCTCAGAAAGAAAGTACATTACAGATTGTTTATCTCCGAACCTGAGGCTAAGTCTTTTTGGGTACCCCATAAGAACCATTACCTATAGACTATTTGAGGTAGTTTCTTCTCTTTAACTCCTTGGATTTTTTTTAACAGAATGAGAAGTGAGAAATTTAAAATTGTGTTTGTTTAAATTGAAATTAATTTCTATTCATCATTATTGGTGAATATTTTAGAGCAATGGGAGCATTTTTGTTCCTATTAGCTCCTCAAATGCAATTCTGTTGATAGCAGTTGGCTTTTGGACCCTGCATGGATACAGTATCTTGGAATACTGAGTATCCAATTGTAGAGACTGACCCTGTGGACCAGTGAGCTGTGTGTGATAGGGGTACTTTGGAACTAGTTCAACCCAGCCCTGGAGATTGACCCTTTGGAGCATACTGCAGAACTTTAGGGCAGTGGAGTCCTTTTTACTACCAGATCTATGAACTACAGACACAGTTTCTTCTTAGTCAACGGAAGCTTATCTGATTAACAAAAAAAAAGTGAGAAATTAAAAATGCTTACTAGTTTTTTAAAATAAAATTTTCTTTGAAATTGTTGATGAATTTTGATTAAAGCAATGGGCGCTTATTGCTCCTATTAGCTCCGAAAATTGAATTCTGTTACCAGAAATTTGCTTTTGGACTACTAACACAGTTTGGGATTGGTTTGCCAGCCCTGAACAAGATTGACTTTTTTGAGTTTTGCTACTGAACAGTAGACAGCGCAGGCCAGATAATTTAACTATTAGCTGCAGGTTTTTCCTTCCTTTTCCCCTGCATTCTGCAGCCTTTACATCTTAAGCTTTCCGCACATCATCATGAAGGTTATAATGTATTGTTCATTGGCACTTCATTTATTTATTTATTTATTGTACATACTTATAAAGATTATTTATCTATCTACCTAACATTGAACTATTAGGATTCAGGTTAAACCACGGATTCTTCCACAGCTTAAGCTGTGAGAAAAGCAAATATCCTCATTAATTGTTTAGGAATAAGTTTTAAATTAAATTTATAGTTGCATTTCTATTACAATCAATAACTTCTTGTTCTTACCTAGTTGAAAAATATTTATTTCACATGTTACCTAAAGAATAATTTTTCCATTCTTGTAATTCAAAATAAGTTAAGGAATCTGTACGTATGTAGAGCAGAAAACTGTATTGCCCAAAAAATAATACTTACACTTTTGTGTAGGATTGGGAAACAATTATTTGGCGAAGCAGGTATAGTTGTCCAAATGTTTGGATTTGGATGTGTAGAGAACGCCGTTGGATAGATTTACAAAAAGCTGCTAGCTGAATAACCCGGAAGGTATCAGCAAGGTGACCACAAGGAAGATCTTGCGGCGCAGGTGTAAGCATGTAAAGCCGAAGAAGGAGACGAATTTAGGAAGAACTAGCGAGTGCTGCTTCTAACGACTATTGTCTCAGTTCAGTTAAGTGAAAAGAAATACAAATTCTTAAAACTGTGCTATGATAAGGGCAGAATCTTTTCTAACTCTTATTAGGAATAACCCAGCAATTACAATAATCAATAATGGGTATAAAATTAATGATATTTATTTATAAATTATAAAATCCGTCTAATTTACAGCAAAACCATTTTTATATGAAAGAACTGCATTTGAAACGGAAACTAACAAAGAAGAAGTCAGCAGAAATGTTACAGAACTTCGGCTTTTTAAGTTGCATTAGTTAATTACATATTAATTCAAAGAATATGTTGACTTTTTATTAGAACTAAAATGAATCATAAAATGCATATAATTAGAAATATCTTCTTTTTTCTTTAGAAATTTTTTGTATTTTATTCTGGAGAATGATGCAAATTCTCAAGTCTTTTTGCACATTTTTTATACAAATTTATTAAAATAGGAATTTGATGAGCTGAAATGAGGGGAGATGGCATGCAGTATGGATGCTGGAGAGGTTTTTTTATTGTTTCTTCATATCTTGGTGAAGCGCGGATGATCTCACATCACAGACTGCTTTTTGAAATATGCTGAAATCTCGGGGTTATTTTTGGTCATAACTCTATAGCTGGAGATTATTTCAGTTTAAATTTCGAAGTAAGTAAATTATAATTTTTGCTAATGATGATACAGTGTTCCTTTATTCAAAAAAAATGGTCTTTCAATCATCGTAATGAAAAAACTGATTTTTAGAATATGAGTGTGGTGTCAAGCACACCTATGCCATTGCAAATCTCTTTAGATTCTGTAATAGATATGTAATTGAGTTCTAGAATATTTAGAATCTGAAAGAGGAATATCTTGATAATTTAGGCACTCAGTTCAGAGACTGAAAACAAATCGTTTATGTATTTGATACATTTGTGCATAAACATATGCATCCACAACAAGTTTTCCCGCTGGAGACAGAGATTCACAGGTGTTATTAGCTACATTTAACTAATCAACAGAAGGAATATTGTAGTCACCTGCAATGAACGCTTTGTTGATGACTTAGATGACTGAATTATAGGTTCATTGGTCATGCAATGTTGTTGATAATCCTGCAGAGCTGAAGCAGGTGGAATGTAGACCGCACCAATAAGTATCGATTCTGACTCAAACTTAAGTGTTAACAAATTGTTGTTCTATAGAGTTCGAACGTAGCTTCGTTTGTTCTTTTTAACAGCAATTTAGACTCCACCACCAGATTTTTCGTAGCTAGTATCACATGATCTGTCCATCCTATAAATGTTATATCTATCCCAGGGGTCGGCAACCCGTGGCTCTTTTAACCCAATTGTGTGGCTCTTCAGCCTGCCCAAAATATATTGTATATTTTAATTTTATTGAAACGAATGAAAATTCCATTTATTAAAGGTATTTTTTCAAAAATAATTTTAAATGTGATAGGTTCGAAATTGAATAGAATTATACAATATCAAAATAAAGTACTTGACTTATATTGTAAGACTGCCGCCTTTTCATTCGTTAAGTTATTATTTATTTGTTTATTTACTTTGCAATATGTGAAAATAATATATAAAACATTTAAATGTTATTGAATATCACAAAATAATAATTTGCGAATACAAATGATCTACAGAGTTATTTACACTATCATCCTTGCGGCTCTTGGTAAGATTTATTAAAATTATTTAAGAAGAAATAGCTCTCCACTTAAAATAGGTTGCCGACCCCTGATCTATCCAATTCAAGTGCAGAAGTATTTATATTGCTATTTAAGTTGGTTTCAGTCAATAAAATTATGTATACATAAGTTGACAAACTATTTTAGATTATTACATAATTTGGTTCTTATTCTATCTGCATTTTGTTAATAGATTTGTAACTGGGTATTTAGTAGTTGTTTTTACAGTTTGTGAATTTCCTCGTAACTTATTTCTTATTTATATCCGTTTCTCGAGCTTTAATTCTTTCTTCCAACATGATACCTAACTTTCGCGAAAATAGCGTTTTCCATTAGCGTTGAATCTTTATTATATAAGTCCCTTTGTTGAGGTACATTAGCTAGCATCCAACGCCTTTGCCTTAATATTATATAGGCTGTAGTTTCGTTTTCAAATATTATTTTAAGTGGTCTAATTCTCTTTTCAATTGGTTTACCTAATCTAAAAGTGGTTAGTACAAAGTTAACTCACTTACCCCAGCGGATTTAACGAGCATTTCAACTTGATTTTTATTATTACTTTTCATTTCTCTGTTATCACCTCTTTCAATCACAGGCAGATTAAAAATAATTAGTTTGCTTTTTGTAGTAATTCTCAAAAATTCCCTTTTAAATTCGAATGATCTCTTTTGAGATTTTGACTTTTTTTAAAAAAAAGAAAAGTGTAGAATGATGACGCATCTATAATTAATTGAATAACGATGGTTGTTTAAAATTAGAGGATAGTTACCCTCTTAATTATAATCCTCTTTTTATTCCTGAGGTTTAGCCGTTTTCTTTCTGTAACTTTTGGGAACAACTCCGCCTCTCGGGTAAGACTTTAAGAACCGAAGCTCGAAACTATCTCAGAAATACGTGGTGGGTACTTTTTTAGGTGATTCAAAGATGTATTTCAGTATCACGGAGGATCATTAATGGTTTTGCGTCATGATTTTATCGAAAATATTTATTTATTTTTTTGTTTTCATTTATGTTTATTCCAGTTGAGAATTTATTGATCAACTACTTTTTTATTTTCTCATTTTATTATTATTAATTATTAATTTGTTTCGCTGATTACTTTTATTTTACTTAGTTCTTACTTTACTTGTATTTTCTGTATTTATTTTTTGCATTGCTTAATTTCCTTGTATAACTATCAATCTATGAAGACGAATTTTCCGATGTAAATTATTATTTATTTTTATCTATAAGGCACATTATAAAACTTATAATTAAAATATTGTGTTAAAATAAGTTAAAATTTAAACAAATCTAATTAATTGCAAAACATAACAGAAATATGGAAAACGAAAATTGATTCCTGCATTCAGCCTATTATCTTAAAATTGAAATTTTTCTTGGAAATGGCATTCGTATTTTTATTATTATAGTATTGAGACCGCACATAATACTTGAATGGCACATTAGAGGTATCTTAAACCCATTTTCCCTAAGAACTGCTTTAAGAATAACATTGCTGAAGAAAATGTTTCTATTAAAAAAAAGAGAGATTATAAAGCTTCAGTACAGCAGGTATTTTCCAGAAGCTTATTACCAGGTCAAAGGGTGACACCAAGTCGAAACGTCAAATAAAAAATTCACGATTGTAATACTTCCTGTTAAAAGGAGTGTGAGAAAGTGGAAAGAAAGAACTTAGTGATAACTCTTCGTCAAAATACAACTTTATAAAAGATTTACACCTCACAAACCTTCTGCCAGAAGCTAGTGAATAAATATAATTTTATATTTGAATGCACCCATGCATAAATTTCGAGATAACAAACTTTATAAATGCAATGTTAATTAGAAAATTTATTAGAATAGTTTGTTTAAATGGAAAATTTTACAATTTATGTCTTAGTGTGTGTTTGGAAAACTGAAACAGTAATATGAATATCTTGTGTTCTTCATTTATTATTACGAACACACCCAGACTATTTTCGAAAAATAATTTCAGCAAAAAATAAAAATAGAAATGTTCAACCAATTATCTTTTCTTTAAATAATAGAAGACACACGACCGGGTATTATTCTAAATTAGTATTTAAAGAAAAGACCAACCGCCTTCACAAATCCTCTAAATAATTTTTGTTTGGGACTGGAGGTAATATGGTGAAATAAAAGAGAAGCGGCGTTTCTTAACTTTGAGTTTGTAACCAAAAATTGACAGGAATTTGAATAATACCAAAACTGTATTACTAAACTAACTATACTGAACTATATATTGAAATGTATACTTGTGCTACTTTTTTTATTTATTTATTTAGTAATTTACAATCTGTATGCAATGAGTAAATATGAAAGATATGATAAACTGGTGCGGGAAGAGCAGGAGGAAAGAAACTCCTAGCGGTAGCATTCTTTATAGGAGAATAATGACGTTTAGTTCTTCAGACTGAAAGTTAGTTGCGGGACCATCGGCGAGGAAGATTGTTATGAATGTCAGAGGAGGCGAAAATCAGTACGAGAGATTAGAGGTAGAAGAGAGAGCAGTATGGAACTTTTGATATTTCGTCTTGGCGAGTTGGTGTACGAAGGGGATGTTAAGGTCGTTATGAAGTGAGTGAGTTTAGTCACCGTAGAAAGGAGCGTCAACTATCTGTCGACAGGAGTTTTGATTGAAATGTTTTGTACTCTCCGTATGTTCGTAGGCTTGACTGAACCCCCATAGCTCTAGTCCGTAAGTCCTCATAGGACTTCGGCTACCTAGAGACCAAAATATGGTAATATGTAATCATTACTTTTTTCATTAACTATTTATTTATTTGCCACTGTCAAATTTACAGCAAGCAAATGTGTAACTAGAATAAAATGTCATGAGAGATGTAAATACTGAATGGGATTAGCACTTGATGGCGTTCAATTTTTCTTATTTCAATAGTTTTATACACCATTTGTAATGATTTTAGAACTATTAAAGAGATAGCTTGGCTTTTGTAAAATAAGCCTTGCTCTTCATCAGAAATATACCAATTATATATTTCCATAAAATAAATAGAAACAGAAGCTTTTATTTTCAGAAAAAAATTAAAAATATAATACTATAAAATAACAACCCACTTTTACTACTTAAAAATTAATTTTGAACAAATGTTTTATACAGTTAATCTTATTGGAAGGAAAAGTTAACATAAGGAAAAGTATGTCACAATTTTTGGTAAGAAAGAAAAATAATTTTTTCTTTCAAATTTTGTCAAAGTGAAAAAAAAAGTTGATAAATAACAGTCCTTATACAGTTAACAGTCTTAAGTTGTCCACACAAATGGAACATTTCTCAGTAGTATTTATCCAAAATACTTTTAGGATTTGGCTGTTAAAAGGAATTTTGATACAAATACCCATACAACAAGCTGAACACTGTATTTCAATAAATTGAAAGAGATAAATGGACGGCAAGATGTACCCTTTAAAAAAAATACGGAGTAGATTTTTTTTTTTTAAACAAACTTCCGTTCAAAATATGTTTTAATTGGTAGAAATATAGACAAGCTGGAAAAAGACCATGTTCAATGAATTGTGTGGTTTCTGTTCCAACAAATTGGCTGCATTTAAGTAGCTTACCGGGCTTACTGATTTAAGCCCTTTCAACCTCAGATCTATCTACGTGTATTTTAGTACTAATTAAGCTGTATTCACAAAAAAAGCAGCCCATTTTGAGGGTCTCCAAGCTTTTATCTCTATTAAAACATCAAACATAGTGCATCAACTTTCTACTTTCTCATGCTAGGAGAGAAAAAAGATGCTGTATTAATTCTAAATTTTCTAATCAGTGTTTTCATAGAAAATATCCATCCTGAAGGGAAAAATGCACAAATATGTATTTATATACAAAATTTCTGAATAGACAAAGACTGTATTAGCTAAGTGTTCAGCCTTTCTGAGGACCCGCTTTCGAAACCAGCTACTTGCCATTAGATTTTACTCTTTTTAGAAACTTCTTACAGCTCAATATTCGGTGATAAATATTGTCGAATGAAACTAGAAAACACTTTACGGTGGCCGACTTCAGGGTGAAAACACTAGATGTTCAACATGCAGGTTTTAGATTTTCTGGTTTTACTGCAAAATATTTATTTTGAGATCTCCCTGAGTCCGAAAAATGGTTTTTAAAAATTGGTGTGGTATGAGTAGGTACTCATCAAAATTCAAAATAAAAAAATCGTAGAAAGTTCAAAGAAGATATCATAATTTTCTAACTCAGAATTTTATCAACTTATTGAAACCTCCTTAATAATATCTAAAACTTAGGTCTTTCCATTCTTCTGAGTCATGAGCACAATACTTTCCTAATCAACAAAGAAACATTTAAATTATTCTATTCATCTTTTATTATTAATTATTTTATTTCATTTACTATAATGTAATAGTTAATTCAAGCAGCTTTCTCTTGACGCCTCTTGCCTATTTTTTTTGCCCTAAAATTCATTTTGTGGCTAGCTTATGGTTTAAATGTTAGTTTTGAATCCCTTTAATATTACATTTTTGAAACCACTGTTTCTGCCCTGTTCATGAGGATGCTTAAATGAATACCTTAAATTCCAATTATTAAAAAAAATAATGACACAAAAATAACCGTAAGCTGTGATGAAATAAGGTAATTTTAGTTCCACCAAATAAATGTTAGAAAAATTTCATTTTCCTTTAGACGATGAGGAAAAATAATAACCGTAAATGTAACACAATATCATAATAATGATACTGGTTTTCGTTATTCTAATTACGGTTGCCACGAGAGTTTTCTTCTTATTTTTTTTATTGTGTTTTCTATTATTTGTTTCCCTGGTTGATGTTCAGTTATATAATTTTGTGGATGTATGATGCAGTTGAGGTTTATAGTATAATTATCCAGGTATTTTTTCTAAAATATATAAAAGTAATTCTGAATAGCTTGTCGATTAACTTTCCTGTATAATATATTTTTAAAATAAATTATTTATTTTTTTCCCCCATGTCAAGCTGTTTTATTTAAAGTAATGACAATTTAAATTGATTGTAATCTGGCGAAAAATCTTGAAATTGCAATAATGGGTCTCTTGGACTCATGTGCTACCATATTAGTTGAATTTCCCAAGTTTTGCGTTAAAGGATAAATTAAACTTTTGTCCTTTTGTTTTTTGTTTCAGGGAAACATGAGTACTGATGGGAATTTTACGGATCCTACCATTAAACTAGGGGAGGAAGTAAGTAATCTATTGTTATATTTATTTTATTTCATTATTAATTATTTTAATTTAAGGCGCGACTACATCTGAGGTAATTGGCGCCCGAAGTTTTTTTTCAGGGTACTGCCGGCCTCCGTACTTTGTTCTCTCGTAGCAGACAACGCTGTCATCCATCACCGTAGACAGTAGGCTGTGTGAAGCTCCTAGAAAAATAAAATCTAAGGGCCATCAGCTGGATTCAAACCCATGGTCTGTGCATTGGAATCCAGTACCTAACCACTCAGCTAATCACTTCTCCTATTATTATTAGCATTGCATTAATGATTGGAAAACTGTGTTTTGATATTTTTTTAAAAAACTAATTCGTGTTCGGTTTTTCTTAAGGGTATCTTTTAGGTTATCGTACCATCATCTTGTTCCTTCTGAAATCTCTGATTCCCTTCAATCTATTGTTATCTCCACAGCTTCCAATCCCTTCCACTTTTCACTTGCAACTGAGTATACTCGCCTGAATTGTAGCTTTTAATTCTGATAAATTCTTATATTTTTCCTTATTCTTATGTGATCGTTGCTCAACTAGTTACCAGGATGTAGTACTTCTAAACATCATGCTTGGACTCTGAATAGGCAACTTTGCCGATTTTTCTTTGCCTATTGCCTATATAGAACCTACCTATTGGCCCTCCTCTCCGTCCACTACTTTCTCTTACTTAACGCCTTAATCTCTCTAAGTCTCTCACTTTAAGTAATCTCTCTAAGTTACGATACGAAGATACGATCGTCCGAGGCCTCCTCAGTCAAACATCACGTTATAACCTCGTTACTTTACCGATTCTATGAAGTTTTCCTAAGAAAGCAAAATTTTTTTTTCCTAAACCATATGTTTAACATTGTTCTAAGAACTACCTACTTTGCCGCCCTCTGGAAATTTTCAAGGAGTTCCAAAACTCAATAAACAGGGCGAACTTCCATCATCCTGATGACCCATTGTGCGGTTTCCACTAAAGGGCAATGTTCTGCTTAAACGCCTTTATTTCACTCTTAAAACCAAAGAATTATCATTCCATTACCAGTTTGGATTTCTAGCCCTTTATCCTAATTTGTCTGGTTTGTCATTCTTCACCCAAGTTTTTGAATAGCTTTTTGCACCCTTGCTTACTTTGGAAGCTTAATGACATCCTACCCAATACGTAATATTCGATTTTAAGTTCCTATCTGACAAGTCGTTATTCCTGGTTAAACCTTGGTTCGACCATTTCTGCCATTTGTCCTACCCTAGCTGGTGTTGCGCAAGGACACCAACCCTCCTGTACATGGCGAATACAGCCGATATCTCCACATCACATCTCTCCTAGCCTGGGAGTAATCATTAATTTTCCTGCCAAGACCCTCATCCTTTAATCATAGCGGTTACGTTGCTCACCTTTTAAAAGTCTTCAATACTACTTTAAGCTCTTTAGAAAGTTGATTCAAAAAAATGGAAATAAATATTAATAAGAAATAATACTTTTCAACGTTTTCTTTAAGAAAGTTTTGGCTTGATGTGCCAGTGCACTCGTAAAGGTTCTAATAACCCTCGCAATTGATGCGCCGGAAAAAAAAACTCTACTTTTTCACGGTCTTTTAAAGTTACTCTGTCAAAAAGAACATCTTACCTATCCTACTGTTAGATATGCCAATTAAATTTTTAAGGTTGTTTGGCCAGATTCTTTAGGTTGCATTACCTTACAGTAGGAAATATATCTTAGAAAAATTGATAATAGGCCTTGTAACTACAGTTAGATATGATCTTGACAATCTTCTTTTAATTTCATTTACGAATGTCCATTTTTAAATAAGTTTGTGAAAAAAAAATTGACTAAATAAAAAGTGACAGAAATATCAAATCTTTGCTCTGCAAGATAAATACAGTTCTCTTCAATTATATGACTGTTTTAATAAATTTATTTCAATTTTTGTAGCTTTAATTGATTAAGTAATTAATTTAATAGGAAGTATAATTTTAATTTGTATATCAGTGTAATTTGATGATGTAGTAGTATTTTATATTTGTTTGTATGTGCGGATCATTTGTGTCGTTAATTGAGTGGAACGTCATTATCCTTCTTTACAATAAAACAAATTATTCTATTCTATACCTATTTGAATGGAATTCCATTTTCAACTGCTGAATGTATATGGTACTTAGTATTATAAATCGACTTCTGACTGAAAAGAAAAGAACTCAACAAATAATTTTAATTACTAACACTGCTGCTTTTGGAAGACGATTCCGCTTCATTACTAAAATCTCATCTGCTTAATGATACTGAAACCTGTGTAGAGATATCCTGTTCATGGCGTCATCCAAATTTTATAATTTTCTTTGATTCTAATCTTTCCAATCAAGATAACCATCGTTAATAGGAAAGGGATTAGCGTGCGGGGTAAACTTACGGAACCCAGGAACAAATCCAGCTGCTGGCCCTTAGATTGGAGATTTGGTCAGTTCACTGAAAGAACACAAGGCACCAATGAACTCAGATTGTTATCGCCATAAATTAACCAGTTAAGCGTGTTTGACTGTATACACGTTTACGAGGTCTATAAATTAAGTAATGAGACTGATTTTTTTAAATTTTTTTATTCAAAAATAATTACGATTCTATATTGTCACCTTCAAAATAACTTCCTTCTGAAGCCACACAGCACTGGAGACGTTTCTTCCGCTCCTCATAACAGTGCTCGAACTCCGATACTGGAATAGCCTTCAGCTGGTCGGTTACAGCCGTTTGAATGTTTTCGACTGTCCCAAAATGAGTTTCTTTGAGGTGATTTTTCAACTTCGGGAAGAGAAAAAAGTCACAAGGACTCAAGTCAGGCGAATAAGGAGGCTGAGGAGCCACAGGAATGTTTTTACTGGCCAAAAACTCGTTTATTGAAACATCGAGAACAAGTGGGTGTTGCATCACGATAATTCTCTTTGTCACAAAGCAATTTCAATAAACGAGTTTTTGATTTTGAAATGCACTGAATGCTCTGTAATCTCAAGCCACAGAGATTGCAGAAAAATTGCTTGCAGTGACTATTACGACGTTGTAAACTTTTGGTTGTTTTGCCCTCCGTTCGGACGTGTATACACGTCATTGTCTGATTTTAATTCCATACACTGTGGGTTTTTTTTAAAAAACTAAATTCCCCGCTTAACTGATTAAAAAAAAAAAAATTATATTAACCAAAGTTCTTTGTTAGAATCTTTATGTTTTTATTTCGAACATTGAAAAGTAATTATTTTCTTTTCTGTTTCAGCAGGAAATGAGTATTGATGTTAATTTCACGGATTCCATCATCAAACTTAGGGAGGAAGTAAGTAATTTGATTCACAATTTTTAAATTATTGATAGTTTTTTGAAATATTCAGCTCTACTTTGTAATGATAATCCAGAATTAATCATTGCTTGATTTATAGTAAATATCTATGAATCTGTAACAATTCTCGTCTTTATTAACATCAGTGTAAAATTAAAGCGAATTTAGGTAACAGCAAATATATAGCGCTCACTTTAAATTTTAATCCACTTCTTCCCATTAACTCAATCAAAACCCCTTTTCCTCCAGCTAATCATGGGTGTTCCTTGGAGTAACGTTTCCCATATTTCAGAATTAGTATGCTTAAGAACGCATTAAAAAATGTTATCCGACCCTATTTTTGCAAAAAAAATTCTTCACCAAAACAACTGTCTCATTTTATGGAAAAGAAAATTTTTATCAAGCTTTTTTATGGATTTGTCTTTTAATTTTGAGTAAGTTGGCTCATGTAAACCACTTAATGTCTTTTATGTTCATGTTAAGATTTCTGCTTTCAGTATTATTTAATCAATTTACGTATTCAGTACTGTCTAACGCCCTGTTAATGCGAAAATTACTTCAATTAAAAAGTGCTGCATTGCAATACTTCTTTTACATTTCATGAACATACATTATAAACGGTAGCCTTAATTACATTATTTCATCAATTATTACCACCATGATGAGCTTTTTAAGTTAAAATTAATGTCCATGTTGAGGTTTTCGTGGTTTGATTACCCATACCTTTGAAAACAGCAATTGCCTGAGTAGTGCAGCGCTCTGTTGGCAGTAAATCCAAATTATCGCCTATTAGGATATTACTTTTTGTTCTCTCTCTAACCTGAAATTGAAAATTGTTTTTAAACAATTTTTTTTTTAGTTAACTCAACTACAAATATTACAATTTTGAGTTTTTTGTTTGTTTTTTAGCAATTAACCAGCTCAATTTCCTTCATTTAACTGATCTATCACCTTGCTTACTAATCATAAGATAATTACTTGAACGTCTTTTTTTAAAAAATAATATCTGAACTCTTCTTAAAGATTTCTTTCCTACTTATCGAAAACATTGGTTTCTTGCTTCTCATTCGCCAACTCAGTACTAACATTTATGACGCCGTTTCATTCCCTTTTAAGCAAAAAATAGTTCCCATGAATCTTGCTGGACATTGCTCTGGCGTTTGACTGGATTTCCACCCGAGAAAGTTTTTTAATTTTAGTGGGTGTATCACAGATATACCTATTACATGACAAATATTTCTACTCTTCCAAAAATCATTCTCCACTTCTTCTAACGCGATCTAGCGAAATCTTTTTCCCAACTTTCCCAAGTAATAAAGATTAACACTATTAAACGGCAACAATTTTTTGGGCGATTAAATAAAAAATAATTGATTTCAGAAGCCATTTTGATTAATTCAGTGCTCTAATGTAAATAGTTGCAATAATTCAACTCAAAAATTCAGTAGCAGACGCTGAATGATAACGGTAAATTTATTTGAATTTATTTTATAAACAGGAATTTTAAAAAAAAATCGATGTACATTATTTCATCACATTTCTCCATTTTTTGGCTTTATGGAGTTAATCGAGTTGTGCAGGCTCATATTCAGTTGCAAATTTCAAATAAAATGAATTATATATATAGGTAGATTAAGATTTAGTACTTCATACACGTCATTTTCTATCATTATTATTTATTATAATAAATAGATTTAGTTCTAATAAAAAATTTATTATTTTATTACAGGTAGAAAAATGTTTTAATCTTTCAATAACCGAAGTGCCACCATCGGAGGAATATTGCACGACCACGTGGGATGGTCTACTCTGTTGGCCGAATACACCGCCTGGGGTCACGGCTTATCTACCCTGTGTAGCTGAGATTGACAATGTCAAATACGATACTAATCGTTAGTAAATTTATTATAATAATTAAATTTCATTTAAATAACTAATTCGTACGCTGAATTTTTGTAATAGTGGGTTGAATAATTTTATAATTTATTGATAGGTAATATTTTAGGGGACCAATGCCTACAATATTCAATATAATTAATGTTAACTTATTAATTATTGCATTTCTGAAAAATTCTGCAAAGTCTCATGGAGTCTGTGTGAAACGTCATTAGAGTATAATGAAATTATTAAATAAAAACTTATTTTAACACAAATAAGCATATGATAATGCATAAAAGAAGGCATGTACATTTCAAAATGCAATCATTTTTGACACAGCATTATTTTGATCACCGTTTTAGACTTAGGAGGACTGAAATAATTTCGCAATTAAAAAGGTTCGAAGAATTAAATTTCCCAAATCCCTTCAACATTGATCTTATTGCGTCTTTACTAGTCCGCAATTTGATCCTTTCTTTGAGCATCATAGCCGTTTACGGTTTCCATTCTTCTGCTCCTTACCGTTTTTAACTTTGACTCTCTTACTCTCTCATGCACTCTCACAAATTCGACTAATTAACTCTTATACATCCCAAAGAACAATGGAACTATTGTTCCAGCGAATTTTACTACCGCCTAAAAGATTCATTAACCTGTTTAACTTTCAGAAATACCAATTATTATTAACATAAATTTAAAACACGTTATCTGAAATATTTTGTTGTTATTTATAAAATGAAATAATTATTTTAAACCAATTATTACTCCATAATTCCCTTTACAGTCTAAAATCCTATAAACAATAGATATTGCTCCCATCTACGAGTATGTCTCCAATCCTACAATATTACTCTGACCTAAATATACCTCTCGTTGCTGAAATAACCTCTAATCTCCCTACTTAAAACTCTACTAAAATTTAGACATTCTTAACATATCCTCCAGAACAGAATCCTTTCAAAATCCTAATCGCAGACCGTAGCGACTATCTCCAACACATAACGCCAATCTCCAACACATAACGCCAATCTCCAACACATAACGCCAATCTCTTAGGAGGGTTAGTTGCTGTAAACGTTCATCATTATGGCGACTTAACAGCTTCCATCACTGGATAGTCGTCCTTCACTTCATTCATGCCTCTAGGGTGCACATTACATATATGTATACTGGCTGTGTGCATATATATTTGCATCATTTCCTAATATCTCTCATCTCTTTTGCTGGTTGTAAATTGTATAAAATTGCAAAATTAAAACTGTCCGGTAGGACAGTTGTATAAGGGTTGATCGTCAAAAACTGCACGAAAAAGCGTAACGTTGAAAAACACCCAACTTTGTCAATTTTTTTCTCTTTTTCTATAAAAGATAAAATTCCCAAATTTTCTTTATAATGTAGGGCAAATCCTCCTTTATGACTGTAATTTTTTTGCAACAACACAGATATAATAGATTTTGAGAAAAAAGTTGCCGAAAATGAGCAAAAACGACATTTTCAAAAATTGTTGTTACCTTTTTTGTAAACTGCATAGCGCCTAAACGCGTGAACCGATTTTCATGAATGAGGTGTCATTCGATTCGGAATTTTATGTAGATGTGCCTTTTGGGGGTCTCGATGCTGTACATCGAATGGGAGAGGAGTTAGCCCCATGTTTGTGAGGCCCCTCCAAAATTATTATCACTAATTACTCAGTAAATCTTGGCCCGATTTTGAAAAAATTTGGTAGGATGATAGGGTTAGGGCTCCCCTACGTAACATTAAAGCGACGATCTGCTCTTACACTTGTTGAGGGGAAGTATAGCTATCGTTTTAAATTATCGACAAATGAACCGATTTTCATAAATGGACATTCGAATCGAAATTTGAGAATGTAATAGAAGAAAACAATTATTTGTGGTCAAGCCAGATTAATTATTACCTATTATTATAAACGTTTGATTACTACATAAAGTAACAATTACTTTAATCGAAGAATGAACTTAAATTGACTTAAATTGACGGCCAGCATAAGGGTCTGTGACATCTAATAAATTCTAAAAAATATTAATGAAAATTAATGCAGTAAAATTACTTAAATAATATCAATGAAGTATTCATGAAATGTTGGGTACTGCTGATTTGTGTACCTTTTGGCGTTTAATCAACCCTTATACTTAACATTTTAAACTGTAAGTTTTTGTTAAGGAGTATATAAACACTTCTCTAAAATAAATTATTGAATTATGAAGCGCTGTCGTATGCGATAAGAATGAACATTAATTGGCTTGAGTGGATCCAAACATGGTAGAGGTTTCACCTGTTATCCGTCTTTATTACTGATGAAGAGTTACTTGATTCTAATAAGATCTTCTTGTAACAATCAAGCCAATCTTGAAACCCTACTGGATATATAATTAGCAAGTCTTACAATATTATTATCATTAATTTAGTTTAGTTTACTTGAAACAACTTGGTTTGTTTATAACTGAGTAAGTTAGGATTAGCATCTGTGTAGAAAATTTATGTAATTCCTTTCAAAATATAATTATCTTATCTTCGTTTTCAAATCTAATTTCTCCGTTGAAAATTTAGTTATACTCTTTGAAGGCTGGGGAGGGACACGCATTCTGTCAATATTACAGCGCCTTCAGTTTTGTTAATGGACGGTTTCCTCCGTAGAGGAAATTATTATACTAAATATATATATATAACCTTTTGAGAGAAAATCTCAAAATTTAAAAATTCATTTGGTCAAGTGGACACATCCTGTAAAGGGTTTGGATAGCTTCTCCTATAAGTAATACAACCCGTGCAAGAAGAATCGGCCGCACTGGGATGACTCAATTTCGAAAACGGAGACGAGTGCCCTCTCGAATTAAGTAGCTTCCTAGCTTTCCTCTATTTGACGCGAGCTTGGGAAAACATTTGATATCATCTCAGGAAGCTTTCATAAGTGTCGGATGGCCGAGGGAGGATTTTAACCGCCAGAGCGAAGGATGTTCAGAGTTGTTCCATTCTAATGGCTCCCCCTTTTTGACTAGAGATTCTCCAGAAAATATTAAACTAATTGGAATTTTAATAAATTTGTAGTAAGGCTTAAGACAAGTCAGTTTTTTCATTCACCTCTCTGACGATTATGTATGGAAATAAATGTTGCAAGTATGTTCTATAGTAGAGTTGGTTTATTTAACTGACTTGTTAAGTGGAAAATACTGTTTATACTAAGTTGTAAGTTGGTGGAATGTTTTCCTTTTATTAGGAAAAGCAAATAACCTGATGGATTTCCAATGTTATCTTCTTGTATCTCACTATTCCTGACTGCTTACCTTTATTTGCCAATTTTCTGGCTATTTTCTTAATTCCATGGAATCAAGTTAAAGAAAATACCACAGATGTTGACGCGCATTAAAAAAATATATATATATAATATAAACTAAAAATATAATTTTTCACTAAATTGTAATACGGTTTATATTAATAAATATTTTTATATTATATCTTTCTTCATGAATCTGGGGAAAAATTGTTTATAAGTCTGAAATTGTTATTCAAGCTTTTCCAAAAAGATATTTACCTCATATAAGCTCTGTTTCTTTAGGAAATGAGGTTCTTTTAGGGGGTGCAAAAAAAATTGTATTTTTTATGAGGTAAAAGGGGAATTTCTGTGAAACTAACCATTCTCTCGTTTTCTCTCGGGGTAAAGTAAGAGAAAGTAAAGCGAGTGTTCTACCATGGAGACATTAATTGCTCCAAAACCTTAGCTTCATGTTTCGAAGTACGGTAGCAAGATGGTGGCTCAAAGAAAAGGTATGATCACTATTTTACTATCAGTAGGTTAAACTTTTGAACTGTTATATACGCAACTAAAACTTTTATTACCTTTCACCAACCTACAATATTGAGCTTTAAGCTCTGTAGTTTGAAATAGGTCATGCTGGTGTTAACAAAAGCCAATCTTTCCACCTCTGCCTCCTATTCTCAGTGCTTTCACCTGAGTTTGGGGGTTATGATCGTCCAATTCTTCATTGTATACCCTCCAGGCAATTTCTCTTGACAAAGACATTCCCCTGTGTGAAATATTTACCCATTCCTCCCAGCCATCCGGGCTCCAATCTATTTTACAATACCCATCCCGTACTGAATCGCATCCATTTCTCTTTTACCAGACTAAAAGTCATTAATAATTTCCACTCTGTTTTCAGATATCCACTACCTTAACTAATTAAATTAATTTAATTACTAATTATAAATTACTCGTAAATTTGAGATAATTTAATTAAAACACTTTGACATTACTCTGTAAACGTCTGATTGGGCACAATGAAACATTTTAAATGAATAATAAATGAGTTTAAATTCCAAAAATAAGAACTGTTAAAGCTATCACACTATCACATAATCTAATTTCAGGGTGAATATTATAATTATCTGGCTGAATAATGAAGGTAAATTTCCGAATCTCTTGTGAGTTAATCCACCATCATTCTTTATGCTGTAACAAAGCGTATTCAAGGAGAATATTAGGGGTTAAAAACCCCGAAAATATGTAAAACATTAAATGGAGTACATTAAACATTAGTAAAATGTAAACATTAGTAACATGTAAACATTAGTAACATGTAATCATTAGTAAAACATTAAATATTTTCCGAGAATATGTAATAAAATAAGTAATTGTAACGAAGACAATACTATTATTTAGGGAATTACAGCTCTAAGAAAATATCAAATGGCTAAACTCTCCTACATCTGCGTAGAAACATAAATCTCTCTGTGTTCTACATTTTAAACATGATCGTCTAATCTAAAATCTGATCGTAAGTTTAGAATTCATTCCGTAGGGCGGCCAGCCTGTGATGCTGCGGCCAAGGGGAAGTGTGGTACAATCAAGATGGAGCACCTCTATAGATCTGTTTGAATAGACGTAAGAGTCAGGAGGGATTTATGAGTAAAGTTTAAAGGCATGAGTATTTCTCCTCCAAAGTGCTGAATCTCAGCCATGTACGCCCCTTACACTGATAAGAAATAGACTAGTGTCTTTATTTTTTAGTCTAATCTACACAGACTATTCAGCAGCACAATTCTATTGCAACTCTCTCTCTCTCTCTCTCTCTCTCTCTCTATATATATATATATATATATATATATATATATATATATATATATATATATATTTTCTCTATATATAAAGAAAAGAAAAGCTGACCAGTTATCCTAAACGTTCCGAAAACCTCTTGTCTGGGATTTGCGAGGTTCATTCCGACCTTATTTTCTTAATTATGAATAACTGTAAAGATCATGTTGTCTAAATTATTTTATAGACTTATTCTCAGAAGCAATCTCATTAAGGGAGTGATTTTGTTGTTCCGCATATGAAAAATGATAAAGTAAAGCAAAAACCCTCCATTGAAAGCTCCAGTACGCCTCTGAGTTGAATGTACTGTAGTACCCAGATATTTGGTTCTCTCTTTCAAACGAGTACCCTCGTATTTCTTCCACAAATATAAAATTCTATTACGGATAAAAATCATAGAATACAGGTAAATATTATTAATTTTAAATTAGTAAAAAACGTTTAATAAACTTACACCATTTAAGTATTTTTGAAGAAATATGTTTTTTGGATTATAATTATTTAACATAGCAAGAAAAGTTAGTACTTGTGAATCTGATAGTAATGAGAGTTGAGGTTAAAAGAAATTAAAAATTAAATATCTCTAATCTGGTAGTGTTCTGCACTGATTCAATCAGTGGGGCCTGATGATCAATTATCAATCAATTTCCTAACCATTTATTTATTAAACTACAGATAGTTCACAAAGCATAGATAAAAAAATCGAGCATTTAAGTCTACCTAGTTTATAAAAAATACTGTCATCTATAAGTCTACAGCCATTTCTCGTTAACAAATAATTTCAATAACTTTACTTAAATAAACAAAAGGCCATTAGCTTAAAATATATTCTGGTAGACAGAGCAAAACATTACAGATAGAGTTTTCAGACAGAATCATTCATTTAATCTTGAAGGATGATTGGGGCTACCTCTCTGCCCTACTAGTTTAGCACTGCAGTAAGAACATTTAACTAGAATATAAGAAAGAGTTTTTCTACTGTCATCATTATTTTTATAACCTGATTTCTCAAGTGGAACTATCAATTATAATAATAAATAACAAAGATTCAAAGGGTTGCCAAGTTTAACTAATAAGAGAATCATTTTGTTGAACCCTGTGAGGTTTAACAATGTTTTATGTCACCCAGAACCCCACAGTTCACATCCGATTGAACCATTTACATTTAATGCTTCTTTGGATTTTTCCACTAATAAAATAAAAACATCTAGATCAAATGCGGACTAAGGGCCGAATTAACATAACATTCACAGTAGTCCCAATCAATCAGTTCATTTTCTTAATCTTAAGAGAAAGTATTTCTTCCCGGACAATGATCCTCACAAAATCTTCATACAATCTCCTCAGCACTCAATCTTTCATGATAAGATGGGTGGGTGACTTAAGAAGTCTTAAGGGGTCTGCATTAGTTCTAGTATGTAAAAATGTCTCCTTATCCTGCCATAGATGGTGAGAAATCCTTGTAAGTTGATGAAACAGAGGTCCTTAGAAGAAAAATAGTAACCCTATTTCTACATATTTGAAAATCGGATCAACCATTTATTGTTTTGTAACAATCTTTGATTTTTGTACCTATCGCATTGTTTATTCCACAATTCCTTTGGTTGGTCGGGTTCTATTTGCGCCAGCTCTCCGGATGAGGAAGCCTTCACAGCTCGCCATAGTTTACAATCTAGAATGATTAAAATTAAACCTTTTGATGTTTTTAAATTTTCGCATCAGGAAGCATTAAAAAAAAACAAAATTAACTGCGCAAAAAAAGCAATTTGTTTCTCAACTCAGTTAAATGATATTGGTCAATATATTTTTTTTAATGTGAGGAGAGTTAGGTTCCATTCCTTACAGTTCAACAAAGTTTCCCAGGAGATCGTACTGTCAGATGAAAAGTTTTATAAGGCATCAGGGAAATGTTTCCAATTTGTTCATACATTTAAACAGTCCATAGATTAGTAACGAAACCTACCCTACGTACCGTAACTCTGAATTTAAATAAAGATATTATTCGTCTTGGCAAATCATCTCTACGGTTCATTGACAAAAAAAAAAAAAAATCTGCTATGTAACTAAGAGTAAAGTTCCAAAAGTAGAATACAGAGTGCACTAGTAATCAAGCACTGCAAGACCGTTACCTTAAGACTGTTACCTTTTTACTTTAAATTCAAAACTGATCATAATAAATTAATTGAATCCAGTAATGTACCTCTTATTATTAAAGTTATCGCCACCATAAGAGTATTACATCCTTATCAGATTATCTGTATAATATCCATCGGAATGGAGTAGTAGGTACCATTTACTGAGTTTGTTTATATTCTCGAAAATTGCTACAAAAATGATGTGTTGAATAACGTGATGAACTTAGATGTAACAATTATTTTATGAAAATTGTTTTTGCACAGGGATATAACATTTCAATTCAAGTTTCTTTAAACAGTTTTATTCTGGACATTTTCCTGAAGAAAATATTTATCATTGAACACTTAGATTGTTGTAACGTTAGGTATTCCCTGAAGTGTCAGTATAAAAACAGGACTAGTTCCTCAACTTTGAGTATCAGATCTTTGAGACTTCAACTGCCATTAGCTCCTCAACCAGGTTTTATTACTGATATACATAGTTGTTATAATTTTTATAGTTATTATTGAATATTTATTTATAATGATCTCTTGACTCTTCCAAGTCCTTTTTGGGATCCAGAACATGCGAAGTTTTTGATGTTTAGTGAGAGATATTTTTAATAAAAATATGCAATCTTACAAATAATGCAGTAAACCAAGTGATAACTTTTGAACTGTGTTACAGTTAATATTTTACGTTTGATAATTTATTAGATTTTATGAGAAGATTAAAACTAGATAAGTAAATAAACTAGGTTCTCCGTATATATATTTTATGATTACAGGAATTGACACTGGAGACCTCAAACTATTAGGAAATTACAAAAATACCTAATAATAGCGTTTCGGAACAATTTGAAAACGTCAATCTATTATTCAAGAGTTGAGGAATCTATTTATTACTATTGACATTAAAGAAACCAGTGAGCGAAGGGTTTGCTGGTCATAAATCCTTGCCATGCACTTGGTGTTGTATTCTATTTAACGGATTATAACGTATTCTATTTATACGAAATTCAATCTTGAACTAGGGTAATTTTAAGGAATGAAATTGCTCTATGGAAACATTCCATAGATCCCCAGTGCGCAAAGCGAGGGTATTCTTTGAGGTAATGTGCAATAGATTCTATGGATTCCTCAAACTTACATTGTTCCTGCTGAATTACTTATCATTTCTACAAGTGATGAGCCACAGCTGCATGTCCAGTTATCAGCGCCACTAATTCTTTAGATCAATCCAACCCCTAGTATGCTCTTAAACTTAACCTTATGTTCATTTCTAGAGTGAAAGGTGGCACCATCTCATGACCATTTTTTTAAATCTCACTCTTTGAATCTAATAACCCTAATAACTACTAGAGACAAGGTAACACAAAGTCTCACTGATGGGTTGTTAAGATCTCGCGATTCATATATTAAAGAAACAACAAATACCTTGCGATAAAAAAATTTACGCGATAAATAACATAAAAAATTACAACTTTCAATTTACGCTCTTGTTGTAACCAGAAGTCTAATAACATAAAAAATATATACCTAAGTTACTTGGATATAGGTATAAACATTTATTTAAAAAACTATAGTTATTAGATGCCGTAAACTATAAATTGATCAATAACATAACTATAATTTGGTCGTATATATACAGGACATGTAACAAATAAACATCAAAAAGTACCAACTTGGGTATAAGAGGTAAAAGTACTCTCTTGGGCATTCGATAGGTATTGCTGGAAATTACCTTTTAAATTACAGACGCATGAAACTAATCTAAAGAAGATTTCATGTTTCCATTAAAATGTATATTGGTTTTTCTTTTTATTTTTTTTACTAGATCATAACAAAGTAAATTGATTTTCTACTAGAAATGAGATTTTGATGCTTTTGAAAATGAAAATCACTAGAAACCCAAATTTAATCTTGCACTTGCCGTCGTTCCAACTCTTTAACTGTTTCTTTAGAGAACACCAATAATCTTTATTTTATAAAGCATCTTTTTTATACAAGAAGTTTATTTACAAAGTTAAAAAATCTTGGAGTGAAGAACGACTCAAGTCGTGAATATTCGACTTTTCTTTTACTACCACTCTCGATGTTTATATCTTTTACCTTACACATTTTTTCAAACTATGAGTTTTAAAAAAAGATTTCAAACCAATTTGTAAAACGTTTTATTCCACCGAATTGACATTTAAGAGGGAACGTGATAGTCAAAAATCAGATAAGACATTTGCTTTTTATAATTATGTATTCCTACTGTTATACCATTATTTGATTACATTATTTAGTGACAAATCTAACAAGTGACAGTGTTTTCAGTTCAGTTATATTTCTACAAAGTACATCGAGATTATCACTGTCGTGGAGAAATAATACGCATCTTTTTCTTATTAAAATTTATGTAGATTTTTGTATTGAATTTTTATTATTTATTTATTTATTTTTTTTTTTTCAGAAAATGCAAGTCGTATTTGCTATGAAAATGGTACTTGGGCAAATCAAACCGATTACGGTTTATGTTCAGAACTACACACTCTTACTTCAAACCAAATATTAAGCGATGAAGGTATTATTGTACAATCAACTATCTACGCTGTTGGATATGGATTTTCATTGACTGCTCTTGGTTTGGCAGTATGGATTTTTCTTTATTACAAGTAAGCATAAACCTTTTATTGTTTTGAATCAAGATTGTGTATTTTTGTAAGCAAAAAATTATATAAAGCAGATTTCTTGTTTTTTTTCCCATAGTTATATTCTGTTTTGCAACGTTGAAAAGCTGCTTTTTCCTGCCCTTTTTTTCCTTTGAATGCAAATGTGTTCTTTTTATAAAGCCACTATGACGTGAAAAGTATAAGCTTCTTAAACGTCTATATAAAGAGGATTTAAATTTTTAAATTTGTAATGTATCTAGTTCATAATTCTTCTTCTTTTTATGTATAAGTGTACTGTTGCTGTTTTGCTGCAATAGTTCTACTTTTATTTTATTTATTTTTTTGCATATAACGCTGAGATAAGGTATACATTTGCAGTATGAAATTTTTCAAGTCGAGTTTTTACCGGAATTCATGTTTGGAGATGGTCTGTAATAAAATTATGTAAAAATCTAGTTTTTGAGGAAAAAAAAATTAATTACATTTTTCTTATCAATGGCTTTACACACGAACAGTTATTCCAATTATCACCTTGCCTTGGTGGGGATGTGGTAGAGGAAGACTGAACAACAATCGGCCATCAAGGCTCTAACTATGGTGTAGAGACTGGCCTGCCTGTTGATTATGGGGGCCTTTAGTAGTGCCCCTACTGCCTCGCTGGAGTACAGCTAGGGGTTGCCTCCCCTTCAGAATATTAATCAGGCAGAGGCAAGGGCTGGAGCTTACAAAAGGGCGAGAAAAGGGAAATGGGGTACGTTACGTAGTATAGTTAGCTAAGAAATGTGAATCCTAAAAAGAAGAAGCCAAAGTGGCTTCGAGTACATCGTAAAATAAGACGAAAATACAAGAACAAAACCAGATTCTCCCCCAAAAAAAAGAACATACAATGAATCATTCCTACAATACGGGTTTACTTTTAATAAATATCCCGATAAACAGAAACCTCTTTGTTTAATCTGGAGAAGCCCACAAAATTAAAAAGGTATTTGGAAACGAAGCATCCTACCCATTCAAATAAAACAGTCGAATATTATGAAAGGCTTTTGACTGGATCAAAAAAAAAAATTTTTTTAACAAGTTTTGAAAAACATGTTACGATCCAGGAAAAATACTTAGTAGCATCCTACGAAGCATCGTTTTTAATAGCAAAAGCGAAAAAAAAACTTATACAATTGGTAAGGAACTTGTATTGCCATAGCATGTAAAGTTACTGAGTTAATTCAAGGAAAAAAGTGTGCAGAAGAAACTGCTTAACATTCCATTATCAAATGATACAGTTTGTAAAATGATTACAGAAATTGCTGAGGACTTGTTTCAACAATTAATGGAAAGAATTAAACTAAGCCCAAAATTTGCCATACATCTTGATGGTCCTACAAACATTCAAGATTCAGCTTAATTGCCAGTATTTGTAGCCTGATTAAAATAAAGGGGTCGGCAAGAAATTTTTACTTCAAAAAGGGGCCGCGGTCGCAAAAAAGGTTTAAGAAGCAATGGCTTAGATCATTCTCTAAAACGTTTATTCTGTATTAATGTATTTTTTGTTAAAAACGCAGTTCGGAAAATATATAAACTCTCCTTAGTTTCTCTTGAACATTTTCAAATTAGATTTTGTTTTTATTTAATATTATTTGCTATTTGCTTTAATCTTGCAGTGACGTCTTATTCTAAGAAACTGAACCGAGGCCCATTTCCCTTATAGGATTACTAGATGTTCTTAAATTACCTCTGTAATATGAAATACGCCTGCAGAGAGGATGTCTAGGCTACACAATTAATACTTACTCTCTAGCTGGCAGAATACTATCACCTTTTTTTTAATACATAATAATACGCGAAACAATTTAGCTCGTACACTATTTTAGCTATGAAGTTAAAAAAGGAAATAAGAATTGTAAGTGTGACATTACTAATTTTTTCCTGTTACATTATTGGTGAAAACAAAAAACTTGATTTTGTTGAAATTAAAATTAAGTCCTGGCAACTTTTATTTATTGTTGAGGGCGCTGCAATGAGTTTTGGGATTGTTTTTGTTTTGGCGTGGGAAGCTCTTTACTTTGTTTGAAGTTTACTCAGTTTTTAAAACAATTTGGAATTCGAATAATTTTCAGTTTAGTTAATAAGGATATTTTCCTTCACCTTTTGGTTCAAATAGCCACAAGGAACTCTTGGCTTTGACAAAACAGGGAACACAATGCCCTCTTCTTCGTACATCCACCTTTTAGTTGGCGGAATGCAATCTGAAATAATATATCTTGGGAATGTTTGAAGTTAAACTGCATATTATAATCAATAGGATTCTGTATTAACTTTATAGTCCTACCTCTTCACGAATATGTTTTCCTTATTGTGTACAAATGGCCTCATGTATACTTGATTAGAGACTGCGGGGGTTATAACTAGAATGGAGATTAGCATATTAAGCAGACAGACGGGCTTTGCTGCTAGGTACATGTGCTGGGGTAGCTCTTGCTATATGGTTCGCTTTCCGTATGAATCTCTGAAGTGTAAGAAAACGTAACCTTTTTGCTTAAAAATATTGTACTATTCCATTAAGAATAATTTTTCCATCACGAGCATTTTTCGATTATTTAAGGGTACCTTTTTTCTATTTTCCACTTTTTTGTACCGAATATATAAACCGGAAGAAAAAACATCTCTTTATTCTCGTTTAACCAAACTTTATTCAAGATTCCTTTTTAGAGTTGTATTAAAGTCGTTAAAAGTTTTATAAAAATTTCTTTGCTTGTTTTTGAAGTTATCTTAGATTAAAATAGAGCATAAGGCGGCACCTGTTCCGCAGGCAAACAGTCAAAAGATGACTGTTGTTCCATCCCCTTCTAGTTTTTTTTTTTATAGAAAAAAAGTGCGTCCAGATTAAGCCGTCATGGGGTCCACCTATTTTGGATCAAGACGTGCGGCTAGTTGAGCTATGGCTTGCCATTACCTTATGAAGGCAGTAAATAGACTTGTAAATCGAATGTTGCCCCTAAATAAATACTTCTTCTGACCAAACGTTCTAAGGATTCGTGGAGAGTCTTTAGGTCTTCGCAACTGAGCTGTTCCAGCTATTGAAGACAAAATAAATTAAGAAGAAATAACCAAACAAAACAGTCGAAAACAAAAACAACTAAATAAAACAAATGAAAACACATATCAACTCAATTGTACGATATAAGAAATAAAGTAAAGTAAAGTAATCGCTATTTTTTCAGGCGGGGCTTAACGTCCAACTACCATTTTTAGGTGTCGTGGACGGAGGCGACTAGCAAACATACTTTACTGTAAATTTCTTTTATTAACCATTACATAAAATCCAAGGCCTAAGACCGGGAATCGAACCCAGTACCACAATACATATTAGCTTCGCAGGTCTCGCCTCTAACCGCTCGGCTACCGTGGCGCCAGATATAAGAAATATTACTCCTAATTTTAACTTAAAATGATCAGTTAAGTTTCATTTTTAATAAAGTAATGTTAAAATTAAGAGAAGTAAAAAAAGATTAGGCAATGCGTGTACTTAATGTAGTTGAGACTTCTAGAAGATTCCCTATATTTTTAAGAAAACTTGGGAATTTTATTTTTTATGGACATTTTATTATACCGGTCAGTGTTCGTGAAAGAAGGAAAAATAAATAAAGCAAACAAAGACAACATTCAAATTAGTGGTATTATAAATTATTTTTAATAATAATAAAAAGAATGTTGAAAAGCCAAAAGGAAATATTTGTTATTTATATTTTATTAAAGCTTTTATAGAAATAGTATAAAAGAAAAAAGCTCTTTATTCCAGAAGTATACCTCATTTTGAAATGACGCTTTTATATCAAATTGAATTACCTTATTAGGAAAGTATAAGTAGAGTGAAGAGATAAATATACAGACAATAAAGTGAAAGCTTGGTAGTTAGTTGTGGTCAGTGATCTGTCTAAGCTCTAAGAAGTCAAGAAAGGAATGCCCTAACCACTAATTCATGATACCTTCCACCTGCCAGAGGCGATCGATGAAAAACAGAACGTTTAAGGAGTATTTGTGGTCTAAAGAATTTCCAGCTCCAACATTCTGCACCCACTTATCTTGGGGTAACTGAGTTATTTGTTAAACTATTTAAAGGAATAAATAAATGCTAGCATATAACAGCATCCAACTTTTGTAATATAATTTGATAAAAGATTATTAGTAAAACGTAGCAATTTCGATTTAATAACGAAGAAAGTACGATGGTTGGCAAGATTTAAAGTTTGATTTTTTTGGTATTTAATTTTCTCGCTAAAAGTGTAAGAGATTAATTTTCTTTTTTGTTTTTTGTTGTTTTGTTGGCCACGAAATAGTAATTTGTTCGTAAAGGTTTAGCGGAAACTTGTTAAATCTCTGTATTTCAGCCTTAATATTCTAAGAAAAAACTTTATTGCAGTCATTTTTTTAAACAAAATTGGGGAAACCGAAAAATGACATTCGAATTTCTTACATCAGAGGCAACAAATGCCTTACTCTACAGTTTTAGCTTTCCATTGATTTCTTTTCTATTTTATAATTAATATTATGTTAAGACCTTTTTCCAAAACGTTTGGCTTGGCGAACCTGGTCTTAAGTTTATCTTACAGTGTGCTGTAGAAACTTAAAGACTCGTTATTGCTTGACATCCAAGGCTTGTAGGTTAGATGAATGACTATCATCTGTAGATTTGTGATTTTTGAATGTGAACTGAAACAACGAAGTGATAGATATTGTTCTTCGAGCTGTATGGATGAGAATCAGTGATCCAAGTGCCAGCAAAATAAAAACCATAAGACAGGAACAAAATTCACGATGCGTGGACACTTTTTATTTAAAAAAAATAATAATTTTCATTAAAATAACTGGAGAAAAAATTAAAAAAAAACGAAGAACATCTTTTTCAGTTTACTAATATCCTAGGTAGTAACTCGAGATTTTCCAAGCCTCCTACCATTGGAAAGTTTTTTGATTTGTTTTAATCAAGTTGAGGTAAAATATAGGATCGTAAGAATGGATAAATTCACACAATTAGTATTATTCTTATTAAATCATTGCCCTTATTTTTTTTTGAAGTTATTTTTAACTAAAAATTTGTTTGAAAAGAGCAAGTTTGGACAGTTTTGTGTAATCGTAGTCGTACAGAGGGATCTTAATAGCGTTTCCTTTTTTCATTTATAAATGTTCACATCTCTTGTCCTCTTTGAATAATAAAGTATATTCATAATTACCTTTGTTCAAATAGAATATACAACCCTGAATATTCCCAGTTGTACAGTATCCTCTCTTTTGCTTTTAGAATGTAGAGACATTCTGTGTTAAATATTCTCACTTATGGCTTTGTTCCAAATCTAATTTAATGTAAATAATTTATTTGGAGAACAATGGAGACTTTCATGTGCAGGACTGTACAGATTTCAATATCTTATGAAAATATTTTAGTGTTTTATTTTAGGTGCCACCGTAGCCGAGCGGTTAGTGGCGAGATCTGCAAAGCTAATGTGTATTGTGGTACTGGGTTCGATTCCCGGTCTAGGCCTTGGATTTTATTTAATGTTTAATATGAGAACTTAATAGTAAAGTTTGCTAGTCGTCTCCGTCCACGATACCCATTGGTAGTTAAACGTAAAGCAATGTTTTATTTTATTTCTTCATCACTTTTCCATTGATATTAATGATATCACTAAATAGCTGCAATGTTTTTAATCTTCTAACATTTTTCCACCCCCGAAGGATGGGTGGAAAATAGTGCTGACTGTGCCCAAACTTTCTCAATCATGCCCAAGGCTGTGTTGGTAAGAAAAAGGTAGAAAAAAAAACAACAATATTTTTGTGCAAAATATCTGATCTGGGAAGGCTGTTCTTAAAATTAGGCTGGTGCAAGAATTCGGTGGGCATGATCTGGGCAATAATCTATAGATATTCTGTGTAGAAGACCCTGCAGCAGGTCGGAAGATATCTCGTCATTTTTCGGCCCTTTAGAGCTTATTTGGCTGGAAAGCTGTTAATTAGGACCAACTTTTAAATAATAAATTGAGCCTATTTAACTACAATGGACAAACGGTTGGGGTAAATACTAGTTGTCTTGATGACAGAACGGAGAAGAAGGCGGTGTTTGGAATGAAGTTGTGGCATTTCGAAGTCGATGGTAC
The DNA here is from genome assembly GCF_049639745.1 of Rhodnius prolixus. Classification (NCBI taxonomy): domain Eukaryota; kingdom Metazoa; phylum Arthropoda; class Insecta; order Hemiptera; family Reduviidae; genus Rhodnius; species Rhodnius prolixus. The sequence goes on from NW_027411582.1 coordinate 10,594,934, forward strand.
GAAACTGCTGGATGCTAGTGACGTTACAATAATCATTTTATTTATTTTACGCTGAGTTTAAGGTGTATAGCTTGAATAAATATTTATAAAATTCCCAGATGAAGTGCGTAATTGGTTTTTTGCTCTTACCGTTGCACTATGCAACTCTTGCATGCAGTTAGATTAGAAAAAAGAACTGCTTTTAAATTTCCCAAATGGAAGAAAATTTAGTTTCAACGGGCATATTTAGTTATACTTCCCTGTCACAAACCTAAATCCTTCCTTTGCAAGCAATTAAGTTCGTGAGAGGAGAAAAAAAAATCCCTCTTTATAAATTTACTTTAAAAATAAAATTGTCAGCAACTCGATTCGCCATAAAAAAAAATAACAATTTTTTATCTCTTCACAGAAGTAACAATGTGTAATAATAGATGTTTAATTTTTCTTTTATTTTTATGTTTACAGAGACTTGAGGTGTTTGCGAAATACAATACACACGAATCTAATGTGCACGTACATTCTGGCTGACTTAATGTGGATTCTTAGTTCTATTCAGGTAAATATATCTTCTTCTTTTTGTTTTTTCTTTGTCCTTTCATTTTTTTTAAAAAAACTAGATTATTTAACCTTTATATATACCCTAGTGGGTGAACTCATATTTGTATACTGCCTGTCAGCCCTTTGCTAATTGGTTGCTGTGGAAAGGGTTGACTTATTTTCATCAATCTACTACTGTCAGTCAGATTTTCCATGGTGAAGATGACTTTCTTCTTTCAATTTCTTGTCAAGTGTCCTGTATCAAATTCTGGAAATGATACGAACATTCTTGACATTGCTAAAACTGTTCAGAACATTTGCTAAAAATTGACCTTTGTAGATTTGAATACAAAACATCTTCTATTATTTTCTCTTTTTTTTTACTTCATTTAATTCTTGATGAATTTCTTCACCTATCTCCAAAGTTTTCGTGGGCGTCAACTGTGCCGCCAATTAACGTAAGTGGGTGAGAAATCTGTAAGTCTTCTGTGGTCTTATAAAAAACACTATATTGAAAGTCAAGAACATCTCATAATTGCAATGAAATACTTCATACGGATCCTGATTAAAGAAAAAAATGGAAGTTCTAATAAATACTTTGAAGGAGTCGACCATAGGAGGTAAAGAAATTAAGGATTATATAAAAACTTAATAAATAATTATGCGATGAAATTCGCCTCTGAAAAATTGCGAACCTTCTTAATCTCGAAATAGACTAAATGTTTACGAAGGTTCTAAAATTTAGGTTGAACGCCCGAACGTTCTTCTTCAAGGAAGCACAGAGTAGTTTGGAGATTGAAATTCATTCTTGCATCAGACGAAACTCCTCTAAATTTCTTATTGATAGTTGTAGAAAAGGCACGTTTGGATTAGGCTCATTGAGAAGACCACGTCTTTCCAAGAATCGTAGAGCCATTTAAGTAGAGACGCTTTTGAGCGATAGCAATTAGTTGTTTGATGTATAAGATTTTCAATCCAATAATCAGCTCGAGTTCTTGTTTTTTTTTTTTTTTTTTAATGCTTTACTTTGTGTTCTGCGATCAATAGTTTACATGTGAACGTTCTGGGATCTTAGTTTTATTGACAGCATGGAGACAGGTATGTGGCATATAAATACTCTCCGCAATATAAATCATGGAGTGTACAGTTTTTATTTCTATTTTCTGGATTTTAGGAAAGATGCTCTTGAAAAAAAGATGTGTACTGAGCTGTAACTTCTGCAAGTGATTAGGATTTAGGAGATGTATTTTAGTGTACGAAGCAAGAAGACATTCAAAATTCTCTTGTATAGAAAGTTAGGTTCTATCGCGAGAATGCTACTCCCGATCGAAGATAGCTCATCAATCACCTAGGAGTGGTTTCTTTTAGCTTCTCATTCATGGAAACAAATCATAAACGCGAGATAAATTTATTTCCATTGATAATTTTTTATGTTATTTTTCATTCTAGAAGGCAGATTTATTGTGACATAGATAAATCAAAAAATGAAAATAATTCATGAATAATGGAGATATAATAAATATTTATTTCAGATATACATATATAAATATCGTTACATATATGTACTTTTTATACAAAACGCTATTTTATTTATGTAAAAAATTTTATTCAGAAATGAATTCATTTTGGTTGTTTAATTTTCGGTACGGATCAGTTGGATTTATATAAATCACTGTATCTATTTCTCAACGAAATTAATTATAATTCCTATTTGTAATTTTCAGCTCTTCCTTAGCTGATGAGTTTACTTTTAGTCTATTTTATTCCGTTAGATTTAAAAAAAAAAAAATCATTTTTCCTCTTCATGGAGTGAATTTCCAAGTCTCGAGTAGGCTTTGTGCGTTATTTACATGAAAATATGAACTCGATTGAATAAATAATACGTTGTGTTACATGCTTATGTCGCTGCATTGTCTGCTTAGGCTTTTCTACCTGCGTATCCTTTTATTCTAATATTCTACTTTTTCATACGTTACTCACTATAAGAAAATACAATTCTTCTTTATTTGTGTATTATTTAGATAATTTTTACAATTCTTTTTGCTTGGCATAATAGAATTTTTAATGTTCCCGTACTTTATTTCTTCGCATCTCAAACACTCTTTCAAGGATATTGTGATTAAAGGATTTTCCACGCTCTTAGGGTTTACTCTATACTTCACACTTCCTCCAGAAATACAAACTACGATCTGGATCGTTCTTTAAAAAATCATGTACCAGACATGAACGACCGATGGTAGGTAAGTAGTACAACATGTGCGTAGCGTCGAAAAGTGACTGGACTTTTCTCAAAAAATGTTAAAGTGACTCTCATCTTATTTTCTCACTCTTTGATCCCCTAGGACGTCGGTGTCCAAATTTTGATGCTTTACTCACCGAAGTTTCTTTTCTCTCTCTCCCTTTCTTTGTTCAAATTTATTTTATGCAAAAAAATAAAATAGTTTGTTGGCAGAAAAGAGCCTCAGTGCTTCTCTGTAATTTCAAATTTCAATAATAAAAAAAAAAGAATCTTTTTTTTATAGACAAATTATTTTTTATTGCATGGAAAAGAAGTAAATTTAAAGCTGCATTCCTACTTTTTGCATATTCTAAATTATGTATAAACGTTAAGGGTTATAAATTCAAATTTACCTCCTTGATTTTCTTGGTCAGGTTATGTGACGTAGTGTTTCAGAAGGTTACCTAACATTCTAGACAAGGGCTAAACATAACGTTAAATCAAGATTTTTACAAATTGAAATTGTATGTACTTGAAAATTATGGTCAGAACTTATTTTTATAGTGCACTGATATTTATATTACATGCTCTGCATATCTTATGATCAGAATATTCAACGTGCACGGAGTGAACATAAACTGTTTACGAGAACTGAGTTGATATTAATCAAATCAAAGGGTTTATCTATATGACAAATAGCGAAAATTTATGAAAACACATCAGCAATCGCTATTGACTAAAAATATTGTGAGTAAAATCTTTTATGAAAGAAAACACTATATCTGTGCATCTCGATCCTTCATGTCTACAATTTATTTGAAACTTTTTATCGGATTTATTTAAAATTTATCATTATTGCAGTATTTCCTCTTGCAAGAGAAAGTAAAAATGCATTTACTGCTCAAGTTATCGAACACAATTAGACTATAAACTTAATGCACTTTTGTCTTCGATGTTTCTGAACGTTAGAAACTTTTTTGCTTTTTACTGGAAACTCAAAACATGCATTTCTGAGAAATAATATTGTCTCGAATAATGCATCTTTAAGTCAAAGTATTAAGAAATATTAAAAAGACTATTCGTGGATTAACTTTGATTTATTTTTAATAATTACAATAATTGTGCAATTTACAATAATTTAAACCATTTTAAAATATCCGTAGATTAAGAAACATTAAATCCTTTTATTTGCTACTTATATTAATATAACTTAGTAAATATGTAATTTAAATTTATGCTTGCAGGTGTACGTTAAAACAGACCCGGCAATATGTATGGTGCTGTTCATACTACTACATTACCTAATCCTGACTAATTACTTTTGGATGTTTGTAGAAGGTTAGTAATCAAAGAGGACACAAAAACTGTCTACTATTATTTATTCAAATATTAATTTTATTAAAACTGAACACTACAGAGGTGACTATGTGATTACACTGCAAACAGAAATTACTATCTCGCTCTTATAAACAATGTTATCTTTAAATTTAAAACCATTTCCTGTAAAAGACTACTTGACTATAATGAACGGTTCTGTGTCAAGGAGGGATGTTTTATTTCTAAAATTCCGAGTTCAAAGAAAAAGGATTTTATTTTGTCTTGAGATTTTATTTTTTCAAATGCGTCGTTCTTTATCTAAAAACTTCGTATGTTTAGATAAGTTTTTATTTGAATAATTTTCTGGGAAAATTAATTTAGGCAATTTGAGGTGTGGTTGAACTTTTTTTAAAGTCGATCTCAACATTTGCCGAGTAAGAGAAATCCAAAGGAATGTTCTCTCCAGATTGTTGATATAAAGGAGTACTTGATACAGCCAACCCTTGAAAGTCCAAACAGGATATGAAATTGAAGTGTCTTAATAGAAGAATGTTTTTAAAATTAGGTAGCTAATTACTTAAAAGGAACTAAGATAAAGAGAATAAAAAGTATTTCAAATTTAGGAGGATTTACCACATTGTCTAATTTTAAATTTTAAAATGATTCCATCTCATAATAATAGGCTAAATAATAGCATTTTTACAGACAATTTTAATGACCTTTCGGTTAAATTCTTTTTAGCTTGGGCATCCAAGAGGACTTGACTATTTTCAAGGATGAAAAGTTGCATGATTTGAAATTATATAATAATTTTTGTCCTGATTTTCTTTTTTTGAAGTTACTAAACAAAAAGTAGTACATTTATTTTTATTTAGAATGCAAAGTGGTGAACTAGAAATGATGTCGAGATTGCATTCTGAATACGAAATATAACAAATAAATAGTCATAAAAAGGTTAGTCCATTTTATATTCTAGAGAAGCTGTGAAATCTGTTCCAATATTTACGCTTGTACAT